>NC_135478.1:74749606-75076831 GCF_052094955.1 Ictidomys tridecemlineatus | reverse complement strand
CACAGGCTCGGGGGCCAGAAGAACTGGAATCCCATTTCTGTTCCACCAAGGATTAGCCCTGGGGCTGAGGGCAAATTTTTTTTACTCCTCTTCCTCTGTGGCCAAAAATGGGAATAAATGTGTACTTCAAAGGAAGAAAATCCAATAAACTGTTCTGGGCATTGGTTTATAAGGGTAAGTCTCCATTTTCACAATTAGATTGGGGAAGCAGCCAGGCAAGAGGGAGAATTCTCACATTAAATGGTGCGTGAGATGAAGAGAATAAAACATGGCATTTGGATAGAAAATGACCAGAGTGCAGAAGCGACTTAATTTGGTGGCAAGGAAAATTCTCTTTACTGTGTCTGAGCTGAAGAGAAAAGGCCACCCGCAGGGTACAGTTCATCCCTCAGTATCCACAGGGGACTGGCTCCTGGACATCCACCCCCCCCCCAGGATGCTCACATTCCTTCTGAAGATGGACTTGTACTGTCATAGAACTGACCCAGTACTTCTGGATCCTTCCGACTCTTCCCACGTGGCTCATGGGACTAATGCAACCAAGTGCTATGGGAATAGCTGTTACGCTGCATTATTTAGGAAATTATGACAAAAAAATATAAAACCTTTGTATATTCAGTGAAGATGCAAGTGTTTGTCTTAACATTTTCAGTGCCCAGTGGGTTGCATCCGAGGATACAAGCCCCAAGGAGGCTGGCGGTGAAAGGGGTGTCCACATGCGCAGAGCAGAGCAGAGCAGAGTGGGCCTGTGGGTGTGGGAAACCGCAAGGGGCCGGCCTGGCTGGAGACACACAAGTAGGGGGGCACAGCTCTCTCCTGCAGGACCTCATGGCTTATGCTAATGAATTTGCTTTTTATTTCAAATGAGCTAGAAAGCTGCTGCAGGGTATTTAATATGTATGAAAATATTTTACTGCAGTTGAAAGTGTTTTGTAAACTCTCAAGTACAGAGGGAAGGCATTATGGCCATCATGTGTGCAGCCAACAGCTGCATTCCTCAGTCACAGATTCCACCGCCCAGATCAGCATGGCTCAAAGTCAACTGCGCGGCACTTTCTTTCCCTTCGTGATTCTCCAAACTGTGGGAGTGTTTATGTGACATTCACCCTGCTTTAAGTATCACGAGTTATCTAGAGATGGATCAGAGCACGCTGAAGACTGGGGGCAAGCCCCATGCAAATACCACACTGGGTTACAAAGGGCACATGTGGAATCTGGTGTCCTGGGGGCGGGGTCTCAGAACCATCGCCCCACAGGGATTGTGTAGCTAAAACTACTTGACTGGCATCTGGACCAGTGGGAACGTGCAGGAGCAAGACCCATGAGAGGCTCAGGGCTATGTCACAGGTGGCTCAGGAGTGTGGAGTGGCCAGAGCCCAGTCCCTGGGCCCACCTGAGAGCAGAACGTCCCTTCTCCTGGGGAGGGAGACAGAGGTGTGCACAGTGGCCTACCACAGGCCTCCATTGGAGACCACGTGGCAATGCCTTCGAGCTCCTGGGCCATCACGGGGGCGCTGCCTCTACCTGGAGCCCAGTGTTACCTTTGCATTTTGCTCTAATTTCTTTGACTCCCCCACACCATGCCCCTGTCATCACCGGCAGTTTTCTTGTAAAGGTCTGATTGATGCAGGACCTCCTCGTTTGGCTGGAGACTCCGTGAGTCTAGGCACCTGTCTTGCGACAATCAAGAGACAGGGCTGCAGTAACAGACCAGCCCCCAACACCAGCGTGGACCCCTCAGGTGCCCATCTCAGGCTGTGTGTGGCCTGTGCCCGGAATCAGGTTCCTCTGCTATGAGATGTGCCCTCCATTGCAGATGGCATGGCCCTCGAACCCCTTTTGACAGGAAGTGAAATGTGCTGCCACCACTCATGTCTTATTGGCCAGAACCAGTCACATGACCATGCCAAACTTCAAGGATTGGCGGAAGTCAAGCCTCCCACTACCATAGATCTAGTTCCCAGGCCTCTGTGTCTGGGTAGTCTCTGGGCAGGGCTTGTGCAACACTGAGATGGTTCTACCATGGTCTGTCCACCTCGAAACTCAGGTTGAACTTTGATGACCACTGTGATGGGCTGGGGGCTGGGCCCTTACAAAGAAACTGGGTCACGAAGAGGACTGAGTCTTTCTCCCACGCTGGGTTAATTTTCTCAGATCTGGATTGATAGACCCAACCTGATCTTTTATTAAAATTGGGAGCCATCTTGCCACAAAGCCATGAAAAGCTAATTTCGGCTTTACTATAAATTACTGCAAATTCTGAACCTGCTTAGAATGCCTGCCCGTGCCTTGAACTCACCCATGCCTGGCTCTCTGACCAGATAGCAACCCTCTCTGAAACTTTAGTGACACCTTATAAATATTGGCCTTCCCTGGCCAGACAACAACCCTCTCTGAGGCTCTAATGGTCCTCATAAATTCTGATGTTGGGGCCAGCAAAAAAAAAAAAATGTAAACTACCATTAGTGTGATGCTTGTCAGAGTTCTGTTATCTGTAACCCCTCTTTTGTGTAACTTTCTGGGCTATAAAGCTGGGCTGTAGGAAAGGTGGGACTGCTGTCTTTTTCCTGCCGTTTGGGGAGGAAAAGGCAGCCCGGCCAGTCGAAATAATAAGCTTGCTTTAATTTGATTTTAATTGGAGTCAGTGGTCTTTTCTTGCGTCCTGGTCCAACAGGATTAGTTGCCTTAGGACCCAGTTGTTTTGTCCCTCCTGACCTACCTGCTTGCCCTTCTTCTCTCTGCCATGTCGTGACATAGCACATAGTCCTCACCAGCTAGAGAATGGCACCATGTTCTTGGACGTCTAGGCTCCAGAACCATAAGCCAAAATAAACTTCTTTCCCATATAAAGAATCAATCTCCGAAAATGTCATAACCTCAGCAAATGGGCTAAGAGAAACGCTCATTCCATCAAATGGAAATGATCCCCAACATCCCTCATTCTAAACAACCAACTATTTGGCGCAAATTTGAAAGCCCTGTGGATTGTGGGTTCCTTATGAAGGTCCTTTGGATATCCACTACCTTCCTTTGGGTGTAGATAAAATGAACTCACTTATAATGTCTAGACAAAATGTGGCCTAACCATGTAGTGCAGGGCTGTTCAGTAACATAAAGGAATAAATCCCAGGTGCATGCATGGGCAATGGATGAACCTCATTGGTCTCTTGTGTCTGGCTTCTCCCAACTTGACTCTCAGTGGGAGAAGCCAGACACAAGAGACCAATGACAGGGGATGTTCTGAAACAACAAGGTAAAGGAAGGGTTTCTTGGGAATGGGGGTGAGACCTATCAATGAGGGTGTGTCAGGAACATATTGGGGTGCTGAAAGTGTTCCCAAACTGATGCATGGCAGTGCTGCCCAGCTCTGCGGATTTCCTGAACCTTGTTTCCCGTGCACTTGCAATGAGTTTTGATCCTGAGACAGGGGAGCTGCACCTCAAGAGTTCTTTTAAAAGCAAGAAGAAAAAAAAAATCAACACATATGCTCAGCCCACTGCTTATAGTGCAGCCAAAAATGAATCCCAGACAGCATTGCACAGAGAGGTGAAGCATCTTTTCCAAGGAGTTTTAAACACCCCCATGTACCTAGGTATGCTTTTGAAAAGAACAAACTCTTTCTTGCCAGAGGGGCATTAGATCCGCACCCCCCCACACACACACACCCATGCTTCTTAACAAATTAGAGGTCCAAGAATGCAGTTTGCAGCTGGGGCTTCATGGGCACCATCTCCTTCCACAGACACACGAGGAAGCAAGGGGATTCAGGAAGAGAAAACTAGTAGATGACTTGCCCCAATTCCCGTGTCTGCAAAATGGGGACAGTGTCAGCCTGCAGGCACAGCACCTGGGCCCTGGGGGCTCCTGCGTGGTTAGCAGGTCCTCTGGAAAAGGGCATTTTGTATCTACAGCTCTGCTCAGAGGGCTACAGCAGCAATTCTTACAGCTCTGAAGCAGGCTGTTCTAGGCAATCACTTCAAGCAGGCGGTTCTGGGCAAGGTCCACACTTCAAGTTGCAAGGGGGAACCAACCCCCGCCATCCCTGACTTCTCGGCACCCCCCGCTGCTCCTCAGAATCCCTTGGGAAGCACAGTGACCTGGCTTGGTACCCGCTGATTTCAGGTCTTCTGCAGGGATGGGGTCACTGGTTAAGAGACCGCCCCCCCCAAAGGCTAGGGAAGCACCTTGAATCTGTGACAAGAAACCTGGCTTCTAGTCCCTGTTCGGTCACTGTGTGGCCTTGGTGAGGTCACTTCCTCTCTCCAAGCCTCAGTTTCCCCATCTAGACCAAGTGGGCGGTGGCAGAGGGCCCCGCCCACTTCTGTCCTCGGCGAGCTCCGCCTCCTGGCTACTCCCCATTTCCAATTGGTCGTGGGCGTCCGTGACGCGGGGCGGGGCGCGGCGGGCGGAGCTTGGCGGGGGCCCGGTTCCCTGCCTGCGCTGGAGCCTGCGGGCACCCGGCGCGCTCATGGGAGGTCCCAGCTGGCGGGGCCGCCGGCCAACTGCTCAGGCGCCAGGACTGTTTAGTTATTTCATCAAAGTTCATTATGCTGGGGAGGAGACCAGTAATAAAGCATGATTACAAGTGTCTCCAACGAGCACTTAAAGACATAATTCGGGGTGTCGTTCTGCTGCATCTCTGCCTGTGGTCACAGGGCGCGGAGATCAGCACCTCTGATAAACGGCGGTCTTGGTTGACTGGAGGGAGAAAGCGCCCAGAACTTGGTTCAATTTGTCTCAGGACCCTGTTTGCTGTTGCACACGGAGGCACGATTTGCTGTTTTTGAAAACAGTTCCTTAGGTGTGTAAAGGCAGGTGACACTGAGACCCAGGGCCAGAGGGGCGGGAGGATCAGGTGTCACACCAGGCCCTGAGACAGAGATTCTCTTCTCTCCCCTTCGGCCCCTCCCCACCCACCTCTCCTCTCTCTGAAATAGCTGGTGGAGTGCTGGGGGAAATGGGTCCTGCTTCACAAACCCCGTGCCAACGCAAAGGAGTCCCCCGCTCCGTCCCATGTCCCCTGGAGGGGTTGTCCTCTGAGAGGACTGGAGGGACATTGACTAGTGGGTTGGAGCCCAAGAAGGCAGGGCCCTTGGAAGTGCTCTTGAGGGTGAGTGTGGGTGCATTCCCCTGGGCTGTGGCTGCCTGGGCCATTTTACTTTCTGGGTCTGTCCTTCTCAGGCCAAGCCAGGCCCTGGGCAGCAGCAGGAGGGTCAGTATTGTGTTCCAGATCTCAGCTCTGGCTTCACCCTGCTTGCCTCGTGTGCCAGGGCAGGCTCCTTTCCTCTGGGGGCCCTGCCTTCAGGTCCTGGTGGAATGGAGAAGTTCAGCCAGGCAGTGGCACCTAAATTTGCCTCATCTTGAGAATCATCTGAGACACGAGTCAAAACCAGATTTCCTCAGTCCTACAGCAAAGATGTCAGCTCTGAGCACCCTCAGGAAAAGCCAGGGAATCAGTATTCCCTGAATCTTCCAGGTGATTCGTGACATTTTTTACTGACATATGACATTTGCATATGGGAGACATTCTTATTATTGATAATTGTCATGTTACAGATGCATAAGAGCAGGGGAGTTTCCATCTATTCTGTCTCCCAGCACACTCAGGTCTGCCCCCAATTGTAGAGTTAATGGTTCTACGTGTGTGCACAGGAGTGCACAAGTGTATCCTTCCAGGGAGTTCTGCGGTTAACCAGGCAGTGTGCCATACCTGTGTTCCTCATTCTCTCTCCTCTTGTTTGCAGAAGTGATGGTGTACCAGGCACACTGCTCTGTTTTTCTTTCTCTTTTTCTATTTAACATGTCTCTGAGATCTTTCCATACTAGTTAATAGAGGTAGTGATGTACTGGCATCAATAGAGGCATAGCCTCTTCAAGTTCAAGTTAGATGACATATTGATAGCTTGAAATTTACCTGGTGAAAGTATTTGTACTACAGACAAATGCCACCCTTGGGATTCTTCCCACCTGCTTTAGAGAACTGGTTGTTACACATTTACCATCATACCACTGGAATAAATTGTGCTTAATTTTAACTTGCCTTAGTTTATTGTGATAAGACTGCATAAAAAGGGGTCTGGTTTTTTCATCTTTCTTTTTTTAAACATTTTTAGTTGTAGATGGACACAATACCTTTATTTTACTCATTTGTATGTGGTGCTGAAGATTGAACTCAGTGCCTCACGTGTGCCAGGCAAGCACTTTACCACTGAGCCACAATTCCAGCCCCTTCATCTCTTTCTTCAATGACTTGTAATAACCTATTGTATAGATGAACTCTTATTTATTTAATTCATCCCCTGATGATGGACAATTAGGTTGTTGCTGTTCTACCAATGCAAAGAATGCTGAAAGGAACAACTTCTCACATACTTCACTTTACATGTGCACATGATTAAGAAACATTCCTAGAAATGACCAACTGAGTCAAAAGTGTGTGCATCTATTGCTTTGATTGACATTGCCATGTTGCCCCTGAAAGCCTGCAGCACTCTGCCAGGAGTATCTGAGCAAAGCATCTCTCCTCACCCCCACATTATCAGCTTGAAATGCCCCTGAGAGTGGTGGGCA
Organism: Ictidomys tridecemlineatus; assembly: GCF_052094955.1. Lineage (NCBI taxonomy): Eukaryota > Metazoa > Chordata > Mammalia > Rodentia > Sciuridae > Ictidomys > Ictidomys tridecemlineatus. Next base: position 75,070,261 of record NC_135478.1, on the reverse strand, counting down.
TTTCTTCATGAGGAGGAAGGTCGAGGGTTTTTCTCACATATTTAAAAACCATTCATAACTCCTTTTCTGTGACCTAGTGATCTTTTTGATCAGGAAAATTTGGAAAAACAAGATGATTTTTTTTCACCAATAGAGACTCTGAAGTCTTGAGGGGACAAGGAGTTAACCAGCATCCCAAGGAAGTAATGGAAAAAAAGGGATTAAAGTTAGGAGCAACAACCTCTTAAAATCAAATGGTATTCAATAATACATAAGTCCACCATCCAATGATATGTGTCTATAAAGCACGTCAAGTGTTTCCATAAACCAGAGGTTGCATGCTGTGGCCAGATGTGGCCTGTGGACACTCTTCATTTGACCTCTATAATTTCAATTAAAAAGAGTTGACCTTTTTTTTTTTTAGAAAAGAGATTTGACATAAGAATTCTTATTTCTGGTTTGGCTTCGGGGGAAACAAAACCAAATGGGAGCGCCAGCACCACTGGACTGAATGTCTGGGCAGCAGCTGCCCAACTACAGATCTGCCGCCCATCACCTGTCTCACGTCATCACATGTGCACCATTTTGTTTTTGTACAGGTTGAGCTTTCCTGCTGTGGGAGTCTGAAATCCAGAATGTCCCAAAATCTAAGCCTTTGTGAGTGCCAACAAGATGCCACAGCAGAAAACTCCACACCATGAAACTCTGTTTCATGTAGAATATTATCTAAAGTATTGTAAAAATTATCTTCAGGCAATGTACAAAGGGTGTATATGAAACTTAAGTGAATTGTGTCTCCAGACGTGGGTACCATCCCTAAGATAGATATGCAAATATTTCCAAATCCTAAAAAATCCAAAATCCCAAACATGTTTGTCCCTGTCCCTAAGCATTTAGGAAAAAGGAAGACTCAACCTGTAATGAAGAGGGAAGCAAAATATTTCTTGTATCCATTTCCCTAAGAAAGTTGAACCCTGAGGGATGCATATTCAAAGACAGATCCCAGGAGCATCCTTTGAAATGAGGACTATCTCTCTGTGCTTATCTGGTAGGAAGAAGTCAGCAAGGAATGAAGTCCTCAGAGACTTCAGCTTAAGAGGATGTGAGATAAATGGATAAAGGGCCCCCAGCCGTCTTCATTAAAGTTATCTACCTATTTGGAAAATATTTGGTTTTGGAGAGCTTTCATACCCTGGTCTCAAAACCCAGCAAGGGTCTTTTCACAGAGGTGGCTTTGGAATTTCTGTGTAGGAGGTGGCCAGCTGAAGGGAAGTGGGACAGGGAGTCCTCTCTGCTTGCCGCACAGGCTTGCTGATTTTACCTACTGAGTCTTCTGTACTTGGGATGGCTTGGGGGAGATATTAGAGACAGGAGAGGTGATTGCTCAAGCCCCCTGTGTTACTCGTGTTTCTATCTTTAATCCTTGAGAACCTGTCTTTGACACAGGCATTTGATCTTGCACAGGGAGAAAAATGTCCATGAACTTGAGCCTGTTGAAACTGCCCTTCCAGTAGCCCTGAGCGTAATCCACTCGCTCCCTAGTCTGTCTGGTTTTCCTCAGCTCATCTTAGCTCTTCTCCTCAGTGGAGACAAATCTAACTCCACAGAGCTTCCCCACATTATAAACTCTTTCAAATATGTGGAAAAGAATTGAATAGAATTGAAATAATTGAATAGCCGGCATCCAGTCCCTGGATGTTCCCATTGGCACGTTACTTAACTTTCCATTCATCCATCTCTCCATCAGCATCCACTCATCCATTTTCTGTGTGAAGCATTTGGAAGAAAGTTATCAACCTCAGATGATTTACCCTGGACAATTCCGTGTGCATATCCATTACAGAGCTCAGTATTTATTTATGGTTCCTGTTTGTGATGTAAGATGTCTATACAGCAGAATGTACAAGTCTTAAGTGTCATCATTCTATCAGTGTCCCCAAATGCCACACTCAGGAACCCACCCGACAAGGTGCACAGCATTCCTCGGCTCAGGATTTTCTCAGGCCCTTGCAGGTCCATCCTACACCCACCCCACCCTGTTTCACTTACCAGCCTGTAGGCATTTGGGCTTGAGAGTGTGGCGTGTAGCTGAGAAGGAAAGGGGAAATGGGGGAACTGGCCTCGGTATGGATGGAGGCAAAGGAACAGGCCAATCTTCCCCAGTAGGAGCCACGTGGTGGTGCCCCACCCAGCTGCCTGGGATCCAGGGCACCATCACTCACTTCATGATCTTTTACCTGGGGTCCCACCCTCTCAAAAGTCAATTCAAGTGACACTGTGATGTGGTGATCACCTGCCCTGAAAATGACACATAACCTCCATTTCTCAATCCACAAGGTACAAGATGAGCAGATGGAGCCCTCTAACCCAGTACCTGTCCCTGGAGTCGCACCTGTAACTTCTGCTACACCTTCGGGGAGCAGATTTATATAGTGGAAAAGATGTGTCCTTTTTTTTCAGCCTTGATTCCTAGAATCACATAAAGACGTAGAATTGAAGCAGTCAGAAGGTGAAGATCAAGTGTGTGTGCCATCTGACCCTGAGGTGTGGCAGGTCGCTCCAACTCTCTTGGTGCTCAATGGCCTCGGCTGCAAGATGGAGGGATTAGGCTCTGAAGGGCCTGTGACAACCAACCGGACATGGGTGTGGAGGGGAGAGCTTGACACAGTCCCGTGCCCAGGATCGTTCCCGTCTAATGCATGACCTGCAAGGAGCTGCCATTTTGCCACAGCCATGACTCCAGTGCTCTGCTGCCTGGACCTGCAGGATCAGGAACTCCACACAGCCCTGAACGCTGGCCTGACCTTCACCTCTTTATTAGCAAATGAGGCGTGATGGCCTTTCTCTAGGGAGTTCCCAAGGAAGCAGAGTCAGACGCTCTCCCCCACCCTACCCCCCCTGCCCCAGGGATTATGAGGACAGCACTGCTGCCCTCCCTGCCCTGCCTGGCTCAGACCACCTTGGGCTTGCCTGGCCCTCAGAACAGCCTCTTCCTACTCCTCTTCTCCCTCTTTTTGTCCCTTTCCAACCTCCCCACGTCAGACAGCAGGATCTGATCATGTCACCTCCTGCTTAAAATCTTTCTCCAGAAACTTCTGTGGCCTTCGGGGAGCGGTGACCCCTGTACCATACCGTGGAAGGCCTTGGCCTCTGGGCTGCCTCCCGCCTGGCAGTGTTTTCCTGTCTCTGCGCAGCAGTCTCGCGCAGGGCGCAGGGAGGCCTCCATTGCCTCCCGCAGGTTGCATGCACGCCTCCCATGGCCTCAAGGCCTCTGCCTCCCTCCCTGAGGACAAGAACTGCACTCGTGACCCTGTGTCCTGCAGATCCCAACACATGCAGGACATGCCGTGGAATTGACAGCTATGTCTTCAGGGCAAGACTCAGGCGGCCAGGCAGCCAGTGGCGCAGCCTAGGAGCCTGCGCATGCGCGTACTTCTGCCATTGCATCTCCCCATTGCATCTCCGTTTACATTCACATCGTAATAACAAATGGATGCACAAAGAAATGCAGCATTTCTGGTTCCAGGAAACCAGGTCTTTTTATTCGTTCCTATAGGAAAGCCCATGGGTCTATAATGCTCCCTCACCGTTGGATAGGACAGCCTGTGATTCTGTTTGCTGCCCTGTTGACTTTTGACATCCATAAACACCAATACACCTGCTGCCTTTTATTTGTGTCCTTGGAAGCGAGATGGGCTGTGCCTCGGGTCTGGTGCATCTGCATCGCAGTCCATCCAGGGCCAGGGGCTCCAGCAGGGAGCCCGGGTGGCCAGCTCACTGTCAGGTGCATGCCTGGCTGGGGCAGGCCCTGTGAGTCTTGCCCACCCTGACTTCATGAGCATTAGAGTCCTGTCTGTGTTCCACCTGGTGCAGGTCTGAAGGGATGCCCCCTGGCTTGGTGGCCCTCCCTGTGGTGAGGGATGAGGGGGTGCGTCAAGGCAGGAGGGTGAAGATGTGGGGTGAGCTGTTGCTGTTCTCACAAGTCCCCCGTCAGAGTTTTCTCTCCTCAAGACTTCAGGGCCTTTCCCACTATTTTACTTGGAGATTATCAACCACAACTCAGAGAATGACATTGGAACAATTCAGACTCATGTACACTTGTGGAGGCAGGGTGGGCCCTGGTCAGAGGGAATCTGCCCAGGAAGCCACATAAGCTTCCCCTGGGACCAGGAGTCCTTGTTCCGGCCACGCTGAGCTGTACCTGGTTCTGACTCCAGAGCTGGATGGGGTTGGGCCAGTCCCTCCCCGCTGTCATCCTGTCTGGTCCTAATCCCACAAACCCCACCCCTAGCTCTCTGCACAGCGGAAACAAACCCTAATGAACAGTAACCCAAGAAGGACCACAATCTGCACCCCCAATGTGCCTTAGCTTGGCATTTCAGAAAAGAAGTGAGAAAAAGATGGACACGGGCTGGCTATCTATCTAATGGACACCCCGCCCCAGCCATTTCCTGCAGTGACCGCCACAGCGGCTAATCCTCCACTACTCCACTCGAGGTGCATTATCATGTTATTCACCCCATAAATCGCCTTTGAGATTACACAGGATTCACGCTTCCCACTGTAATTACCCCGGGCCCCTCCCCCTCCCGGTTTGATCTCAGGTAAACCCAGCCATCGCTGCACCAGTGTGGCTTCTGAGACGGCAAGGGTAAAACGGACCAGGGAGACTTACACAAGACTGAGTCAGCAAGGCAATTTGAACCAATAAATATCAAAGTCGTGTCTCAGCAGAGAACAATTCATTTGATACCACATCTGTCAACAGGCCTGGGAAGGGTTTCCCTTCTGGGCTCCACCCTGACAGCCCTGCTGGCTCTTCCTCCTGCTTCTATGGAGAAGCTGGTCTGAGCCCCTTGAAGGATGGGGTCCGGGGTCCACAATGCTCCCTGCCCACACTGGGGGGGTCCAGGGACTGAGCTGCCCGCCTTCCCTCCTGCTATCAAAACATCCTGTCCCAGCGCCTGGGCTGAGAAGCACACCCTGCAATTAGTAATTCTTTTTTATTGGTTGATGTAGACCTACAGCCAAGAGGAGCTGAGATTGAATCAATATTCCTTTTATTATGTCATCGCAGGCAAATGAATTATGAAAACAAAAGCTCAATATGAAGCTGCCAATGCTAATTACTGGGTAGGATGTGTACGCACAATAAACAAAGGGCGCTCTGACCTGCAGAAGTGCAGGGGACAGCCCCTCGCCGGGTCGGGGCTGCAAGGCCCACCTTCCTCTCCCCTCCAGCCCTGGGCTCCAGAGGGAGTTAGAAAGGACCTGGCCCAGCCCCCATGGGTCCAGCGATGGAGAAACCACTATCTAAATAGATACAACCCCAACCAATTCAGAAAACATTTATTGAGCACCTACAGGGTACAGGCACGTGGCTTTTCACACATGCTACTATCTGGAGACAACACTTGGAGGTCATTGGTGCAGAGGGCTTCTGAGGCCTCAGTTTCCTCGTCTGTGCAATGAAGACAGTAATTTGGTGTGTCGTGCAGCCCAGGAGGATTGACTGAGGAAGCAAGTGACCAGCGATGGGCACAGGCAGGTACTAGACAGATGTGACTACTCTTCTGTGCCTCTTCCTCCTTTCCTCTGACCACCGCCACCCTCATCTTCCAGGGAGTATGAGGGTGCCCACCATGTGGTCCCCTCATGCTGCTGCTGATTGGGTAAATGAGTGAGTGGAGGAGAGAAGGAAGGAGAGTGCAGTGGGCAGTGCGGGGGTTAATAAGGAGAGTTCACGTGAGCACTCAGGACCCCAGACTAAGCCAAATGGGGTCAAATGAATTGTCAAGGAAAGTGGAAGGATGGACCACAGTGGAGCCATGCCCAGTGCCCACTCCCTGCTTCCGTCTGGAGAACTGAGCAGGAAGGATCAGGCCTCCCTTGAGTGGACCCATATGGCCACATCTGCAGGGTGGCCAGGGACGTGGGTCTCCACAGGTCTCTGGCACTGACTCCTGGGCCTGGCTCTGCGGTGCCCCAGCAGGAGCTCAGGGCCGCTTTGCTGAACTGCTCTTTTACACTGGGCACCAGCATTCCTTTAGCGCCTCTCGAAGGAAGAGCTGGGCGTCTGAGGGGGACACAGCCACCAGGGGCCCACAGCGGCTCAGGGCTTCTGACCTGGGTCCAGAGTCTGTCCCTCCTTTCCTTGGCTTCTGGAAGAAGCGGAAGCTGGTCCTGCCCTTCCTGGTCATGGGGCAGCTCCAGGCTGCCCAGGGGCTTTTCAGAGATTGTCCCCACAATCAGGTTTACCAAGTCTTTGTTGTTAGTTTTCTGGAGGCAAATGTCCTTGACTTCCTATCCATGTCCCTGCCTCTGTGGCTCTCAGCCATGGGACTAAGTGGAAGGCATTCCCATGATCAAGGGCACCTGGGTCAGAGCCTGGGCAAACCAGTCTTCCAGGGAGCCTGGAGAAAAGAGAGCAAGAGAGAGGGAGATGTTCCTGAGTTCTGGAGCCTGTGATCAACGCACCTGGGGCTCAGCAGGTCCTGAGCTGGGTTGGAAGGCCCGGTGGTTGTCATCTGCAAGTTCTGATCACTACGTCTTTTCACCAGTGTTTTGCAGGCGAAGTCTGATGGGCGGGGAGCTTGTGTTGGAGAGGTGGAGCCCAGCTTCTTCCCGGTCCCAATGCCCATTGCCTCCTGTCTCCCCAGGAGGGCTCTATGCTGCATACTTCTGTGCCCCACCTGGTGACGCTGCTGCCCTCAGCTCCTGGCAGGCGCCTGGGCAAAGAAGCACAGAGGGTTGAGGTTGGGTGCAGGAGCCCTGTGCTGTAGGTTGGGAGGCACGACCCCAGTCTCTGGCATCTGTGAAAGTCTTTACTCGCCCTGTGCCCGTAAAGAGCAAAAGAAAACCACCATGACACAGACGGGATGGGGGTGGAGGGCGAGGGAGAAAGGGAAATATTCCCCCCCTTTTTATACAAAGGCCCTACATTTTGATTTTCCACTGGGCCGTACAGCTATAGAGTCACTTGATGGGACTTCAGCAGGGAGAGAGGATGTGGCTGCCCTGAGACACAATGGCTGAGGAGGGAGGTCCAGGTCCTAGCCGGAGCAGCTCACTAGTTACCAGCTTGGGCTTCAGAATGAGCTCTTCTCCCACCTGCTGTGTGGCCTTGGAAAAGTGACTCCACTTCTCTGGTTGTTTTCTTATCTGTGCAATAAAATGAATGACGAGGTCCTCAGAAGGATTTCATGAGGACATGTAAGTGAGAGCTCTTGGCTTAGAGTCAGTGCTCGGCACATGAGGTGTTATGGTTTGGTCATTGTCACTGTCCTTGTTGTGGTTGTCATTGACCTCTGAGTTCTGGTCCTGTCAGTTCTGTGATCTTGGACAAATGACCACAACTGCAAGCACCCTCTTCCATGCCAGTTGTGCTCTGGGACCTGGGAGTTAGAGCCTCGCACACAGTCAAGTCACCTTCTGCCAGCTGCCAAGACTCCACGTGCTGGGAGGACCGGCATCCGCATGCAGCCCGCACGGGAGCCATGACGGCTTCCATGTGGGCAAGGCTTTCCGAAATGGATGGAGGACTAAACCCACGAGCTCAGACTTGGGAGGAGGCACAGGAGGAAAGCACGGTGGACCTAGATGTGGCACTGATTCCCTGGCTGTGGCACCAGACCTTCTAAAAACTCAGGACTGTGAGAGGCTTGGAGAATGAGATAAAGAAAAGAGAACTGGCTCTGAAAGTACGAGAGAGAGAGAGAGAGAGAGAGAGAGAGAGAGAGAGAGAGAGAGAGAGAGAACCCCTACAAAACACAGGAAATGCTTACACATCATGTCTGAAGAAGAATTAGTATCTATAATATATAAAGAACTCTTGCAATTCAACAACAACCAACAGACCACTTGGTGCAAAGTAGGAAAAGGACTCGACTATGCCTTTCCCCCAAAAAGGCAGATATCAGATCAGCAAGGACCTGAGAAGCTGCTCGGCCTCCCTGAGCATTAGGAAATTGCAGACCAAAACTACAGTGAGATACACCTTCCCATCCACCAGGATGGCTATAGTTTTAGAAAGTGCTTAAACCCTCCAAAATAGGAAGCAGCCAGTGTTGGTGAGGATGTAGAGAAATGGAAACATTTGTGGATTGCTGGTGGGGATGTAAACTGGGACAGCAACTAAAGAGTGGCTGGGCAGCTTCTCAAATGATTGTTAAACCAGTAGTTCCACTTTTAGATATATGCCTTCAAGAACTGAAAACACAGACATGAACAGATGTTTGAATAAAGATGTTCAAAAGTGTATCATTCATGACAGCAGGTGCCGTGAATAAGAGAGATAACAAAATGTGGCACAGGCACATGCATACAATGGAATATTACTCACCCTTCAAAAGGAATAAGATCCTTACATACACTACAGCATGGATGGACATTCAAGTTATTATACTAAATAAAATAAGCCAGACACAGAAGTCTCGATGAGAAGGGCCTAGAATAGCCAACTTTATAGAAAGTAGACTAGGGATTATCAGGGGCCAGAGAAAGTGTGAGTGAGAAATTATTGTTTAACGAACAGGCTTCTTGTTTCCTACAGCAGCATTTCTAATGATGAAAACATTCTGGCAATGGTTGTACACTGTTGTGAATGCACTAACGGCACTGTTGGTATACCTAAAATGGTTAAAAGGGTGAATTTCCTGTTATGTGTATTTCATCATAATTTTAAAATCATGGCACCTCTTTGTTTCCCCAAGCCTCATTTTCCTCATCTGTAAAATGGTAGTAAGACTGCGTGCACCAAGTGAGGCGAGGCTCAGTGAGGACCTGGAGGAGGAGAAGCCCTGGAAGCACCGGCAGATGTTAGTGAGTCAGGTAGGGCCTCTGCTCCCGGCCCTCGCTGGCCTTTCCAGCCAACCCTGGAAGGGCTTTGCCAAGCGAGCTCCAACTCCCAGGTGAGAGATGGGAGAATCACGTGGACCTCAGGCTTCCCGTTTCCTACAGCAGCATTTCTAAGATGGGCTGCCCTGGATGCTCGGGCTGCCCTGGACGCTTGGGCTTCCCTGGACGCTTGGGCTCCTGATTTACTCCTCAATCCAAAGATGAACTAAGGCCAGAATATCCTGACTAGGAAAAGCCTCTGAAAAGTCCTTTAGCATTTTGTGGCTAAATCCAAGATTTTCAAAATCTCTTTGAACTGTAGGTGTCTTCCCTCGGAACATCCACACACTTCCTTTAGGGAAATTCCTGTCTAAAGGCACCTCCAGGGGAACACCCAGGAGGCCCGTGGGAAAGACACACAGCCACACCCTGGGAACAGACCGGCCCTGCTCCACGATGCCCTGTCCTTCATCCCTGCTTTAGTCTAAGTGAGCTGAGTTCCTCCTAAGCAGCTCATGGATTCTGGTATTCATGTGCTCACGCAGCCAGCAAATGTCCATCTGTCCCTGCTCTGCACAGATGTGCGGGCAGAGGAGCCCCCAGAACCGTCCCTCTCCAAGGAAAGAAGGCCTGTGTTGGCTTCTGGCACATCTAGAGACCTGGACACTGCTATCAGCCAGAGAGAGGGGCATCTGGAGAACTTTCCAGAGGTTCCCCCACCCTGCCAAGATTCCAGGAAGCAGAGGCCAGAGCAGGGCTCACCGGCTTTCATTTCAGTTCATTTTTTCATTCTGTGTCTTCATTTACCCAGGACTCCCGGGAGCTGGAGGATCTGCGTGGGTTTTCTAGGGATTTGGAGCAAAGATTTCCAACTGGCTGCTGTCAGCCAGCTTGCTGAACTCACACAGCATCTTTAAGACACGAGCTGCCCATGGCAGAATGGAAGGGCTCGTGTCTAAATCTGGATTTCTGTCTTATCTGGGGATGCGCTGATGGCCTGCTGCCTCTGAGCTCACATCCAGGAGCTGCGCTCCCCCGGGTTGGCGGGTCCCTTCCCTCTCACATAGACGGCCACCTCGCAGTCTCATGAGCTCCGTCCACTGGGTTTTCTATCTGAACCTATGTGCATCTGGTTTATCATCCCTAGGAAGGATACCGCACATTCCCAGACTGTTCCGCAAACATCTAAACCACAAAACATATGTGTGTGTTTTAGTTTTTGCCTTTGGATTACAAAAGGTAATAAAAATAATATAAGGTCACGCGTCCCCAGCTCTGGGACTTCTGGCCATCGCTGTCAGTGGTCTGTCTACAGTCATCCCCTCACAGCCACAGGTGACCAGTTCCAAGACGCCGCGGATACCTAAGTCTACAGGTGCCCAAGCCCCTCAGGTAAAATGGCAGAGTGTTTGAATAGAATTGAAGTACATCCTCCTGAGCACTTTAAATCTCTCCAGATTGCTTACAATGACTAATAAATGCTAGGTGAATCGTTGTTATGCTGTACTGTTTATAGAGAATAATCACAGAAAAAAGGTCCATAGATATTCAACAAAGATCCAATTCAAGGATACTTTCTACCCACTGCTGGTTGAACCCTGAAGGTGACGGGCTGGTGATGACTGTGCATGCTCACGAGGAACCCGCCCATCACCGCTCCACCCCTTCTCTGGGACTGCACGTCCAGGGCCAGTAGTTCCATCAATATTGGTTCTGACTTCTTCTCCTCTCTGCTTATAGTACAGCCAGTTATTTTAAAGCAACTAGTTAGTTTTACCAAATGATTTTAGACACCCTAAATTTTCTGTGTGGGGCACGCATCTCTTGCTTCCCATCCAAAGATCAGCCCCAACGGGGCCTGGATATTTCTCAAAGTAGCTGCTGTCTTGCTGCACTTGCCCTTCACTTCCCACCTCCGGGGCTTGCAGATCCTCCCTCCTGGGCAACGCCATGGGAGCCACTTCTCAGTGACTGGCAGGATCTGCAGGGAGGGAGGGCAGAGGAGAGGGAGAAGGGCCAGCGGGTTGGTCACCTTCTGTGGGCCAGGCTGGAATCCGTGTGCTTCTGGCCCCTCCTGAGCCTCAGTTGTCTCCATTTGGCCCCGGTCTGTGCCATGTCTTGTGAGTCTCTGAGAATCTTACCCAGCTGCATTGTGACTTGCCAGTGTCACACAGCAGTGGAACAGGTCCTGAGAATCTTCAAACCCCTCTGGGCAGTGCACCTCCCTTACGCAGATGCTTTTCAGACACCAGTTACTCAAACACCCCTTTCATAATCAAGGTCTCATCCATAAAATCACAGACTTACTAATTTAGAAGCATCAACTCAATATTTTTACACATAGCTTTACAATATTACTCTAGATGGAAAGCCATGATCATTTTACATTTATAGAAGGCTAATAGTACAAAAAGAGCATTGAAAACCAGCTAAAAATTGTTACTTACTTCTAGCGGGAACCCATGCCAGACTTGTGCTGAAGGGGGCTTGGTGGATGTTGAGATGGACAAGTCTGGAACTTTCCTGGACACAACCAAGCAGCTGGAGGAACAGGGACAGAGGGACAGGGACCAGACCGTGTTGTTCAGCCCATCACAAGTGCACCATGGCACCCATAGAACCATCTCTTCTGCACCCTTGTGAAGACATAGGGTGCCCTGGCACCCGCAAGAACACAGCTGGGTGCATAGCAGAGTGAGAGAGGGTGAGGGGACCTGTCATTGTCCTTACCCAGAGAGCCACCTGGCTGTCACCAGTGATGCCTCCATAGGTGGAACCCGCCCTCTGAGCCAAGGCCACCACTGCTCAGCAGGGCCGGGACTCAGACCAGTAAGAAAATTAAACTCCACCAACAAACACGTTGACAACCCAAATCGCCCCACATGAGGCAAGGCCTATCAGAAGCAAAAACAGCTCCTCCCCTGTGGAGCCACCTGGCTGGACACCTGCAGGCCCGGCTCTGGGCTGCCGGGCGGGGAGCTCCCTCCCACCCACCCATTAGTGCTGCTGGCCCCACATCAGCCGTCTTGTTTTCAGAACTCATTTACCTCCACGGCATTGGCATCGGCATGGGAAAGGTATAAATGCCCCCTCCCTACGCCCCGCCCCTCCACATGCTCCTCCCCTTCCTACGCCCCGCCCCCTCCCCACATCCCCCCTACGTCCCCCCATGTCCCCCGCACCCGCACCCGCACCCCCAATACAAAGACACTGATTGCTCCTTGCTTTCTCACCAGGCGCTTTAAAAACATTTGCCTAATGGGTGGAATGAACCTTGTTCCACACACAAATCAGCAACCTAATTGGCCATGAGAATCCCATTCCATGGCTTCAAGACGTGAGTGGAGGAAAGGCCTGAGAAAGAAGGCAGAGGGCAACGTTAGGTGTTCTGCCGCAGAACCCTCTGCTGTTGGTGTGCGGGTCTCCTTGACCTCGAGCGCCCGGGCCATGGAGGCTCAAGTCTGTGCTTACAACCTGGCACAGGTGTGGAGCCCGGGAGGTGTTGCGGTTGTGGGTGGCTCTTTGGCCCAGCTCTCCTCAGTGAAGATCTGCGGGTGTCCCGAGCTCCAGGCTCCAGGGACCAAGGAGAAAGTGGTGCAGCTCCTGCACTCCTGAGCTCGGTGCGGGTGCCGCGGAGTGACAGGCAAACGTGTAGACAGGGGGAACGTGGTCGAGGCCCGGTGTGTGCCTGCAGCTGCGGACAGTACCAAACCCTGCACACACCACGCTCCATCCTGTATGTGTACCTGTTTATGTACGTGCAGTTTAACAAATCAGGCCAGGAAAGAGACAATTACCATCGCTAGTAACAGAATAGAACAATACACTGTTGCCAGGAGAGTTCTGGCAATGCGCTCTCCTGGGAAGGTCTTACTCAAAGGCGGCTCATCCTCTCTTGTCTTGGAGAACTCGCTCCCAGACCTCAGTGGTTGCCTGCGACAGCAGACGGCACTGAACCCTGTAGATGCCACCTTTCCCCTATACGGTGCATTTTGAAACTTTGCATTTTGAAGCCTTGTGATAGCAAAACTAGCAGAGTTTCTTTCCTTCTTCACAATATCACAGAGAAAAGATCCATTCTTACCATTGACCTTGGCAACCTCAGCTCACCACTTTCCTTTCCCTGTGAAGCTGGGAACTTCGATCTTTCCACTTAGAGGGAGCCCTCTGCGTCCCCTCTTTGGTGTCCAATCATTAGCTTCTCTGCTCCTGCATATAATTGAGTCAAATGAGCATTTGTGGAATGGAAGCTCCCTGGTTCCTCCGTCCTGGTAGCTGACCAGCTATTGGGTGGCCCGTGGTACTTACAGGACGTGCCGGAAGAAGGGGCACATTACATCTTGGGCAGAGTGGTGCTGGATGGTGTGAGATTTCATTGTGCTTCCCAGAAGGGGGCCCAATTTAAAGCTTATGAGTTGCTTGTTTCTGGAATTTTCCATTTAATGTTTTCCAACTGAAGTTGACAACAGGTAACTGAAACTGTGGACAAGGGGAGATGGCTGCACTCAGTGACTTTCCTGCCCAGCTTGATAGGAATGCAGTTCACTGCCTGGGCGTCCCCCATCTCCTGGGGTACAGTGTGAAGGGTGGCAGCACCTGGGAGCCATGCAGAACTAGTCACAGGATGAGGAAAAGAGTGCCTGCTTTTTTGGACTGTGCCTGGGTACACTCAGCTACAGTGCAGGTGAGGAAAGTGTCCGGTGAGGCCCACCCTCAATCATATGCTCAGTATAAAATATCTGCATCTAGAGTCAGAGCACAGCCTTAGTCTCGGTACATTTTGTGCCTCTCTAACAGGACACTGACACTGAGCGACTTAGAAAGAAAGGAAACTCCCATCTTCCTCATCTTCCAGCTACTGGGGGTCATTGCTTCCGGGCCTCTCAGCTGATAAGGGAAATGTATGCGTGTGTATTGAGCCATAGGTAAGGGTTAATTTAGGTGTCAACCTGGCTGGATGAAGGGGTACCCAGAGAGTTGGCAGAGTATTTTCTGGGTATGTCTGTGAGCATGTTTCCAGAAGAGATTGGCATTTGAACCCATGGGCTGAGTAAGGAAGAGCCACCCCCATCCACGAGTGCAGGCCCCATGCAACCAGCTGAGAGTGGAGATGAAAGAGCAGAGGAAAGCAATGCCCCTCCCTCTTCCCCACCTCTCCCCAGAAGCTGGACGCCTGTCCTCTGGCCAGGTTCTCTAGGCCCCAGACTCCATGCAGCTCCCCAGGTCTTCAGACAGACAGTCACACTGGCATCTGGCCTGACTTTGAGGCCTTCAGATTCTGACTGACCATGACACCAGTGGCATCAGTTCTTCAGATTGCTTTCTATGGCACTTCTCAGGCTCCATGTCCTCTAAGCAATTTCCCCGCTAACTCCTTACCTGTCCATCATGGAGCTATCATTTATCTACCCATCTATCCACCCATCTACCCACCTATACATCCATCCACTCACCCACCCACCCATCCATTCATCCACCCTCCTATTTATCCATCCATCTACCCACCCATCCATTCACACACCAATCCACTCATCCATCCACCTACTTCCCCCCACTATCCATCCACCCACCCATTCTGTTGGTTCTGTTTCCCTGGGGAAACTTGATATGCGTATTCATCTGTATTTATATCCAGCTAAACGTGAATTCACACACTGTTTCCAGCTCTCCCTGTTCCCTGGATTATTCTAGCCCTTTACAGCCTCCCAATCCAGCAGTGAAGCCTGGCTACGGCCCTCTGCTACCCATAACTTGATTACTCAGCTAATCACACATGTAAAGTTTTCAGACTGCTGAGCTGCCCCAGAGAAGCAACTTTTTCACCTGAAGACAGTGCTTGTGTGCAGTTCCCCCTGCTTTCATGCAACCACAAAGTTACTTTGCTCAACACCCTTATGGTGAAATTGTTCCAGTGTTTATAGTACAGTAGGTTATCTTGTCACACTGTGTTCGTTCCACTCTGCCCTCACCCATCCTGAATGACTTCGTAAGCTCATGTGCCTGAAGGGCTACTCTCTCTGTTTGGAAGTCCTACAGGTTTTGATAAATGCACAGTCGTGTGCCCATCATTAAAGCCACAGGCAGAATAGCTCCTGCACTCTGCAGAAACCCCTTGTGCCTCATCTAGTCCTTCTTCCCCCAAGCCCCAGAACACCTGAAAACCTCTGATCTGGTTATCATTTCCATAGTTTGTCCCTTCTAGAATTAATGTAAATGGAATCATACAGCATTAGCCTTTAGATTTTTTTCTCACCAAGCTATATAGATTTGATTCCTCCATGCGTTTGAGTGACTGTAGCTAATTCCTTTGTATTGCTAACTAGTATTTCGTCCTTTGGATATACCACAATTGGCTTATCCAGTCACCTATTGAAGGACATCTTGGTTGATTCTACCTTTTGGCAATTATGAACAGGGCTTCTATAAACATGTGCAGTTTGCGTCAATCAATTGTGTAAATGCCTAGGAGTGTGCTTGCTGGACCTTCCACGTTGCAATTACTCAGAACCCTTTTCCCTGACATACATTCGAGTGAACAAAGCATTTCCTGAAGTGCTATCTGGCAGGCTGAAAAGTGAGTGGCCCTAAGACAGCAGGTCGGAGGCCTTAGGACCTATAAATGAGACCTAGAAGGAAAAAGAAGATTTGGGCAAATATGATTAAATTAAGGATTTTAGACACAGAGGCTGGATGAGACCAGGAATGCCCCCCGCTCCCCAATTCATCCCAGTGACTTCTAGCTTCAATAGCCATGAAAGAATAAGCCTCTGTGGCTTTAAGCTACCTGGTTTTTAGGGAGGCTACAGAAGCCAAGGGAAACCAGTTCACCTGGGAAATTACAACTAGGAGAAATGAATTATTACTAGGAGAAAATAAAGGGGGTGTAATCGAAAAGGGGAGCACTTTGTATAAAGGTAAAACTAGAACCAGACTCCACCTGGTAAGGCTCTGGTGACAATATTAACATAAGCATGGGAACCTCCCCCTATAGACAGTCACCCCCCTCCCATGCCAGAGCAGACATGACTAGTCAATACCAGCATTCCTTCTCAGACATGCTCAGAATACTTTTCAGTGCAGGTCTCTTGGTAACCCTCAGAAGTGACATGTGAAATTAAACCCAGTGGCCTTTCCTATAATAGCACTACATTTATTGGGCACCTACTACCTACTGTATGCCAGGTACTTTTTAAAAAAATACATATTCTTAAATTTTAGGTGGACACAATATCTTATTTTACATTTATGTGGTGCTGAGGATCGAACCCAGTGCCTCACACACACTAGGCAAGCACTCTACCTCTGAGCCCCAGCCCCAGCCCATCTATGCCAGGTATTTTTTTTAATCTATTTAATTCCCCCAAAATAGGAGACAGTTTTCTTTTTTACTTAGGTCTACTGTCAAGAAAATTGTATCCTATGGAATTGAAAGGACATTTCTCAAGTCACAAAGCTACAAAGTAACAGATGTAGCACTCAAAGGCAGGTCTTCCTGCCTCCAAGTCCCATTCCACTACAACCTACAATCACTTAGATTTTCTGAGCCTCAGGTGTTTTTTTTGTTTTTGTTTTTGTTTGGGGCTGTGTGTGTCCCACTCAGTGCATACGTGAAGACTGAGTGAGGTCACTGACAAAAGCCAGGAGCTAGAGACTGGCTGGTGCCAACTCTGCATGGCAAACCCCTGCCAGGCCACCAGGCATCCGGACACTGCAGCCGCCTCTTGCCAAGGGCTCCTGGAACCATTGGGTATGACACATGACGCTAACCTCAGTGACCTTTCCTGAGCCAACACTAACTTCCATTCATTGGGTACCTACCCTGGGCCAGGCTTTTTTTTTAATAAAAAAAATCTATTTAATTCTCCTGGCAAACCGGGTAGAGGCCCCACAAGAGGCAGAGCACCGTCCCATCCAGCCTAAAGCCCTACCAGGGCCGTTGTGTGACAGGCAGCCTGCCCTGTCCTGCTCAGAGCTTGGCCTCTTTCCTCTGGTGGAAACAGACTTGGGGTAAGGTCACCATGACCCAGGAAAGCACACTTTCAGAGTAAACAGGAGACAGGGTAGGGAGTTAGAGTCACAAAACCACAGTCCTTAGAACCAGGTTCTGACTGAGGGCCAGGCACAGGGAGGGCGCCAACCCCGTCAGGCATGAGCAGCTCTGGGACCTGTTCTCCAGGGGCCTTAGGGGGTTCTCCTCCCATTTGGGGTAGGGGTAGACAGACAGACTCAGAGGAAAGAGCACAGGCTTTGGAGATGGGTTCTCTCTACCTCCTGGCTCATCGTCTTGGGTGAGCTTTCCTCTGGGGGCCGGGTGTCCACCTCCATAGCCTGAGGATGTGAATCCTCACATCACAACGTGCCACAAACATCAGTGTGGTCTCTGGGGTGATGGAGGGTATGTTCCCTGAACACCAATTCCCTCCATCCTTCCTGCTCCCTCAAGCCATGTGCACGCCTGCCCGCAGAGCGCCCACCCACCACCCAGAACTCTTCACCTAGATCCAGAGATGAGACTATTGTCCCCTGTGCAGGGCAGCAATGTCCTGGACACACAGAGCACCCCCAGGGGGTAGGAGAAAGAGATGGCAGGGCCCCCAGAGACCCCTGGGTCCTCTGTGGGATGGCAGGTGGGAGGGAGAGGAGTCAGGCAGGGCCCCAGGGAACCTGGTCTCCAGCAGAGAGAGACCCCTGTGTCTTCTGGAAAGATCACACGGTGGTGAGTCCCCTTCCTTGTTGGCACCCATAAGTTTATGAACTGCAGGCTCTCAGCGCCACAGGGAGACGCCACCCCTGTGGCTCCTGTACCACGACTGGTTTCTCAGCAAATAACTGCTCTCCCCGAGGCACCCTCATCTGAAATGTCCAATTGTGCCATTGTTAGGTTTCCTGTCAACCAAATAATGAATCAAATGTGGGGAAGATGACTGATCAGAATGTGCCAGGGTGTGGATTGTGGAAGCATATGGCCTTGGGGATGGTGATGGGATGGGGGCTTCCATGGGTCAGGGACTTCTTGGCCCACTCTTCCCAAGCTCTATCTGGGACAGGATTTGTTTCCTGTCAACTCTGTAGACTGAGACAGCAACCCAACCCCAAATGCATCAAGCCCTCACGCTTTTAAGTGGGACAACTGTGTACTTTGTGTCCCTCCAAGGGACCTGAGAGTCATTCCTTAGTCAAGGAACGACTGTTGGATGCTAGCAGTATTGCAAAGTGGCCATTTCTCAGCAACTCTTCCCATAATAAGCATTGGACTTCCTTCTCTGACATTTTTTTTAACTACCATGGAAAGCCAAGGGTAGGAAAGAGAACAGTGTTTATTTTAGCATTTTATTTCACTTACTTTACCTTACTTCATTTATTTGTTTTAACAGCTTTCTGAAGTACAATGAGCAGATAAAATTATAGACACTTAGTGTGTGTGTTAATTAATACACACAGACATTTGAGTTGATCAGTCAAGCTAATTGACAAGTCAGTCACCTCACATAGCTGGGGCCTGACTCCCTTCTTCTCCCTGTGTTTCAATGTGGATGTGAGGGGCCAGAGCACTTAAGGCCTCCTAGCAAATTTCAAGTGCACAAGTTAGTATTTTCAATGATGCTCACCATGCCATACACTAGAGCGGCAGAATCAGCTCAGCCTGCATGCCTGCAGTCTTCCCATTTCTCCTACGCTGATCACCGTCTTCCCATTTCTCCTACCCCAACCTTGGCAGCCACCACTCGACACTATACTTTTAGGGGTTCAGCTTTTTGGATTTCACATTTAAGTGAGATCAGGCAGAAAGTGAACCTGTCTGTCTTATTCTACTTAACACAACATCCTCCATGTTCATCCATGATGTCATACACAGCAGGATTTCCTTCTTTGTAAAGACTAACTAGTATTCCACAGCGCACATGTGTGTGTGTGTGTGTGTGTGTGTGTGTGTGTGTGTGTGTGTATGCATGCACATGTATATATACCACATCTCCTTATCTATCCACCATGGACACCCTCTGTGGACATTTATCTTGTTTCCACCTCTTGGCTGTTATGAGCAAAGCTATAATGAACATAAGGTGCAGCAATCTCCTGATACAAACCTGGAAGAGCAACCCCTGATAATACTGCAGCTTTCTTGATTTGGGGGGCAAATTCTATGTTGTTCCCTATATTGGTCGTACCAATTTGCAATCCTCACAGCAAGGTCACTGTGAGAGTTCCCTTCTCTCCATCTCCTCTTGAGCACCTGCCATCTTTCATCCTTGTGATAACAGCCATCGTAAGGAGGTGAGGTGACCTGGTATTTTGACCTGCACCGCTCCAATGAGGGCATGTCAGGCACATTTCATGCCCACGTAGGCCATCTCCATGCCTTCTTTAGAGAATGTGTACTCTTGTCCTTGGCCCATTTCTTGATCAAGCATCTCGCTTTTCTGCTATCAGGTTGTGTGAGATCCTTACTCTCTGGCCCCTCGTCAGATGCCGTTTTTCACATTTCTCCTCCGCGGCTGCCTCTCCTCCTGACTTCCTTTGCTGAGCAGAAGTTTGATGCACGTATTTGTCTGTTGCTGTTGCTTCCTGTGCTGTTGGTGTCAGAGCCAAAACATTATTGCCAATATCCCCACTGAAAACTCTTCCTCCAGGGTCTCCCAGTAGCTCTAAAGTGTCCTTCTTCTCGTTGAAGTCATTGGTCCATTTTGAGCTCATGATACCCATCTGTGGTGTGAGGTAAAAGCACAATGTCCTCTTTCTGCATGTGGATATGCAGTTTTCCCAGTGACATTTATTGCAGTGCCTGTCCTTTCTTCATTAGTGGTTTCTGGCACCGATGTCAAAGATCAACTGATAGTAAATTCATGGACTTATTTGGGAACTCTATATGTGGTGCTGAGTATTGAACCCGGTGCCTCACACATGCTAGACAAGCACCCTACCACCCAGCCAAAGCCCAGCCCTGTGAGTCTGTTTTTAATGCCAGTACCACATTGCTTTAATTAGAGTGGATGTGCAGTATATTTTGAAATCAGGGAGAGTGATGCCTCTGATTTTTTTCTTCTTGATCAAGATTGTTTTGTATATGCAGGGTCTTTTGTGGTTACATATGAATTTTATGATTGCTTTTTAAAAAATTAATGCAAAGAACGCCATTAGGATTTTGATAAAAATTGCAGTGAATCTGTAGATCACTTTGTGAAGTATCAACATTGAAAATATATTAATTCTTCTAATCCATAAACACAGGATGTTTACCCATTTCTGTCTTCTTTGATTTTCTTTATCAGTGTCTTATTATTTTCTGTGTACTGGTCTTTCACCTCTTTGGTTACAGATCTTAAACATTCTGTTCTTTTTGATGCTACTGTAAATGGAATGTTTTCTTCATTTCCTTCTTTCATTGCTCACTGTTAGTGTAGAGTAATGGTCCTGAGTTTTGCATGGTGATTTTATGTCCTGAAAATGTACTAAATCATTGGTTCATTGGTTAGTTCTAACAGGGTTTTTTTTCTTTTTCTTTTTGGTAGACTCTTTCAAGTTTTCTACATATATAATCATGTCACTTATAAATAGAGACAACTTATAATTTTACTTCTTTTTCTCAATTTGGATGCACTTTATTTCTTTTTCATGTCTAATTGCTCTGGCTAAGGTGTCCAGGACTCTGGTGAACAGAAGTGGTCAGAGTGGCTCACGCCTGCTTGGCTCCATTATCTTAGAGGAAAAGCTTTCAAATTTTCTCCTTAATTATGTTACCTGTGGGATTTTCATATATGACCCTTATTTATTTCTTTTTTTGAGGAAAGCTCCTTCTGTTCTCATTTTCTTGAAAGGTTTTAGTAATAAATGGAATTAAATTTCATCATTTTTCCTGTATGTTCTCAGATGATCTTGTAGTTTTCGTTGTTGGTTCTGTTGATGTGGGGTGTATTACATTTGCTGACTGGATATGTGCAGCCATCCTTGAATCTCAGGGGTGAATTCTGCTCAGTCTTCTGCAGGGACTTTTGGGTGTGCTGTTGGGTTGGGTTTGCTGGTGTCTTACTGAGGACTGTGCGTCTGGGGTCACTGGGTTCTCTCTTCTCGTGGTGCTATAGTCAAGCTTTGGTGTCCGAGTGATGCCAGCCTCACAAAATGAGTTTAGAAGTGCTCTCTCTCTTATTTTTTGAACAGTTTAAACAAGATTGGTGTTAATTATTCTTTAAATATTTGGTAGAATTTATCTGTGAAGCCATCTAGCCCCGGGCTTTCTTGGTGGAGAGGATTTTGATTACTGATTCAATCTCCTTATTTGTTATTTTTTCTGTTCAGGCTTTCTGCTTCTTCTTGATTCAATCTTGGTAGGTTGCACGTTTCCTGGAATTGATTTCCTTTTGGTTATCTAATTTATTGGTGCATAATAATTCCTTATAATCTCCTTTATTTTCTGAGGTATCTGTTGCAGTATCTCCTTTCTCTTTCTGATTTTACTTCTCTCTCTCTCTCTTTTTTTTGGTTTAGTTAAGACTGTCAATTTTGTTTATCTTTTCAGACTAAGTATTGGTTTCATTAATTTTTTTCTGTTATTTCTCTATTCTCTATTTCATTTATTTCTGCTATAAATTTTATTATATTCCATCTCCTAACTTTGCCTTTGGTTTGTTCTCCTTCTTCTAGTTTCTTGAGTAGGAAACTTAAATTTCTATTAGAGGTCTTCTTTCTTTCCTTCTTCTTCATTTACTTTCTTTTTAAAAAATATTTTTTAGTTATACATGGACACAGTATCTTTATTTTGTTGATTTACTTTTTTAAACATGGTGCTAAGGATTGAACCCAGTACCTCACATGTGGGAGGCAAGTGCTCCATCGCTGAACCACACCCAGCCACCTTCATTTTTTTTTTGATGTAGGCATTTATCACTATTTTTTAAAAAATTGGATTTTTCTCTTTAAGTCAATGCTTGTTTGAGTGTATTGTTTGGTTTCCATGTATTTGTGAAGTTTCTCATTTTCTTACCTTTACTGATTTTGTTTTGATTTCAAAACTTCATTCTGCTATGATAAGAAAAGATATTTGGTATAATTCAGCCTTCTTAAATTTATTAGGATTATTTCATGACCTGACATGTGACTTATCCTGGATAATAGACCTCGTGCACTTAAGAAGAGTATTCATCTTCTGCTGTTGGGTGGGGGGGGGTACCAGGGATTAAACCCAGGGGTACTCAACCACTGAGCCCTATCCCCAGCCCTCTTTGTACTTTATTTAGAGACAGGGTCTCACTGAGTTGCTTAGTGCCTCTCTGTTGCTGAGGCTGACTTTGAACTCATGATCCTCCTGCCTCAGCCTCCCCAGCGGCTGGGATTACAGGCATGCGCCACCAGGGCCTGGTGGGTGAAATTTTGTATCTATTAGATCCATCTGATCTACAGGGGTGTTCAAGTCAGTTGCCTCTGTTACAGGAGGTTTCAATGCACACTTCAAATAAAGGCTAGAACATCTAGGCATAAAATGTAACAGAGTCAGTCAATGCGTGATCTTCATATTTTTGTGCTCTATGTTGGGTGTGTATGTATTCCCAACTGTGACATATTTTGATGGATTTACCCACTTGTCCTTGGCTCCCTGGGTCTTTGTGGCAGTCATGAAGCCTGTTTTATTCTGATGCAGGCATGGCCACGCCTGTTTTCCTTTGGCTTGTCATTTGCATGGAAACCTTCTTCTATTCCCTCACTTGCAGGCTACAGTTGACCTGAAATCCAAATAAGTCTCCTGTAGATCGAATACTGTTCCTTGGTTGGTTGGTCGGTTTCCGGTAACTCTGAGCTTTTTGACTGGGGAGTTAAATCCACCTACATTTAAAGTGATTGGTGGAGACTGACTGAGGCCATTTTATTCACTGTTCTTTTTTCCAGTGGTTTTGTCCTCCTCTTTCTGTCTGCCACCTTCCTGTATTATTTGAATTCCTTGCAGTGATTCCCTGAGATTCTTTTTGCTTTGCCTTTTGTATATCTAGGATTTTCTCTTGGCGCTTAATAGAAAAACAGAAAGAAGCCTTGCCTTAACCATCTTGTAGTCGTAACACTGTTTTAGGTTGTCAATATCCTAACTTCAGTTACACACTAGGAATCCACGTTCTCATTTCCTCACTCACACTTTGTGTTCCTTTTAATGCAAATCCATGAACAATTTTTGTGGTTACAGTTATTCTTATCGTTTTTCAGCCTATATTAGGCTTAAGACAAGTCACGTGCCACTGTCACGGTGCTGGGTGGTTGTGTGTTCCCAGTGAGGTTCCTGGGCCCTGCGCCCGCATATTGCAGTTTAATGTGTTCTCATTTCATTTTGAAGAATTCCCTCAAGACTTTCTTGCAAGTTCTGTCAAGGGGGGAATAAACTAACTCGAAGAAGAATTTCTCTCTTCTTCATTTTAAAGGGTAGCTTTTGTAGGTATAGCATTCTTGGTTGGTGATTTTTTCCCCCTCTCCCTACTTTAAGCACATTACTCCACTGGCCCCTGGCCTGGAAAACTCCTGATGAGAAACCTTATAATCATATGGGGAGTCTCCTTATCTGACATTTTACTTTGCGCTGGCTGCTTTAAAAATTCCTTTTGTGTATGACTTGTGACAATTTAATTATAACGTGTGTCTCATTGTATACCTTTTTTTAATCTTCTTGTGTTTCTTGAATCTGGGTGTCTATTTCTTTCTGTAGATTTCAGCAGTGTTCAATCATTGTTTATTCAAATAAGTTTTCTGTTCATTCCTTTTTTCCTCTTTTTTTGGTAACTCCCATAGTATACATACTCACTTGCTTCATGATGTCCCCCAAGTCTTGTAAATTGTCTTCACCCTTATTTATTTATTTATTCATTCATTAATTCACTTATTTATTCATTCATTTATTTATTTCTGTTCTCAATGACCTTTGAGTTGTTGCTTCTTTCTTCGGCTTGATCCAGTCGGCAGTTGAAGATCTCCATTGCTTTTTTTCCGTGTTAGTCACTATGGCCTAATCCTCAGATCGCTAATTTTTATTTGGTTCTTTTTCACTATTTTGTTTTTGACAATTTTACTTTTGTGCGTGTATTGCTTTCCCGATTTCACTCAGCTGAGCGATCTCTTGTTGCTCTCTGAATTTTCTTCAGATGATTTTTTTTGGATTCTTCTTCAGGCCCTTCATGGGTGACCATTCCTTTGGAGCTGGTCCTAGGAATTCCCCGGCTTCCTCGGGGACATGGCGATCTCTGCTGCCTCGCTGTCTGCAGCTGCGCGCTGATGTTCCTCCATTTGAACAAGCGCCCGCCTCTTCTGGACATTACCAACCGAGTGTGGTCGGGAAAGATCTTCACCCAGAGGCGCAAGTGAAGGCCCCAGATAAGTGCGGCAGGCAAGGGCCCAGCCTTGGAGGTGTCCCAACCAGGTGTAGGGTGTTGTGCTGGGTGTGGTTGAGGCTGTGGGTCTGGAGGTCGGGGCAGAGCAGGAACCGCTGGGCCTGCGGCAGCACCAGGTCAGTGACATGCAAAGACACTGGGTCTGATAAGGGAGCAAGGGTGCTGGACCTGGTCTGTGTAGAGCAGGGCTAGCCAGAGGGAGGTGCCCTCACTGGAGGACACTGGGTGGTGTCGGCTGGGGGACATGGTAACTGGCTTAGGACAACAATATGGGCTCCAGGCATGTTTGGGAACAGAAGTCCATGGGTGTCTTTGACAAGCAAAGACTTCGGGGTCCATGAAGGCAGGGAGGGCTACTGGGTCCTTGGTGGCCAGGACCACTGAGATTGTCCTGTTGTCCCTTTCCTCACAGGAAGACCTGTGGGTGAACGGGGTTGGGAGATGACATTAAGCCAACCTGCCCTGCATTCGCTTTTCTTCACAGTATCCCCAGGGTCCTCGGGTCCTCCACATTGTTGCTGTGGCTCCTTTCCTGGGCTCTAGAGCTCTCCTGAGCTACCTGCACTCACAGCAGTTCTCAAATCATCGTTTCGATGGGGTCTGAGGCCTGACACCTCGTCCCCACCTTGCTGCGTCCTCCTGCCTTGCTGTCCCACTTAGTTTTATGTTACTGAAGGAGGAGGACTGAGTGGATCTGAAAGGAGAAAGAGAGCCCTGGGCCTGGTTCCTCAGAGACTGCAGGACAAGCTCTCATCTTAACGCCCCTGGTAGGTTCGCCTCCACGCCCAGCCGTCTGGCCATGCATGAGAAGGGAGGTCAGGAGCAGATTCCCGGCCCTCTGCCACCAACCATATGCCCTGGCACTGCTGTCGTCACAAACCTGGGATGAACCTTGTCCACCCCCAGGATGGGGCTGGGGTTAGTACCTCACAGTGTTTGTCTCCTAGTCCGGGGCCTGTGGCCTCTGGCCAGGTGGAGTTCTTCTGGGTCCTTGGCTGGGAGGAGCATGGGCTTGGGCTCAGGGCCCCACAGGCCATGCTCATTCATCATCACACTGCAGGTGTTCATGTGCTGCTCTAGGCCAGGGCTGTCCTCCACGCTGCGATGTGGAAGCGATCTCAGCCTCTCTGGGTGCTCACGGCTGAGTGCAAGACACAGGGGCACATGTCACAGCAAGCAGACACAGTGAGGGCTTGGAGAGGACAGAATATGGGGGTGAGGGGGTCGAGCCGGACCAGCTCTGAAGGCTCATGGTACCTTCTCAGGCTGACTTTTCTAAACCCAAGTCTGTACGCTGGGCCAAAATCCAGTATAGGGTAATTCATGCAGTATTTTCAGTTTGTTTTTAAAAAATAAACTCTGACTTCTTCCAAGTATCAGCCCTGTGCAAGGTGCCAAGAATGGATATATAAGAAAGATAAAATTCTGCTCTGGAGGAGCTCCCTGAAGTAGGGAGACAGATAAGAACACAGGTAATTATGCTAAAGCTCCTGAGTGCAATGATTGGGCTGTGGAAGGGTACTTAGTAAGATCAGTTACTGAGTGGAAAGACACTGTGGTCACCAAATGCACCTTGTATCCGTTGGACCCAGAAAGCAAGAGTGTTCACTTTTCTAGGCCATGTAAACCTGCAGTTGACTCAGCAACTATTATGGACCAACTATGCTCTTGATTTTCTATAAGCTCATTTCATTCTTGCAGAAACCTAATGGAGGAATAAGAAACAAAAGTAAAACCAGTCAACATCCTACGTCCCCCGGGAGCTGCCAATGAAAGCAAGGGTGAGATACCGCTACACAACTATTGGAATGGCCCAAATCAGGATCTCCAGTGCTTCTGCCAGCGTTTTTGCTGCTGTGACCAAAAGACCTGACAAGAACAATTCTAGAGGAGGAAAGGTTTGCTTGGCTCTCATAGTTTCCAAGGTCTCAGTCCACAGATGGCTGACTCCATCGCTCTGGGCTCTACTTGAGGCAGAACAAGATGGTGGTACAGGAATGCACCTGGGGACATGGTACCAGGAAGGGAGAGAGAGCTCTGCTCACCAAGGACAAAATATAAATCCAAAGGCACACACCTGATGACCCACCCCCTCCAGCCAAAACCTACCAGACCACAGTTACCACCCAGCTAATTTCTATGAGAAGACGTCACACTGATTAGGTTAAGGCTGTCATAACTCAATCACGTCACCTCTAAACCCTCACATATACCTTGTCTCACATATGAGTTTTGGGTAGGACACCTCCTATCTAGCCCATAACAACCGACAACACCAAAAGCTGTCAAGGATGTGGAGCCATGGGTTCGGTCATTCTTTGCTGATGGGAAGATGATTTGTAAGTTTCTTACAGATCTGGACACACACCCTCTCACCATATGTTTCAGCAATCACCCTTCTTGGCATTTACCCAAATGAGATGAGAATTCATGTCCACACAGACCCCTCAGCATGAGTATTAAAATAGCTGTTTTTATAATTTGCAAAACATGGAGGTAACCAAGGCACCTTTCAGTAGGTGAGTGGATAAGTAAAATGGCTGCATATGCAGACAATGAAATCTTGTTCAAGCCTAAAAAGAGAGGAGCTCTCCAGCCAGGGAAATAAATGGAGGGGCCTCCAATGCACGCTTCCAAGTGAAAAAGCCAATCTGGATATTTCAAAAAGGCAAAGCTACAGAGACAGTGGAAAGATCAAATGGCTGCAGGCCCCAGAGTGGGGGACATGGGTTTGTTACTCACCCATCAAAACCCACAGAACACATGACACCGAGACCCCGTGCACGTTCCAGACCCTGGGTGATGATGAAGTGTCCAGGTAGGTTCCTACGCCCTGGTGTGAGATGCTGGGTGGGGAGGCTGTGCATGGGTGAGGACAGAGCAGACACGGGAATCCCTATTCTTTCTGCTCAACGTTGTTGTGAACCTTAATTTTATCTAAAAATAAAGTCTATTTAAAAATAAGAAAAGGGGACTGTAATAATCGTTCATGTTTTCTAAGCTCCCTGCAAGCTGGGCAGTAGGTTAAGTGCTTTGGGTTCACTTTAACTCTCACGAGAAGACTGTGACCAACAGGGACTCTCTTGGGTTTCCTTGTACCAATGAAGCAAGGGAGACTTTTCAGGGTTAAGGAAGGAACTGGCTCCCAGAGGAGCTAGATGGGAGCTGCTCGCTCAGAGCCTATGATGCTCGGGGCCTTTGACTCCAGAACCGGTCCATCTGACTGCCGCATAGGCCCCTCCTCCAGTCTGGGCCATCATCTCTGTTTGGGTACAGCCTGTGGCTGGTCTTATGATGCTGGCAGAACTTTTGTGTTTAATTCCTTTATGCTTCGCTGGCAGACATGTGGCTTCCTTCCTGCACTTGTGCCCTTGCGTAGTCATTACTGTCCTGGGAGGTAGCAGCCCAGAGTGCCTGTTCTGTTCCCCGCAGTCCTGGCCACATGGCGAGCATCCGATGTGAGCACGGCAGCTCCAGTCAGGCCCCGTGGCCTGCCCCATGTTGGATCATTTGAAAATGTGGCAAAGCCCCTTTCAGGAAGTGGCTTGGTGCCAGAGAATACCAGGAAATTAAAATGGAAAATTATAAAGTATGAATCAGGCCTGGCAAGGTTTCAAGCCAATGAACATCAATTCTAAACGAAGCTGAACATTTGCCCCACAGGCCTGGTGCCAGGCTGAGTTAGGCGTCGTCCTGGGATGGGAGTCACAGCACAGGGCACACGAGGTTCTTCCTTCTCACACGGGTACCAGGCTGCTGGCCTGAGCGAGCCAGGTCAAGACTCGCTCATACTTCTTCACTGTGGCTCACGAGATAGACCCACGCACAGGCTCTGGGCTTGAGGCTGTAGCTGCAGGGTCACGGCAGCTGCAGGTGTCTGTGCAGATGGAGGGATGGATACACCACCCAGGGCAAGTGGCAGCTGTAGAAGCCCAGGGAGTCTGACATGCCTTCGGTTGTCATCTGATGTTACGTGGAGTGTTCTCTCTTCCTGTTCCTGTATAAAGTTGTCCTCACCTGCTCTGCCATGTCATGTGGACTTTGCTTCCCAGGCTCAGTATGCCCAGACTGCCTAAGTTCAAATGGACCACCTGCCTCCCAGTCAGTCATGCAATCTGGGAAAATTCTCCACCTCCCAGAGCCTCCATTTCTGTAATGGGGAGAGGAAGGAGTCCCTTGGGTCCTGGTGAGCACTGAACAACCAAGTATCCAGATTATTATTCTTACTGTCACACTGGGAAGACCCAGATGATATATCTACCTGATTGCCCCTTAGGAGGGCAGAGAGACACCCAGGCTTGGAGCAGCATACAGGAGCTGTGGTGCAGCCTGCTGTTCCGGCTGTGTTCGGGACTGAGAGTGGGGCAGAGGGCTTTGCTGGGTCTGGCTGTCTGGGGGCTTTCTTGCAACTTGAATATATCTGAAACTCAATGGAGTCAGTTCTGGACTTGAATTTCCTGGAGGCCTGGATCATGCTGTCTTCTTGGCGGGAGGTTAGCCTGTGCTTGACATTTGAATGAGTGAGTGCATGCATGAATGAACGTGGATTGCCTTTCGCGGGATGGTCGCCAGCCTTCAGGGACATCACAGGTGTAACATTCCTATTCTAGGTGTAACTCAGTGGAATCAGCAAGCATTTCCTGTAAGCAGGCACTTCCTGCTTGGTGGGTTCTGCTGGACAGCAGAAGGGTGTGATGAAGACATCAGAACTGAGTGTGGTGACGCACACCTGAAATCTCAGTCACTCAGGAGGCTGAGGCAGGAGGACTCCAAGTTCAAAGCCAGCCTCAGCCACTTAGTGAGGCCCTCAGCAACTTAGTGAGACTCTGTCTCAAATTAAAAAATAAAAAATGGGGATGTTGCTCAGTGGTTAAGCACCCTGGGTTCAATCCCTGGTATCAAAAACAACAACAAAAAGACATCAGAGTGCACATTTGGATCTACGTCAGGAAGGGAGAAGAAATGCTTCACAGGATCTACCCAGGGAGGAAATAAGACCCTTCCTCAGTAACATAAAGCAA
This sequence comes from Ictidomys tridecemlineatus, assembly GCF_052094955.1. NCBI lineage: Eukaryota > Metazoa > Chordata > Mammalia > Rodentia > Sciuridae > Ictidomys > Ictidomys tridecemlineatus. The sequence goes on along the minus strand of NC_135478.1, from coordinate 75,041,067 downwards.
CTTTGCTTTTCACTGCATCTACTAAGGGGCCCCAGGTTCTTGGCACCATGTTGGCACTGGGACACAAAGGCCATTGCCCAGGAGCTCACCAAACAGAGGAGGAGATGGCCACAAGATCTAATCCCCCCACACTGCCAGGGCTGTACACCTTCACTTCAATGACCCAGTGGATGTGAGAGGGCTGTTTGAGTTAATAGCATAATTTTATGAGAATTATACTGATACCAGAGAAGATAAAGTATGGACAAAAGTTCCTCCTAACACCGAAAATAGATACATAAAAGGCTAGAGGATAGACACCACTTGCAATTTGGAGGTTGGGGGAGCATCAGAGCAGGTCATTGGCCTTGGACTTTAAAAGAGTGTCTTAGAAATCAATAGGTAGAAAAAGGGGTGGTGGGTGGGACAGAGGAAAATAGGTATTCAGGCTTGGAAGTAGACTGACCAGATGTCTAAGAATCTTGAGAGTACTGGTCCAGGATGTTTGCATATGGAGGGTTCAACAAGGGCCTCTGGGACCCTGGACATTTCTGGAAAGAAGGAGAAATTTCTGGGTCAAATACCTTCGCTGCTACCACTGGCAAAGCTGGACTAGATATTTTATGTTCTCCCACCCACCCCCACCCCCCTTGCAAAATGGGGATGGAAATGGCTATATCCAGTTTTGGTAAGGATTATACATGCAAAAACCTGACTCTGCCCAGGACAGGGCCCACACCTGGGAGGGGCTTGGCATTAGGGCCCTTTGAATCTTTGCTCCACATCCCTAAGTTGCCCCAACAAGAGGAATCCAACTTCCCAGCACAGGAGGCGAGGATGGGCACCACGGTGGGGACCCCAGGGCAATTCACCGCGCAGCAGTCCACACTGGGGGAAAGCTGGTGAGCTCCGTGGGGCGGGGCTTCCAGCTTCCCTGCGGGGAAGAATCCCCCATGGGAAGGGTGCTGCCAGGACCCCAGCTCCCGCCTCCTGGGTCCTGGGCCTGCCCACCGTCACAGGCCCCTCCCTCCCCCAGGGTACGACCCCTCCCTCCCCAGGTGTAGGCCCCTCCCTCCCTGGGGTGCAGCCCCTGCCTCCCCGCCGTCCAGGCCCCTCCCTCCCTCCCTCTCGCCCTGCCAGGAGCCCCCAGATTCTTCAGTCGTGTGAACCAGGCTGGCCGCCAGCCAGCCAGCGCTTACACAATTTGTGGCGCCTACTTAAAGTGTTTGAGACTCACCGCTCCGTCGGGACCTGGGGGCAGAGAGCAATTATCGCTCGCCCGTCTTTCTTCTTTTCTTTTTTCTAGTAGAGGTACAGTAGGAATTGGTGTTTTCCTTGAGGCCCACCTCCTCGCCCTTAAAGAGACAGAGGAAGCGGAAGGCTTTCATCCATTCGTGGGGCCACAGGGGAGTCCTTTGTGGAAGGAGATGGGAAGGCAGGGACCCTCTCTGGAGAGGGGTTTGCACAGTCTCTCGGCGGGTGTGCGCCCCGAGTGAGCTCTAGCTGGTGCCGGTGATGCCCTAGAAGGTTCTAAACAGCCAGTGTGTTGGCAGCTTGCAAACTGAGGCTGTTTGCATATTCGCGCTTAGGATGCCCCACACGGTTCACCTGGAGGTGGACACGACGCAACTCGCCCTCCAGATCTTACATTCCCATAACTTCTAAGAATATAATTTCCCAGAATATAATTTCCCAGATCGCACAAACATTACGTGTGTCGCGGGGAGTAGGGAGGGGCGGGAGGTGACTAGTGGGGAGGGAGGAAGTACTTGGAAGCTTAGTCCTCTCGTTTTTTTTTTCAGGGATGACCTGGGGGGCGGGTTGAGGGCGGGGGTGGAGAATCATTCACCATTCGGAGTTGAGAAGGTTGGAACACAGGTTTTTATTTTTTCTTTCTTTCTTTCTTTATGATGGTGACCCGTGGAGAAGGCAGCATGGCCCTGTTGGTTTCCTCACTGTAGTTGACCAGTAGCTTTTTGTGAAACTGGGACACATTTGAGAGTGAAAGTGATAGATAAGTTAGATTGGGACAGCAGGCATGAACCCCAGACTGTGCCTCCAAGGAGGACAGGGGATTAGCCTCCTGGAGCAGCTGGAGCTGGGAACAGGGTCTGCTGGGAGCTGGGCCTGCAGGGAGCTGGTTCTGCAGGAGCTGAACAGTCCCCAAGTCCCCAGAGAGCTCAGGCTCTGAGACAGTCATCCTGGGGGAGCCCTCAGGGAGCTCCTCTGCCTTGGATCTTGATTGTTCCTCATGCTCTCAACAGCAAAGCAGAGAGCTAGTGAGAGGTGTTGGGACCAGGTAGCCTGGTGACAAGTGACAGCTTAGGAATCAAGTTCCCCCAGAGCAGTAATTAGCAAGAGAACTCCTTTCAGCCCATAGCCCCTTTCATCCAAAACAGTGACTGTGATCTTAAGAAAATACAGCTGGGCACGGTGGGTGGCCACCTGGAATCTCAGTGACCTGGGAGGCTGAGGCAGGAGGATGGTAAGCTCAAGGCCAGCCTGGGCAACCTAGTGAGAGCCTTTCTCAAACTGAAAAATAATGTTTTAATAAAAGGGCTGGCAATGTAGCTCAGTGGTAGAGCACCCCAAGGTTCAATTCCCAGTACCACACACACAAAAATTCATTTATATATATATTTTATACATAACAATGCATATTAATATTATATGCATTGTTATGTATAAAATTTTATATAACATAATGTAATATAAGATATATAATATATAATAATATATTAATATTATATAATAATGTATAATTATGTACATTATATATATAGTTATTTCAACAGGCAGTTATTGATCATCTATAATGAGCTTGAGACTGGGAATGAAAGATGAGTAGGGCACTGGACCTGTCTTCTGCAGACTTGTAGCCTCTTGGCAGGACAAGAATGAGGAGACAGTTGCCAGAGCAGAGCATGGACACAGCAATGCAGTGATTTAGCCTGGGGCATGTAATTCTGCCTGAGATGACTGAGGGCTTCCTGGAGGAGGCGGCTAGCTCAGGAGGTGAGAATGTCCAGAGGGGCTTCATTGGCAGGAAGCCAACAGAGGGCTGGGGGGGGCGTGGGGGGGGTGGAGGGTGTCATCAGGCCCCAGATGCTCTTCTGTTTCCAGGACCCACAGCAGGAATCCAGCGGAGGGCAGCTTATCCTGTGTGTAAAGAATCAAGTTCACAAACTGCTTGGTAAAATATTTTGATTTAAAACAAACAAAATGTGACCATGTTTTATGGAAAATGTAAAGTACACAGCAGAAGTTAAACATATATATTTCCATATATATTTTTAGAAAAAAATTTTGTTCTGAAACATTCAAAATGACCTATTCTTAAAAGGCAAACTATAAATTATAATTAATATAAAAAACTTCAGTAGCAATTATTTTTAAAATAATTTAAAAGTATAGTTTATTGAATCATAAGTTATCTTATTCTTAGAAGTTGTGGCAGTATTCACATAACAGGAGAGTTCCCACTGGAACCATCTTCACAGGCAGTTCACCAGCCCTGATTGTGTTGTCCCGTTGGCCTTGCTGTCCTCTGAGTCCAGAGGCTTCTCATCCTGCAAGGTGATACCCTGGACCCACTGAGCACCAGCTCCCCACGGCCTCTCCTCAGCCCCTGGCAGCCTCCACCGCTTTCTGTTTCCATGACCCTGGCTCCCGCACTGATCTTTTTGTGATTGGCTAATTTCACTTAATACAATGTCCCCGAGGTTCATCCACTTTGTAGCATGTGCCAGAATTTCTTTCCCTTAAAAACAGAATTCTGCAGCTTTAGTGTTGCTTAGTGATAAAGCCCATGCTTAGCATGGGTTCAATTCCTAGCACCCAAAATTTTAAAAATTAAAAAACTCCACAGACACATAAGAACAAGCCAAAACCCATCTCCAAAACAAACAAACAAACAATATAAAACACTTTAAAGTTTCACATTTAAACATTTATTCCTCTTTAAAAATGTTTCTCTGTCCATTCAGCTGCAAAAATAGTCTGATGCTCAGCGCACGTTACCTCTCAATCTGCATGTGTACAAATTAGAATGCAAATCAATTGCCTAATATTCCCAAATGTTCCCCAGGCTATGTGTGCAGCTGCTGCAAACTGTGCCAGTTCATGAATTCATCTTGAATCCTGATTTGGAACATGAAGAGAGGTGATCAAACAGGGGACCTGGCAGGGTTTGAAACGTGCATTCATACTCTGAAAAGAAAGATGGGGGAAATCACTCAGCTCTCTCTGATCCAGGCCCTCTGCCACTCACGCGTTCTGCTCCCTGACGCAGCTCAATGCTCACACCCGCCAGCGTGTGCACAGGCCACCTTGGTTCAAGGACTGAAGGCAAGAGGTGTTGGGGGGGGGGCTTTCCCAGGGGGCCTGGCAATGATGTGGATATTTAAGGGTAGGGTTGTGCTGGCCCACGAAGACAGAGACCCCCATCAATAGTCCATGCATGTGTTTTTTGTGTGTGGATTTGACATATTGTGTCCTAAAGAGAAGTTGAGAGGCTGGAGCAGACAACCATTCTTGCTTGGGCTTCGGATGGTTATTGACCAGACACACTGAGTGTTGCCTGTAGTTGTGGGGTGACCCCTTCCTTATCTCTGTCCACCTTTCAGCTGCACCAGGGAAAAGTGAGGCGCCCGTGGGAAGTCAGGTAGCACCTCCAGTCCTCCAGGGCTTCCGCTCTGGCCCCTCTCTTCCCTTCTTACCCCTCTGCCCTCCTCCAAAGAGCAACAGATTCTTTTCTCATCGAATGCAGACCAGTCCCTGCCCTTCCCATACCCACAAGCACAAACCTCTGTCCAGCCCTGGACCTGCCAAAAATCTGGCTTCAACATCCCAAGTTCTTCCCACAAACTCGAACAAGGGGACTTTGCTCAAACAAAGCTTATAGCTTTCCTTACAAGGATTCTGATGCCAGTGTTAGGAACACACATTGTCCCGTCTATCCCATCACCGAGGGATGGATGGCATCGTCTGGCTGCCTGAGCAGGGTGCTAGGGGAGGGCATAGGAACGGACAGCGCCTCTGAGCTGCAGACACCACTCCACTCCCCGCGGCCTCCGATAGCACCCATCAGCAAGGAGCCTCTGAGCTTCTGTATGTCTCTGAGCGCACAGATTCCAGGTTCAGCTCAAGAGAGGGTTGAAAAGAAAGTACAGTGAGTCTCTACCATTTGTTTGGGATTCCTTGAGAGTTGGAAATGAACATCAGAAGAAAATACTGATAGCAAATTACCACAAAGCTTTCCTGGGGGGTGCCCCACCTGTTCTAATGGACCAGGTGTCAATTGGATGACTGTCAGAGTTAGAGAGGAGCCGAGGCCTTATCTACTGCAATGATTGATTGTCAAACTTTCTTGGCAGTGAAACTTTCGTTTCCAAAACACTCGTATTTCAATGCCTGATATATTCCACAGATAAAAAATTCTCCAGCTGAATCAGGGGTTAGGGACTTACGTTTTTATAGGGCACTGTCACCTCATACTCTGCTCCCATCTTCCTCTGCTACCTCTGTCATGACCCCATGCTGGCTCTTCAGAGCCTCAGCCTACTCAATGGAAACATTTATAGGACACTGGTGCCAGGGTAGGCCTTAGAATGACAGCAATAATCAAAGTCAGGTAAGGCCTGTTGCTAAAACAAAACACATGAAACTGGGTGCTTTATATAGGAAAAAGGTTTATTTAGCTCATAGTGCCGGAAGTTCCTGGCCCCAGCAGCTGCTTGTCTGGACCACTTGGCTGCAGGGCAGCATGGCAGATGACACCATGGCAGGAGTGTGGGTGAGGAGGAGGGATCACATGGAGAGACAGGAAACCAGAGGGACTCAGGAGTCAGGCTTGTTCTTCTGTGAGGACTTTCCTCGGAACTAACTGGCCCCTTGAGAACCATGGTAAGCCCTTCTGAGGGCAGCATACCCAGTGATCTGGCCACTTACTAGCAGGCCACACCTCTTAAAGGCTCTACCAACTCTTACCACCACCCCGGGGACAAAGCTTGCAGCTTATGGACCTTCTGGGGTCACACTCCTTCATGGTGTCCACACTAGCCCAGAAAGGGGCTTAACAGAGGGTTGGACATTGTACATGGTCCTAAAGGCAGACTGACCAGCCCCAGGCTCCCAAGCTGAGCTACCCTGGGAAAACCTCTGCCCTTCTCTGAAAATCTCATGTTTTTCCCCACTTCCAACCCCTCTTCCCCCACCTGTCTCTTTCCCCATGTTTTAAAAGAGGGTTTAGGTTTAATAAAAAATCCTTGAGTTTATTATGGAATAGTTGATTTTCCCCCAGTTTTCTTAAGCACAGATTTGAATAACTGATGATAAGAAAAAAATAACCAGCGTGAGCACCCTGGTTAAGTCCAGCCGTGGGAGCCCCGAGGGCCTGGTGGTTGCAGGCACAGGAGCACCTTCCAGGGACATATGAAAATGGGCCTTCCGTTGGTATCTTTGGAGAGCCCAAGGGACCTGGGCAATCTTAGATAGAAGAGGCACAGGCCATGCCAACCCCACCTCTGGGAGGAAAGTGTGCCCAGAGTTAGCAGCAAAGTCGGAACTCAGGACAATCCTAAGACCAGGCACAAACCCACATGCAAGCCCGGCTTCCTCTCCCTTCCCCTCTGTGACCTGCACATTAGACGGACAAGCTTCCTGGGGGAGGATCTGCTGATGGGAGCCGGAGCCTCCTGGCTCATCTAAATGGGGGAGGGGGGGCTGGATTTTAAGACAAGGTGCTGCGATGGCTGACTGTCCCCAGCTCCACACACAACCACCGAATGATCTAATCAGATTGGGCAGGACAGGGGTTGATGAGAGGGAGACCTGCCTTCTGCAGCCCCAAACATCTTGAAAACACCTTTTTACTGTGTCAACATGTTAACCTGAAGCTGCAGAAAACCCCGAGGCCTCCTGGGGTCTCCCGAGATAGAGCGTCACGTAACTCGGAGCCCCGAGTAGAACTCCGCAGGTTTGGGTGCCTCTCATTCCCTTAATTCTGGACTGTACCCTGCCCTCCTGCCATCCCAGGAGCCGGCCAGTAAATTCTCAGTCAAACCTAAGCCGGGTCACATTGTGGCTCCACCCCCTGCTGCCCAAGTGTCCGACTGGTCCACATCCCAGGAAAATCGAGGTCACTTCTCTCAGCAAGTTGTGCTGGGCACCTGACAGGAGCTGGGGGTTCCTTCCCGTGGGATTTCCTCCCAGCAGTGGCTTGGTGGGGTCCTGGTCATCCATTCATCATTTCCAAGGGAGAAGCGGTCCAGAGAGATTCAGTCCTTCTCTGAATACTGTGATAGTGTCCAGTGGCCACTGTAACACACTGCCGTCTCCTGGTGGCTTTAAAACAGCAGCTGTTTGTCCTGAAAGGCAGAAGTTCAAAATCAAGGTGTCAGTGGGGGCTGCTCCCTCCAGAGGCCCCCTAGTCTGCTCCTGCTTCCTCCAGCATCCTGAGGCTGCCAGCCCTTGGCTTGAGGCCACATCACTGCCATCTCACCTTCATGGTCCCTTCACCTCCCCCCTCCTGCCTGTGTCAGATCCCCTGTGTGTCTCTCTTAAGAACACTTGTCATTGATTCAGGGTTCACTTGGATAATTCATGATGATTCCCTCATCTCAAAATGCTGAGGTGCATGATGTCTGCAAACGTTCTTTTTCTGAGCAAGGCCACACCCATGGGTTCCAGGATGAGGCTCTAGATACATCTTTTGAAGGGTGGCCATCTGAGATGGCTTGAATTCAGTGAGGTTCATCCTCAGTGCTACAGCCCAGGGTGATCAGGCTGTGGGGAGAGCAGCCTTGAAGAGCTGAGTGCTGTTCTCATGGGAGTGAGTTCCTGCTCTCATGGGACCTGATTGGTTAGCTAGAAAGTTGCTGTAAAGCATGGTCACCCCTCACGTCTGACCTCTTCCACATGTAGGTACTTGCCCTTCTACTTTGGGCCACAAGTTGAAGCTGCATGCAAAGCCCTCAAGAGAAGCCACTTAGATGCAGGTCCATGTTCTTTGACTTTCCGACCTCCAGAACTGTGAACCAAAATAAACCTCTTCTTGATAAATCACCAGTCTCTGGTATTCTGTTATAGCCACAGAAAGTGGACTAAGATGCCATTCATTCCCCTGGACGCAGCAAAGTGGGCACCAGTGCCAGGCTGCCCAACACCGTAGCTGGGACCCTTTCCATTAGTGATCACAGATCCCAACAGGAAGAGAAGTGTAGAATCTAGAATTTGGAATTACCCAGGCCCCATTTATGATCTCATTTCCTGTAATTTGTCGCTGCTGACACTGAGTGAGGCCAGGATACTGTAATCGACCAAATCATGCAGTCAGTCTCATGGTGCAGCCTTTGCTGGAACCATTCACATGCCATCTGCGAAGTTCAGCCTCCCTTCCAGCAGTTTCTGGGTTCTCCCTTTTTGCAGAAGTGACCCAGATCTAGCTCATCCGCTCATCCTAGAAGACCCCATGATTTTGTAATCGTGATCATTATTTTTGGTATAGGGAGAAGCATCCCTCTGCAGAGAATCACAGTGTCCGTGGTAGGGGCCCAGCGGCTTTGTGTTTGATAGATCGCCCACACACTTTATTAAGGGTCATTACAATTTTGAGCATTTGTCATAGGAAAATGTTTCCTAACAAACACCAGCTTGTTAGCCGCTGGCTCGGGAGTGTGTCTTGGTCCCGTTTAGCTCTTACCTTGCCAACTCCAGCTCCAGCACCCAATCAAACTTTGACAACCGAAACCCCGTGTAGGTTTCTTAATGGCTGCAAAACAGGTGGGGACAACACGGTCCACTGCAGTAGAACCCAGAGAACATGAAATAGACCAGCGTGCACCCCCATGGCACAGACCCGCTCTCCCTGCAGAAAACTGGACAAGAAGCAGAGCTAAATGAACCATCTCTTTTGTGCAAGCCATTACCAGCTAAATGACTTTAAAAAAAATAAAAATAAAATAAAATCCAGAGCAGGCCATGTGGAACTCACAAACTAATGAAAAGCAGTCTGGCTGAAGTGTTGGTGGTTACATGAGGCCCGGTGCAGAAATCCTGATCAAAGCCCCTCGGCATCTGAAGTCAGCAGTAATTCAACAGCCTATTTGGGTGAAAAGAGCTCATTTCTGGCTGTCCTATATCAGGCCCACCCCGGAGATAGGCCCAACTCAAGCAAACAAGGCTTCTGGCAAATCAAAATACCTCTTCCTAAGTTGCGACCTGAAACATGAGTCCGGGCGGCAGCCGGGCCAGCGATTGGATTTCAAGGGGGGGGGGGGCTGGTGTGTACCTTCCACGTGCTATTTGCACGTATAGCATCTGCTCTGACAAGGCTGACGCTCGCCGCAGAGAGCCCTGAGCGGGCCTTCCACCTGCGTGAGGCAGCAGAAGAGCTCGCACACAGGAGGAGGACGGGGGAGCTGAGCAGCAGGAGAGTCGGGTGCCTCTGGCAATCTGGGATTCCAACACACACAGGACTTGCACTGGGCACCACCACACTGGCTGCTGAGACTACGGAGATGAACGCGGGTTGAGCATCTCTTATCCTGCATGCTTCAAACCTTCTAGACATGTTTCAGATTGGGGACGATTGTGGATTTTGGAATATTTCCATACACATAATAAGTTACCCCGAGGATGGGACCTAAATCTAAATGCAGAATTCACTCATGTTTTATATACACCATACACACAGAGACTGGGGCAATTTTATACAATAGTTGTAGGGCGCCTGCAATTCGACTGTGACCTGTCCTTTGATGTTCGGTGTACAAATTTGACTGTGGCATTATTGTCAGTGCCCAAAGCATTTTGGATTAGTGATGTTCAACCTCTGTTTGCCAAGTTCACCATCTAGCTGAAAAGGTAGAATATCAAAGTCAAATCATGATCTCTTTGCAGTTGTTACTGAAAAGAGGGAGACCTGGGCTATGGGATTGCAGTGAGGACCCCGATCTGCTGTTGGGAAGATAAAATGCCTGCTAGGAAGGGACACTGTCCAGGCAGTAGTAGCCGGGGAGGGGTAGAGGGTGAAATGCATACCTTCCCAAGCATAATCTCCAAGATAGTTCCTCCTGTAGTTTTTAAAGATGATATTCATCGACAAAATCATTGTTAAGTCTCTGATGAAAGGATATTAACAGGAAAAGTATGTGTGGTTGATGTGTCAAATGGTCTGACTGGAGTAGATACAGGAAAGGTAGACAGTCTGATTTCATTTTAGTTTTGCCTGTGGCAGGGTCTTGGCCACTCCAGCCCTGTCCCTAGAAAGCCCCACTGCATGGACCTCTGACATGCCTGCGTTTCCCAAGGGAGGAGGTTAGTGGGTGAAGAGGCGTAGATACTTGGCTAGGACAGGGGACAGGAAGGCAGAGCAGTGTGTGCAGAAGCCCTGGTGAAGGAAGGCGCAGACGGCTGGGGACCCTTGTCACCCCAGTTGGCTCAAGTACAGGCTGAGCAGGGGATTGCTGGAATGATGTTTGAGAAACTGGGGCCATTAGGAGGGTCCTGGGGTGTCCAGCTTGGGACCTGGGGTTGGGTTTTCTTGGGCAAGAGATTAGAAACACAGCTTCTGAGCAAAGGGGTCTCAAATCCCAGGTTAGGCTTTGTGACTTTGACCTTCACTTCAACCCTGACCTGGGTTCTGAGAAGGACACAAAATTCAATCACAAGCTCATTTCCCTAGAGGAGTTAATGATTCTGGTCCAAAGAGACAAAGTACACGTAAACGGAACTAACTGTGTGTTCCAAGTGACCCTCATGGCCAGCCTTGCCTTGCGGAGGTGTCTCAAGAGCCCCAGTCCTCTCCCCTCCTGGGCTTCAGTGTCCTGGTGTTTGACATGGGCATTATGGCCCCTCCTCATGGAGTCGTTGAGGGCAACAGAAGGGAGAACCTCTATGAAGGCCCCAGATGGGTCTTGAGGAGGGAAATTAAACTTGGAGGAATTTTGGAGAAGAGATGGGATAGTGTGACCTTCTTCAACCCAAAGGACAGGGTTCCAATTAAGCTCATGATTTTTGCCTTCTAGGCAGCTTTGGACTCTAGCTAGGGAACAACCCCCCCCCATGAGTCCAAATTAAATTCTAGCTGAATGCAGGAAACTGAGTGGCCTGAGAGGAACTGGAGACCCTTGGGTTCTTCCAGGGTGAATCCCAGCGTGCAGCTCTACTTCTGTAGTTTGGATCTTAAATGCTCCTGAGGGCCAGGTGTTAAAGGATAGCTCCTAGGGTTAGGCTGTTGGTGAGACGAGGTCTGGTGAGACTCTCATGGTCATCAGGTATGTCCTTGAAGGGGACTGTGGAACCCTGGCCCCTACTTCTTCCTCCTCTCTGTTTCTGTTTCCTGGCCTTGAGGTGGATGACTTGCTCTAGTCCCTACTCTCTGCTATGATGTGCTGTCTTGCCACAAGCCCAGGAGCCATGGGGCCTGTGATCATGGACCATAACTACCAGAACTCCAAATCCAAATAAACCTTTACTCCTAATAAGTTCATTATCTCAGGTGTTTGTTACAGTAACAAAAAGCTGACTAATGCATGGGCCACCTGGGAAGAAAGTCTTCCTGGAATAGCCAGACTCATGTGTCTTTGGAGTCAGATCTCCATTTATTCCCTGATAGCAAGCACCAGAGTGTAGCCAATTCCCAAGACGGAGAAAAAATAAATAAAACAAACTATAAACATTTGCCCAGCTTATTGTTGGCCTTATTTATGCCACTTTGTATATAGAGCAATGGTGTTATAGCTCATGAGGACCTGCCTGAGAAGTTTTATGAACACCCTGAGGATCTCAGGACATCACAACAAATTACATTTGTTGACATTTATTACAATTCCATTTTTTTCTTAGGCACCATGCTGAGGGTAGGGAGATAGAGATGGAAGGGGATAAATTGCCTTGAAGAAATTTGCAACCCAATGGCACATGAGGGTGGAGGTGCACCCTCCACATTCCAATACTAGGTAGAGTATGGAGATGGGAGGTAGAAGGCTGCAAATATCATTTTATGTTACGTTATTTTATCTTATTTCTGTGTGTGTGCACTACTTACCATTTTCAGAACCTATATCATGATACATAAATGACATCTATACAGTTTTGGGGGAGAGGCAATTTGAGTAACAAAACAGTGTTGGACTCTCTTAATAGGTCCATGAGCTCCATTGAGCAGACACTTCTAAGCTGGTTCAGTTCCCTTGATGCACTACAAATAAAACAGAGGCAGAGAAGTGTTTTCAACCAAAATATTTTGGAGAATACAGCATCAATTTGGAAGAAATATCTGGATCTCTTGTGGTGCACAGAGTGTGGATATTCTAAGGGGATGTTCAAATAGCGAATTTGAAGTTTCTGGGGGGGAAACGTAAAGAAGAGAGAGAGAAGGGGGTAATTCTGGTGCTGTGCATGGTGTGCCAGAAGAAGGGACTCCTCATGGAGAGCAGAACTTTGAAGGAGAGAGAAGTGGAGGTGTGGAGATGATTAATGGGTGAACATGAGTCCTCCTCAGGAGCCTCAAAAAATTCCTGCTGGGTGAGAGAAAATACCGTATGTTGCTCTGGAAATGCTCAGAGGCACCCAGGGCGAGCTAGAGGAGACAGTGTGTGTGGTGGGACCAGCAGCTGGAAGGAGAGAGGAAGTTCTTGGAATCTGAAGACATGTGAGTCTCAGAGACACGTGACCATGGGGGCACTGCTGGAATGGCGTTTGGATCTCAAGAGCTGGAGCCTGTTCACCTCCCAGCCATGAGAAGCACCCTGCAGGGTGAGAACATCAGGAGAGGAAAAGACAGCCCAGGGGAAAAGACCAGCAATCCTTCCTTGGGAGTAAACTGTCACCAGTCACACTCACCCTCAGGAGTGTCACTTTGGGCAGGGTGCCTTTGGCTCCTGGATCCCACAATCCATGAGCTCCTCCGGGCAGCTCTTCACTTCCCAGTGTCCCAGGAGCGGGGTTCTGATGCAGCCCAGGGCCTCTCCGAGCACCAAGCCTTCCAGAGCAGCGGGGCTGCTCCCTGGGATTTATATGAAAGAACAACTGAGACGCCTCAGGAGCTCAGCAGTGTGGCTGCGCATGGCCACACTGACTGTAAAGAGGAGCCATTAGGAACGGGCTCAGTGACCAACAGTCCCCACTGGTGAGACGAACCATAACACAGGCATAAAACACAGCGTTGTGTGGTCATTGAAAACCATGAAGAAGGGCTCCATTTATTAACGTGGAAAAATGCTCACAAGATAATATTTCAGGAAAAATATAACCATTCAAAAAAACTGCTTGTTGGTTTCTGTTTATATTTTTTAAAAAAACACAGTGTATACAGATTGCACTGCATGGAGAGTGGCCCAAAAAGATGAAGGATGGCTGGGAAGGACAGAGAAGGCTGAGAAGGACACACCCCCCAGGGGGTACAGCTGTCACTCCAGGCTGCAGGGACTGGGGCGGTGTGTGACTTTATTCTTCACCATTTCCTGAATCCTGTTCACAGTTATATAATGTGTCTCTATAATCACAGAAACCCACGCAGCCATTTCCACTTCAGGACCCAAATCAAAGCCTAAGCTTACATACAAAATGTGAGGATCCCTGAACTGAAAATCTAAAGCCCAAAATGCTTCAAATTCCAAAATTATTTAGCACCTACCTGGTAGCACATGGAACTATACCACCAAACTTGTTTCAGGCACAGAATCACTAAAAATATTATATTAAAATGAACTCCAGGGTGTGCATACAAGGTGTATATGAAACAGATGAGTTCTACATCTAGGCTGGGGCCCAGCCCAATATCACGTGCATGCAAGTGTTCCAAAGTGTGAAAAACCCAAAGCTGAGATTACTCTCAGCCCCAAGCACATTCGATAAGGGCTGCTCAACAGGTAGATCATAGAGTACTAACTTTTGTTACACATTTAAAAGCATGTATTTATATTTTTAGATAGTTTAAAGGCTATATGCTTTGTTAGATGTCTAAAATTATGTATATATACTTATATGTATATATTCATGTAATAGAAAGACCTGGAATAACACGAGGAGGTAAGAGTTACTACTTTGAGTAATTGTGGAATTATGGATGCCTTGGTATTTGGGGCTTACACCTGTTTTGAAAATGTTCTACAATGGGAAGGCTCTGCTCATGCGACCGGGGAAAACTGGTGGTGGGCGACTCTTGTTCCCCTGTGGTTGGCCAGTCCTGGCACCTCCCCCATTCTGGGAGGCAGAGGGACTGCCCTGAAAGTTCCAGGCTGGGTCCTGTTAACAATCCAGATTCAGCCAAGGGAAGAGTAGGGAAGGAAATGAGAATTGAGGGCCAGAGGGCCTGGATTTGTATTAATACTTAAAATAGGAACCTCATTAATAAGTAGAGACATACAGGAATAGGCAGACCACATGGGCAAAATGGCAGCAGCAGGCAGCAGCTTCAAGACCAAAGTGGACGGGACGGGCAGCTATAACTGATATGGGAAAGGAGCTCCAAGGAGGGTAGGGCTGATGGGTACCTGGGACTTGGAGTCCTGTTGCCATAGAAACCATGAGGTGCAGCTGCCTTCTGGCAAGCTAGGGTGGGCTCAGGTACCCAGAGTTCCAGGCTAGTGTACTTCCCAGGGCTGAGAGGGTGAAAACTTGTCGATGGTCAGCAGCCCCCTAATTCTGGGCTCAAAGTTAGACTTGGATGGTAGAGCACCTAGTGTGGGAAGCCATTCTGACACATGATTGGGTGACTCCCGTTAAGGGTCTGAGGCGCTTTGGCTGTGTCAAAGCTTTCCTGGCCCTTTCCTGATGAGAGAGCCCATCCGTGTGGGGGTGTGCCTGACCACTGACCCCAGGACCCAATCACTGACCCTGACCTTGGAGTGCAGCCCCCCCTCAACCTTCATTGGATGGAATTCTCCCCTGAATCTCTTGTTCCCCAATAAAAGGCTACTCCAGGCGTGGTCACTCTCTCTCTCTCTCTCTCTCTCTCTCCTGCTAGCCCTGAGTAATCCTTGCTGCCCTGCTGGGCGGTTAGAGGAGCGAACCAGAGAGGGGAGCCGCCTCGGACCTAGCAATAGAAATAAGGTAACTGAGTCTGTGTGTTTTATTTCAATTTCTTCTAACTAACTTTATGCTTAGAACCTCATTAATGAAACCATTGCGCAGGCCGCGTGGTAGAATTGGCGCCCAACGTGGGGCATTCTAGATTAGTTAGATTGAGTGGGAGCACGCTATAAAGATAAGGATAAAAATAAAGATAAAGGAAGAGGTGACATTTGGGTCACAAAAGTACCTGGAGTTATTGAAGGAAAGAGACGTTAAATTAATTAAAATGGGAAATTCAACTTCTATGGATAAGGAAATGTACCTGACTATTTTAGACAGTATAATTAATCAGAAAGGAAAACAAATAAAGAAAACTCAGGTATTACAATTTTTAAAGATTGTAGGCGAATATTGTCCTTGGTTTTGTGAACAGGAATCTCCAAATTTACTTAGTTGGGACAAATTAGGAAAAAAGTTACAGAGAGTCTGTCTTTCTAATGAACTACCTGGAGGCATAGAAAATATACAGAAAACTTGGACGGCTCTAGAAGTTTGTCTTTTTGAATATATGGGCCAGAGTTCGTGGCCCCCTGAAGACCTCTTAAAAGGCATTCAACGAGCTGTTAAGTCTATTCAAATGGAGAATCAGCCTGAGGCTAAGTTAATTCCCTTTCCCTTAAGCCATTTAAAATCAAAGGCTCTAGGGGCCAAGCCAAAGGTTAAAAATGTGAACTTACTCTTGCAAGATCAGGCTAACCTGCAGGCAGATTGTACAGAGCAACATCATAGAGGAGAAACCTCCCAAATCTCAGAAAGCCCTCTGGAAGACGATCTTGCTGGAGAGGAAAATACAGAAGAGATTCCTAGAGGGGCTCAGGGTTCTTCTCAACCAAATGGTTTAGAAACCCAAATTCAAAATGACAGTAGTTCAGAGTCCGACCGTGGCTCACAGTCTGAGGAAGAAGAATCAGACGTTGAAATTCAGGACTTAGAGAAAAATTTTAATAGGCTGAGCTTAACACCTCCTGCCCAAGCCATTCAAATTCGGCTGGTACCTGCTAGAAGGACAAAATTTAACAGGTACGCTGGAGTAACAATGACTTTTCTTACCCCAGTCCAGCGAGATATTAAAAAAGCTCAAGAAATGGGAGAGGATACTAGTGGTTTTCACCTCTTTCCAGTTTTTGAGCAAGCTAATGAACAAGATCAGAGAGTTAGAGTTCATGCTGTAATCCCATTTAAAACTATTAAAGAACTAAAAAGTGCATGTGAGACGTATGGTCTAATTTCCCCTTTTGTACAGAGTCTGATAGAAAATATTTGCTCACAACCCCTTCCTCCTAGCGATTGGATTTGTTTAGCCAGATCTTGTCTGTGAGGGGGAAATTACTTACTTTGGAAAACTTATTGGACTGATTTTTGTAAGAACAGGCAGAAAAGAACAGAAGACAAGGCATAGAAACGCCAGCAGCGATGTTTTTAGGGACTGAAGATTTTGCTGATTTAGAAAGACAGTTAAATTATGATTTTGTAATATACAATCAAATAAATAATTGTGCAAAACTTGCTTGGAGACAGATGGTATCCAAGGACCAATCCAATTTAGTTCTTACCAAAATCAGACAAGATGCCAGTGAAACTTATTCAGATTTTGTAGCCCGACTGTATTAGGCTGCAAACAGGTCCATAGGGGACCCAGGAGCAAACGAATTTATCGTTAGGCAGTTGGTTTTGAGAACGTAAAAAAAATTTGTCAGGATGTTCTCCGACCACATCGTAAAAAAGGAACAGTTTCTGAGTATATTTGCCTGTGTTCTGACTTAGATTCCACTCAATTGCAAACAGTAGCTTTAGCGGCAGCATTAAAAGAAACCTTGAAGCCACAGAATGTAGATCAAAAGTCCCACAGGAGATGTTATGTTTGTGGGAAAAACAATCATTTTGCCCGCGAGTGTTGCATGCGCAATTTTAAGTTCAGAGCTCCATCTACTGGCAATAATAGATATTGCAGGACTCAGCGCCACGCGGTGGATTCATGCCTTCTTGTCATCATTTCCGCCTAGCCAGAACACAAACTTCCGGTAGGCCCGCCCCTGGGACGAAAATGAGGAAGTAGGTGGTCGCGCAATGTGACGTCATCGCGCTGACCATGGGGGCCGCCATCTTTAATTTTACCAGAGTGAAACAGTTTCCATACAAACCCCTAAGGATTTTCAAGGCTTTTAAGAGAGATTAATTGGCTGAGGCCATCCTTAAAACTAACTAATTCTGAGTTAAGTCCTTCATTTCAGATATTACAGGAAATCCTTCTCCAACCTCTCCACGTCTGCTAACTTTGGAAGCTACAACAGCTTTAAGGAGAGTAGAAAATGCAATTAAAAATACACAGCTTACTAGAATAGATCCTAAAGAAATAGTGTGTTTATTAATATTTCCAACTGAACATACCCCAACAGGAGCCACATGGCAAAGATTAGGAGTTATTGAGTGGATTTATTTATCCCACTCCCCACAAAAAACGTTAATTCCTTTTCATGATTCTATAGCTCAATTAGTAATTAAAGGTAGAACTAGGATTTTGCAATCAATTGGATCTGAGCCTGATATCATAATTATTCCATTTTCTGTTCAACAGACTAATTGGCTTTTTCAAACTTCTAGCTCATGGCAGATAGCTTTTGCTGATTTTCCTGGCCAGTTAGATAGCAATTATCCTTGCGATAAGATTGTACAATTTACATCATTAACATCACTTATTTTTCCAAAAATTGTACGAGCTCATCCAATAGAGGAAGCTTTATCGGTGTTCACAGATGGTTCCAATTCAGGTAAGGCAGGTTTTTTTCAGCTGTGTTCACACAGAGGTAATACAAACTTCTTATACTTCTGCCCAAAGAGCAGAGCTTCAAGCTCTGATTTGTGCCTTAGATTACTTTTCAAATGAGCCTATTAATATCTATTCTGACAGCTTATATGCAGTCGGAGTTACCAAAAATATTGAAACCTCAGTGATTGGGTATACTTCATCACAGAAGTTATTTAAATTATTTCATAATTTACAAAAGACAGTGCTAATGCGAAAGTACCCATGTTTCATAGGACACATACGTGCCCATACTAATCTTCCTGGACCTCTAGTTTCAGGTAATGACAAAATTGATAAGTTAGTAGCCTTTTGTCAACAGATGTCTTTGTATGACTGTGCACTAGCTTCCTATTCCTTGCACCATCAAAATGCTTTTAGCTTACATAAAAAATTTAATATTACCAGAGAACAAGCTCGTCAGATTGTAAGCCAATGCCCTAAGTGTGTTATTCACACTCCATCTCTGCCATCAGGGGTAAATCCCCGTGGATTAAAACCAAATCAAATATGGCGAATGGATGTAACTCATATTCCTCAATTTGGTAAACAATGTTATGTGCATGTCATAGTGGACACTTATTCTAGATTTATTTTTGCCACAGCACGTACTAAGGAAAATACTCAACATGTAATTTCTCATTGCTTAGCAGCTTTTTCCGTTTTAGGGTGCCCTATGCAGATTAAAACAGATAATGCTCCAGCTTATGTAAGCTCTTCTTTTCAACAATTTTGCCAAGAGTTTAAAATTAATCATAAAACAGGAATTCCTTATAACCCCCAAGGTCAAGCCATTGTGGAACAAGCTCATTTATCTATTAAGCTTCAATTACAAAAATTAAAAGGGGGAATAGGATTGTGACCCCCCAAAATAGCCTTAATCATGCCTTGTTTGTTTTAAATTTTTTAAACTATGACACAGAAGGTCACACTGCTGCTGAGAGGCAAATGTCTCCCTCAGTAACAGGCCCTTTAGGCAGAGTTCTGTGGAAAGATTTACAGACTGGTCAGTGGAAGGGTCCAGACCCAGTGATAATGTGGGGCAAAGGCCATGCTTGTATCTTCCCAGAAGGTGCTTTCCGTCCTATTTGGGTGCCTGAACGTGCTATCAGACATGGAGGAGATAGAACCCAGATTCAAACGACTGAGGATTGACCCGGAGGAGCCACTAACCAGAAGGAGGAGATTTCAGAAAAAAGATGAAGAAAGACCAGATGGAACCAGCCGAAAAGCTGATTTCGTGGAAAGACGTGAAGAAGCTAACAACCCAGGCTTCCCGAATACTTCGACACCTAGGAAAGAACAGGACCCCAGTCTTGATGGTAGTGACAGTAATTGCCCTACTGGGCTGTCAGGTAAAGGGGAATCAAGTAGACACTTATTGGACATATTTCCCAGATCCACTCCTGTTACACCCAGCTGTGTGGACTGGAGAATCTATTCCAGTATTAACCAATGACTCATTCATGCTGGGAGGATTTACAGATACTCATATTACTCCCAATCATGTAACTAGATTTAATTATTCTGGCTACAGTGCCCAATTACCTTTGTAATTGTTGGTCACGTGATAAACATGCTGGCTGTCTGAAAGCATCATTCAAAGAAAAGACAGCGATTGGTAAACCTAGACTGACAAATAATTCCATTTATGGGGACTTAAAACCTAATACTAGATCAGTAATTAAGATGGGACTTTCCCATAACAAGCCAGTCATTTCTGCAAAACCTCCACCGATACCCCACTGTCCAAATAGTTCTATAATTGAGATCGGCACCTTTCCTAAATGGATGGATTGTGTAAATGTCTTTCCTGTACAACATAAGGTATCTAAAGATAGTGGGTATATTTTAGACTGGTCTCCAAAAATTGATAAGAGAGAATTACGAAGAAATTCTGCTGTGACACCTGCAGGATTTGTTAGTAATATTTTGACTTATAGGAGGTGTTCAAAAAGATATTTAGCGTTTAGTTGCTGCCTCAGAATTTTTACATTTTACAGACAAGTCTTTACCAAAATTTGTCGGCAAGAACTGTAAAGAGGGATCTTGCTATGGCTTACAAGCTTGAGTCCAATCTCCTTATGTTTTAATTATTGAAAATGTAAAAGTTAAATGGATAGATGACAGATATATTGTTACTTGTAATAAGTGCAACCTAACCAATTGTATTACTAGGTATAATGGAGGACAAGGAGTGCTGATACTTCATCAGCCCTCTTTTGTTTTATTACCTGCTAATATTTCAGAGCCATGGTATGCTGATGCTGGTTTACAAGTCTTGCAGTAAATTCATACCCAGCTAACAAGACCTAAACGTGCTATTGGAGTCATAATTGTTGGTGTTTTAGCACTGGTCTCATTTATTGCCTCAACGGTCTCTGCGTCTCTGACATTGTCTCAGAATATTCAGCATGCAAAATTTCTTAATAATTTAGCTCAAAATACTTCCAAGGCTCTGCATAATCAAGTAAATATTGATGAAAGGATTGAGACTAAATCAAACGCCTTAGAGGTGACTGTTATAGACATAGGTAATGAACTTTCAGCCTTAAAGTTTAAAGAAAGGCTTAAATGCCATGCTAATTATAAGTATGTATGTGTTACAGCTGCCAAGTACAATGCTTCTCTCTGGGATTGGGAGAAGGTTAAAAACCATTTATTAGGTATTTGGCAAAATAGTAATAATAGCTTGGATATTCTGGAGCTTCATCACCATATCCAAGACATTCAAAATAATAGAGCTGATTTTTAAGATCCTTCTTCCTTGGCTAACCCAATATTAAAGGAGTTAAATGGATTCAACCCTGAAAATATTCTTAAATACTTCGCTTGGTACATTATTGGATTATTCTCCTTGCTGTTAATTCTCTTTTGTGTTGTAATCATAGGATGGCGAGTCTTCCAATCAAGGATCCAGAAACTCCAGAGAGTGAACCACTGCCTCATGGTTAAGAAAAAAAAGGGGGGATATGTGGGGAGCCATTCTGACACAGGATTGGGTGACTCCCGTTAAGGGTCTGAGGCGTTCTGGCTGTGTGGAAGCTTTCCTGGCCCTTTCCTGATGAGAGAGCCCATCCGTGTGGGGGTGTGCCTGACCACTGACCCGGGGACCCAATCACTGACCCTGACCTTGGGGTGCAGCCCCCCCTCAACCTTCATTGGATGGAATTCTCCCCTGAATCTCTTGTTCCCCAATAAAAGGCTACTCCAGGCGTGGTCACTCTCTCTCTCTCTCTCTCTCTCTCTCTCTCTCTCTCTCTCCTGCTAGCCCTGAGTAATCCTTGCTGCCCTGCTGGGCGGTTAGAGGAGCGAACCAGAGAGGGGAGCCATCTCGGACCTAGCAATAGAAATAAGGTAACTGAGTCTGTGTGTTTGATTTCGATCTCTTCTAACTAACTTTATGCCTAGAACCTCATTAATGAAACCATTGTGCAGGCCACGTGGTAGAGCCCAGTGAAGAAGAAAAATTCTGACACAACAAACAGAAGTATTTTGCATTCCAAGGTAGAATACCACTTTCCAGTTGTAGGACTAGTGCAGGTGATTTCACCTTGCAGTGTGTGTCCGTTTCTGATCTGGAAAATGGGCATGCTAATAGTTCCAACCTCAGAGTTCTGAGGATTTCAGGGAAGATTTGCCCAGCTCCTGTCTGTATCCTCCCATTTTGCAGAGGGGGCTGGAGAGTCCCGTGAGATTCATCCACCTGTCCACGGACAGAGAGCTGCTGGAATTCCTGAGGTTCTAAGTTCAGTGCGCCCCCTTCTTGGAGATGAATATTTTTAACTGGAGTCCACAGTATTTGTGGCTGTTTCCATGAAAACCGGATTCCACAGAGGCAAGCTGAAGGTCATGGGAAAGCCCTCGGCCAGTGTGTCTAGTGCACGGTGCACACTGGGCGCTCACACTTGCGTGGCCCTCAGACGTTCTCTGAGCCTTCTCCTTCCCCTCCACTCTGGGTCCGTGGGGGACTGGATGAGTTCTCCTAAATCAATTCAAACTATCCCCTCCCCAAGAAAAGGAAGTAAAAAGAAAAGATATGAAGTGCTCCTTGGAAGGAGGCGCTGGCCTAGGTGTGGAGCAGCTACCATTGCAAGAAACAGCAGAGCCGGTGGCTGGTGGGGGAGAGAAGGGGCAAGGACATCTGCCACTCCCCAGGTGGCCCCCAGCCCTCCTGCAAGTGGGCACTTCCTCACTGTCCCCTGAGCTGTGTCTCCCTGGGGTGGAAGGAGCTGGAGGGAGGACAAAGCATGGTCTTATTTTCACTTTACTTTTCTAGATTGACATCTAGAACCAATGAGGCCTGGTTCAAGTGCCCTGAGAAACAGAGGGGAGCCAGAATCCAGAGTGCTCTGCACTGGCACTTGCAGTCTTCACCCATGGTCACCCCATCGCTCCTGCACAAGGCAGGAATCTCCGTGGTAACTGTAGCAGAGCAGAGGTGGTGGCCAAGGGGAGCTGGAGGAATGTCGCTCTGGAAGAAGAACCTGTTGGTTCCTGTCCCTGGAACCGCTATGCAGCCCCTGGACCATGCCCACCTGGTTAAGAGCATGGATTTTGGAGTGAACTGGGTTTGGAACCCTTGTCCCACCTCTCACCTCCTGAGGTCTGGCTAAGCCTTGGAGTCTCTCCTGCAGAATAAGGGAGTGTACCTCCCTCTCCCGGGCAGCAGGCAGGAATGGTCAGTGCATGTCACATCCCTGCACCATCCTGAGCACTCAGCAGATAATCACTGGTATTATTCACTCACCTTCTCTGCACTCCGTCTCCCTTATCTCTAAAATGGCCTCAGGAAGCCGGCCTCAGGATTCAGTGAGAGGCAACCATGCTGAGGCTTCAAGAGCACTAGGTTTCTTTTCTGTGAACCAGGCTAATCTGGGAGCATTTTTCCCAACTGTGGGTAGCAAAGGATTGGTTTTGAGAAAGTCCTGGCACACAGTAGGTGTTTATTTTTTTTAAAAATCACAAAACTTCAAGTTCTTGGCTGGGTCTGCTCAGATCAGCTAAATGGCAAAGCTCTGAATAGCTTTCTGTAAACAGGGAAACTGGTTATTTCATGCAGAACAAATATGCAAATGTCCCTGATTGTCTCCTCAGCAACAGCATTTAGGGCTTAAGTTTATCCAGAGAATTATGCTGAAGCTTTGTTGCCCTTGGTTTATGTTGACTCAAGCTAAATCCAAGTCCTTGCAGCACAGGGAGAAATGGTCAAGTTCGGGTCAAGCCATGGGCCTCTGTGATGGATCCTAGATGTTCAGAGCACCCAGAACCTTCTGAAGGGGCCTCCTGGGAACTTCACAGCAGCCTAAATACAGGACTCAATGAGCACCCCCAAATTGGGGATGCCCTCTTCAAACCCCAGGTCTTGACCTGTGGAAAGCCAGGGGCTTACCATGTGCCACAGCAGGACGAGGAATGCTGGCCCGAGACCCTTTCCTGGCCTGCTTCCCAGCCTTGCCCAGCAGCCAGAGATCTCCTCTGAGAAGCCCTCCCTGACCTGTTGGGTAGGCACAGGAATGTGCCAGAGCTTGCCCTTACCGGCCTGCCAGAGCCAATTTTTAAATTGTCAGGAATTTTGCAAGCTTGTTGTTAAATACAGCAATTATACAGGTTAAATTATAAAAACTTATAATTAAATAAATTATATTATAAACAAAGGTTGTAAATACTCAAAACTCATCACTTCCTAATTATTTTATTACATTTTACTATTATCTAATGCTGTTAAGATTATTTACATCCACTTCCACTACCTCGGTAGGGTGGAAAGTCTGGGCAGGGTGCTTCTGTGCTTCTCGGGATGCAGTACCTGCTGCTCTGAAGTTGGCTGTGGTTGGAGAATTTACACCACGGTGATGGGCATAAGCTATAAATCAGGGTTTTGTTTCTCTCTGAGCTGACTGTCTAGACTTAAGTCGGTGATGGAGAAAATATCAATAATGCAGATTCAATGTTAATGGAGAAAATATTAATAGTGCAGATCAAATATCAAAGCGTCTCCTACCTGCAGTCGTCCCATTATGACTAGATAAAAGGTGATCCCAAACGGAAGAGCCGCCCCCTCAGGAGAGACGCTCCTGACATATTCTTTCAGGCATGTTTGCGTTTTCTATTTGTCCTATGTGGCTGTGGTGTCATAGAGGACAGCTGGTTGGGTCACTCCCCAGCCCTGTCACACACACATGCACTCATTCCTTGATTCAATGATTACTGAGTGCCTGCTCCAAGAAAGACCAAACTGTGCTCTCCAGGGGAGAGGGGAGGGACAGTCATCAGTGCCAGGGGTGGGACTCACGTCCATCCTGGTGAAAAACACATGAGGGGACAGGACAGAAAGAAAGCCAGAGCCCAGGTCCCTGCCTGATCTCAGAACTTCCCCCGATTCATATATTGCTTAATTAAACATGAGGTCACCAACCCCACGATGCTCTTCATCCCAGGGGACCCCAGGGGACCCTCAGGAAGAGCTGTTGGAGTCCAGTCTGGTGAAGACCTATTGCGTCACATCCAGGCAGAGCAGCGCAGCTGTTGACACTCCCCGCAAATGAGTTTGGATGCCATTGTCCCTGACGACAAGAGGGAGTTGGTTCGGTTCATCCAGAAGTTTCCGGTGTCTACAGTGCCATCGAAGACCTGGGAGTGTCACCTGTGTTTGCCAAGGCAGAGAAAAGAAAAATGACTCAAAATAACTCACACCACAGGCTTAGAGGATCCGAAGGGCACGCACCGCTCTGGACCCACCGCTCTGGACCGGGGGCCGCCGCTCGCCTTCCCTCTCCCCGGCCTCGCTCTCTCATCATGACTAAACCTCAGTTGGCAGATGGATAGTATAATAGGCACCCCATTATAGTATTAGTGCAAAGACAGGTGGTCTTAAATTGACTAAGTAAATAAATAGTCAATGACTCAGAAGAAAGAACAGCTGTTAGCACACGGACCCCCTGTCCAAGGTGGCTGTTCATATTTGGGGCAGTGGGCTGTTTCCCAGGGCCAGGGAGCAGCTGGCAGTGGCTGGGGACCTCCCAACATATATTCCTTTCCCTTAGAAAGGAGTGGGGGAGACAGAGGAGCTGCTCCAACTTGAACGCCAGTGCTCAGGGAGGCGTGAGGAAAGACTTTCTCGTGGCTGCGAGCCCTGAGCACCACAATTAGGGCCCAAGGTGTGGTGCTATTTGCTCAGCAGGCTCTGACACATGAAAGAGAATGATTCAGGCAAGGAAAATAATTACGCATTAATTTGTGTTTGGCAACTGGGTTCTATTGCCTGGGCCCACAGAGTGAAGATAAAAGGTGATCTCGTTGAAAGCGTTATCTGCCTTCAGAGGGTGGCCACGGGCTGCATGGGGAGACCAGCAGCTTCGCTGGACCATTTTCTCTGGCACTGTGGGGCTGTCTTTTATGCTCTGCAGCTGAGGCCAGCCAGGAGGCGCCTAGGGAGGGTGTATTACTAGCTGCTCACTGCCCTGACCTCTTAGCATCTATGGGGCTCCCAAGAAGTAGGCCAAGTAGAGAGAAGGGCGACTGTCTTGATGGTGGAAGTTCCAGTGTCGACCTGGGGCACATCAAGTCCTAGGTCACGACCCTGCATTTAACCCCATAAAATAAAAAGGCAGCTCAGCAAGGACCACGAATCCAGCTACCTACCTCCGAGACATGTAGTGGTGTCCGTGAGCAGGACAGGCAGTGTTTGGGTGCACGTGTCATGTGCAGCTGGCCAGCCCAGGAACCACGCAGGTCTCCTGGGGCCTTGTCGACTATCTTGAAAACATAAACAAGAAAATCTGGATTTTACAGTGTAGACCTAATTTAAAATAAAATAAAGCGGGTCTGTGGGCCGCGTCTGACCTATGGGTGGGAGCTTCTGAACCATTGCAAGGGCTCAGGGATGAGGCAACGAGGTCAGAGAGGCTTGCTGTGAGCTCGGTGCCATCCCTTTCGGCTGGCTGACTTTGGACAAGTTATTTAATTTCTCTAAGTCAGAGCTTCCTGTTTGTAAAAGGGAAGACAATAACAATTCTCCCTCCCTCCGAGAGGTACTGTGGGGATTAAATGAGATAATACAGGCAAGTCCTTTTCTCAGTCCCTGGCAAACAGTAAGAACTGAATAAATGTCAGTGATTATAACTATTTGTAATTGAAGCCTTGCATGAAGTATCATGAGAGGGAGAAAAAAAAAATCATTGCCCTGGTCTTTTTGTAGGATACACAGTCCCGGATGAGGTAGCTGCTCTGGGGCTGGTGAGATAATCATGGAAGAAATGAATGGATGAGTGAGTGAGGGGTGAGGAGGACACTTGAAGCCCACCACTAATGACGGGCACCATCTCCCCGTGATGCTCCGTGCCGTGTCCATGCCAATCCCTGGCCTCCTCAGACCTCAGCGTCCTCATCTGTAAGATGGACTGGAGGGCTGCAGCTCTTCTTATGGGACAATCTCTCCAAAGTCTCCCCTGTTAGGTTCCAGGGGGCAGCAGCTACCCAGGGCCTGCACCTCATCTTGCTCCCACCTTTGGTTCTCATCCGTCCCTGTTCTCAGGGGCTCCGGTGGGTGCACCTGCTGTCACCCACAGAGGCCCTGGTAGATTTGCCAGGTGACGCTTTTCATCATCCAACCCACGAAAAATGCCTTCACTCTCAAGGCCTTCCCTGGGCCCTGTTGGAGAACATGAACTTGGGGATCAGACAGGCAGGAGCTCAAATCCCGGCTACCCTGGAACAGGTTCCGTGAACCCAGCAATCCCCGTCATGACTCCAGCCGCCTCGGAGTCTGCAGGAAGAGGGGCAACTGTGGCCTCCAGCAGCCCTGCTCACTCCAGGACGCCCTCCATGCACCCTCCTGTCTCTGCTCTCTCTCGGCTCCTTTTGTTCTCCTTCTTAAAGGCAAGATTTTTTTTAGTATTTTTTAACCTTTTCTTTTGCTAATAAAAAACGAGCCTAATAAAAACTGCTTCATGATGGAGAGACCACCCACGAGAGGCCCTCCCTCAGGGGCTCCCTAGGAATCTCTCTCTGTCTCCAGTCACAGAGGTTTCCTGGGGAAACACAACACAGTTCCAATAAGAAGTCAGGCAAAAACCGAGTGCAGTTAAAATGACCCTTGAGCACCTTTTTGAAAACTTTCACTCCCGAGGTTTGTCATGTCCGGTTGGGGATGTGTACTCTGCACTCGGGGGACAAACATACACAGTGTACACAGACAGGTGTGGTCTATCAAGAACGGCATATGCAAAATAAGATTTCACAGCATTTTCAAGAGAGGCGGAGGGGTTGGGGAAGCATGCAGCTGACATTAGCAGAGTCAAAGGTACTGGGGCACAACCACGCTGAGGCCACCGTCGAAGGCATTAAGGTTCAGACGGTTGAGCCATCAGAGGGTACGCGCTGAATCCATGACAGTCAAGGTTCCCATCCAGAGGATGGCTCCAAAGCCTGTGTTCTTCACCCCATGTCCCAGTGTCTGGGTTTTGTAAGCAAGCAGGGAACGCTTCCAGCCACCAGGAGGACTTGCAGATTATCCCGAGGGAAATGGCTTTGAGAATGGGCTTCGACCTTTTCCACTCCCACCCTCTGGGTCTGGGGTGGGGGGATCAGCCCCTCTGAGGGGTGAGACCCAGGAGCCTACACTGGCCCAGGGTCTCCTGTGCCGCTGGCCTCCGGTAGCCTTCAGGAGGCTGGGAGAGGGGCTTTCTCTGCTTGGCAAGCCAGGGACTGTTTCTTTTTGTTGGCCACTGATGAATGGTTATAATTGTTGGGAGATTAATTTAAGATTCTCAGATGAAAGATACTTACAGGAGGGCCAGGCCCAGGGGGCAGGAGCAGGAGGGGGCGGGAGCCTGGCGGAGCCTGGTCCCAGCGCTGACTCAGGCTCTGACCCTGGGCAAGTCATTGAACTTCGTTAGCTTGATTTTCCTCATCTGTAAAATCAGACTAATGATGGCTCCCCTTCTCAACCACTTTGATTCTCAGATGAAAGTGCCCATTAAAGTGCACAGGATTGCTATTAATTTGGCCATTATTATTTTTATTATTAAATACATTAAGTCCACTAAACTTTAACTATGTTTTGACTTCCACCCAAGGGGCAGGATGAGCAGTTAGATCAGATGAAGGGCCCTTCTGATGTCCCCTTGCAGGTAGGACAGTACTTCTTGCCCAGAGCTCACTGCTTCACCTCCGTGAATCCCACCAGTCGCCAGCAAGGCTCAGAGCAGGTAGAGAAAACCGAGGGAGAGCCGGGGTTCTCAGCTTTGACTCTGATATTCCTCCAGTAAACTGGAGTCCCTCTTCTCAAAACAGCTTTTGCAGTTTGACGATGGGGACTGACCCTGTCCCCGCCTCCCAGGCAAGGCTCATCCTGTGACAGTTCTGGGCAGGACCCCGTCTCTCCATGCCAGACCCCCGAAAGGCCAACATCCGGTCCGTGCGAAGGCAAGAAACCAATGCAGGCTTGCATCTGAGAGCTCTGTCCTGTTTCTACAGATCAGAGTGCTGCTAGAAAGCACAGATATCAGTACCCACCTTGCACACTCAAAACCATGGGATAAACGCCCGGCCGTGTGCCTGGCACCAAGTACAGGCTCCGTAAACCGTGTCCATTGTTATGATCAGAAAGCAAGCCCATGGCAAAGAGCAAATGAAAGGAGCGCCCCCCTGCATGGAGAGGGGAGTGGACCTCTTTCTGGATTTATGAGGTGCACGTATCATAACCATAGGCAAGTAGCCTGACCTTCCTTTCTCGATAGCAACCCAAATTACCTGTGGAACGCACACTTGGTGACAAAATGCAGACAAGCTGAAAGGAGAAACCTATGTCCCCCCCGAGAGCCTTTCCACCCGGGGTGCCCACTGGAGAGCGTTTGGGTGTGTGTCTCCCACTTTGTGGCACTTTTGTCCCACACCACTCTAGGGGCTCTTGTGGCAGCTCTTAAGGTCCAGAGGGAAACAGGA
Source organism: Ictidomys tridecemlineatus (assembly GCF_052094955.1). Taxonomy (NCBI): domain Eukaryota; kingdom Metazoa; phylum Chordata; class Mammalia; order Rodentia; family Sciuridae; genus Ictidomys; species Ictidomys tridecemlineatus. Next base: position 75,012,260 of record NC_135478.1, on the reverse strand, counting down.
AGCAGCCCCAAGCCCTGGATTCCCAGGGAACTGTCTTGCCTTCCAGCTCCTGGTGTGACTAATTATCTGTGTGGTGCCTCTGCTCTGACACTGCTTTCTCCTTTAGCTCACAAAGGCCTTGGGCCAAATCCCCTGTGTTTCCAGAACTTTAATTTTCTTGTTCACTATGCGTTTATTAGAAATACATGAATTGCAACCCACGTGTATGTTAGAAAAACAGCCACCTGTTTAAAAAAAAAAAAAAAACTGCCTGTAGCAAGTGACGGTGCAGGTGGGAGACATGGGTTCGAGGTCTTCCAAGAAGACTCTAGATTTCCAGCCCTAAGATCTCTGAAGGATCTGGGGCATCCTGTCTGACAGCCCAGGCTCCTCAGGGTGATGCGTGCACAGTCTCTCCGCAAGGCGGCTGAGCCCACTCCAGCCTCACAATGGATCCCCACCTTGGGGAGGAGTGAGTGCATGTGTTCTGAAAGGGCTTTTCTTGCACTTGCAGACCCAGTGTGCATTGATTGAGCACCTGCTGTATGCCAGTCACCTTGCCAGGTACTTGCCCTTGACCTGTGTCTAGTCTCAATAGCCCTGTGAAATCTCACCTGCACATTTGTCAGCAAGGGCTATTCGCTGAGCCACAGAACAACTTTCATCCTCAGGGAAATGGGAATAATGAAACCTGCCCTGTGCCCCTGCTGGAACGAGCCTGGGAATCACAGGAGGCTGTGCATGTAGCGTCCTAGAGAGCACAAACCTGTGCCCTAGAGAAACAGTGACCCACGGCTTCCTGCCCCTCTCTCTTCTCAGTTCCAGCAAAATCTCCCTCAGCTATTAGATTATTGCGAGGACCTACATTGTCATTTACACTGTCAGAGGCTTCCCCTCTGCAGGCGCAATCTTGTCACAACCCCTCCTGGTCAAACACACCAGGCAATTGCTCCTCTTGACCAGTGGGCAGTGGGCTAAGTTCCTGAGTCTGGAATCCAATTTCACTTCTGGGCAGAAGGAGGAGCGCATCCCCAAGAAGCTTGGCAGACTCCCTGGGGCTACCCTCCCTCCTTCATAAATGGCTGATAACGGGAGCTGCCCCCCTGTGGTCTGTTGGGAAGAGAGGACGTGCCAAAATGTGCCAAGCACTAGGCACAGTGCATGCGTAGCTCACAGAGGTGACGAGTGTGGCTCACAGAGGTGACAAGTGTGTGCAGTTACCATCCCCTCTGTAGGACCCAATGATCACCATACCCGCTCCAGAGAGGAGCAAGCTGAGGGTCAGAGGAAAATGCCCGGCTGAGGCTGCACAGCTGGTGGGCAGCTTAATGCAGACCGGGGGCATTTTAAATTCAGCTCCTGTCTCAGTTTAACCCTGCCTCCAAGAGGAGGAGGAGGAGGAGGAGGAGGAGGAGGAGGAGGAGGAGGAGGAGGAGGAGGAGGAGGAGGAGGAGGAGGAGGAGGAAAGGAGGGGTGGATTTGACCTAGATCATGCATCACCAGCTCTTGTGCAGGCTTTTTGCTTTCAAAGCATTTTCATTCACAATCTCATGAAAGGCAGATGCTGAGGTCACTGCCAAGCCTGGAGTATGCCTTGAGGTCCTTTGATTGTACCCAGCTCTAACACCTCAATTCTGCCTAAAATGTCCTGAAGCTTCACAGTCTGGTGACTGAAAATCAGGGTGCAGGATTTGAGCCCTCACATATGCGTCACTCGACAACAGTATGGCAGAGTATGTGAAATTAGGTTGTCCCCTAAAATGCACTTCTGCACAGAAATATTCCACCTGCTTGCCAATCATGCCTCTGTCTCATTTTCAGTATAGACACAACTAAGACATATATGTGTGTAGCTGTAGATGTGGAGCATTTTATGGACATATGGTATGGACATGTACACGTTCGATCTGCCGTTGGCTACATCCAGGGAGGCGAACCTCGTGGATAGGAAGGACAACTGGAAACGATAATGGTCACTCAAGCTCCACTTCAAGCGGGAAGGCCAGGCTCCATTGATGATACCCAGCCTGAAACCAAGTAAAATTGTGTCCGTGGCTATTTCCTGGGCAGCCAGCACTTTCCTGATGTCCATGAGTCCCTTCCAGGGGACTGTCCAGAGATGACTACCACAACTTCTTGCTCTCAGGATGCACATTACTCTTTTTAATATTTGAAATCACAACAGGTTTTGAAATCTCTGGGTAGTAGCAGTTACTTCCTTTCTTCCAGGAAAATGGCTGAAGCACCAGGGACAACTCGAAGTGAGAAGCCACAGGGGTCCCCTTTCTTGTTGCCTCCACCCCTGGAACTGTTGCATGAGTATCCTGGCTGCTGGGCCTGGCAGGGAGGCTCCTGCCTGGAGCCTTCTGGGAATGAGCTGGTGCCACAGCGCCCTCTGGTGCCCAGGTGCAAGGCATGACGCTCTGTGAAGGCCACAGGGAAGGTCTAAAAACATCTGTCCTTCCTCCCAAGGACAGGACGCGGACGCAGCAGACCCTGTGGGCATCTCGGGCTGGCTCAGTGTGCAGCAGTGTGGGTGACGGAACCCCTCAGCAGGCTGGCACATGGTGGGGCCTGGCGTGGGGTGCCTGCTCCGCACACCTGGGGAAGCCCAGGTTTCTGATGGAGTCGCAGCAGCCCTACTGAGCCCCAGAGTGTCTGCCCTGTGCTGTGTTTGCCATGCACAAGGAGAGAGGGGATGCTGGGTACAGAAAAGGACCCACTGAAAAAAAAGGAGGGAGCTGCCCCTTCTCTGCGCCCCTGCCTGCTCTTTGATCTCCTGGCGTCAGACTGGTGTCTCCAGGGTTGGCTCTGCAGATGACCCCTGTTCTGTGGGCTCTGCTTTCTCTCCAGGGCCAGGCTGCAGAATCCAGCCCTTGACACTAGTGGGACTCGAATTCCTGAATTTGCTAGTAAAGTCTCTAAACAGATCCAGGGAAGGAAGCAGAGTTGGCTGGCCAGCCAGCCCCAACAGAGACGGACTGGAAGTCCAGGGATGAAAGAAAATGGGCAAAGAACTACCAGCCTCACCCACTCCAGCATGGACAGCCCCGGACCAGGCCTGGGCAAATCCTGCAGGAAGCCAGGAACGGCCAACCCTCGGAACATTTCCTGGGCATCCCAACTGTGTCCCTGCTGTGTCTTCAGAGTCACTGTTCACGAAAGGCCTCCAAGCCCAGCGCTACCCCTTGGTGGGCAGTGATTCCAAGGGGGTCCCCTCACTAACCCAGTTAGTATCCCCTCAGAGCTGCCAGACACACAGCGGCCTAGACCTACTGAATCGGGAACTTGGTGTGGGACAATCTGTGTTTCATCAAACCTTGCAGAAAAGTCGAACACACACTGGAGGCGGGGGAGCATTAGGCTAAGGGAAAATGGAGGGCGGACCCAACCCGGTCAGTACCCTGCTTGGTATCTCCTCTGAAGGCTTGCAGTGGTTTGGTCCATTTGTGAGGTGCGTTTGGAGTGGCTGAGATGCTGAGTCTGGAGGAGGAAGGCTGGCGCCGCCACTTTGTCTGAAATGTGTTTATGTACAATGTATACACATGGTACTGCGAAATACAGAAGATCTTACCATAGGGTCCTGCACTGTGCTCCTCAGTGTCTCCCCAAAGGAGCTGAAACCTTACGGGCACACAAACACTTGTTCAGGATGTTGCTAGCAGTTTATTTCATGATTGTCAAACCCTGGAAACCACCAAGGTGTCCTTCAGTAGGTGAGTGACAGGTAAATTGTGGTCCATCCAGACAATGGAGTACTATTCAGCCCTAAAAGGAAGTGAGCTTTCGAGTCATGAAAGGAGATGGAGGAAACTTCCGTGTGCATTTTACCCACATGAAAAGCCAACATGCTGCCTGAGTTCCTGGAACACTCACAACTGTGAAGACAGTAAAGAGATCAGCCATCTCCAGTGACTCAGGCGAAGGGAGGGTGAACAGGCAGGGCACAGAGGAGGTGAAAGTACTCTGCCTGCTGCTACAACGACAGATGTGTGTCATTACACATTTGTCTAGATCTGTAGCACGGCAAGGTCAGCGGTGAGCTCTGATGTGAGCTGTGGGCTCCAGCAATGCTGTGTCCACCGAGGCGGATTAGTTGTTGTGAAAGTACCTCTCGGCAGAGGACTGTAGGTGCTGATAGAGTAGGGAGGCTCTGCATGCGTGTGGGGACAAAAATACACGGGAACTCTCTGAACCTTCCTCTCAATTCTTCTGTGAACCCAAAACTTCCCTAACAACGAAGCTGCTCCGTTTATGGACAGCCCTGGGAGTTGCTGCCATTCTGTGTGCCCATGCACACTTGCTTGGGCTCATCTTGGCTCAGAAGAAAGTGGCCCTGCCTGGTTCACAGATGATGCACTGAGTTCACAGGGTTCTTTCCCCAGTCCCCACCCCCAGCCCCTGCTTGCTGTATGTAGACCACCTTGGCAGAACTTCAACAGGAGACAGAATGGCGAGGTCCTAACTATGAGGGGAAGGCCACCTGTGGCATCCTCCTACACATACACCAGGACCATTAGCAGCACCATGTGCCTAGAAGAGAGCCTGGTGGTCCTGGCCTGGCTTTTGAAGTCTGCCCAGGGAGTCCCTCTCCTACCTTGCCAGCCCTGACGCCAATCCTGTCCCTCACAGGTGTCTCTCCTAAAGTCCAAGTTCCCCCTCTGCTCCAGCCTTCTCTGCCCTTTGCCTCAGCCTGGATACCTTCTCAGTCATGCTCAGGGGCCCCAGATAGAGGTCAATTCCTCTGAGACCCTCCTAGGTTCCCAGGACAGGGCTAATCCCATCTTCCGCCCCATCCGAGGCTTCAAACCCCCAGGCCCACACTTTTCAGCAGCACCATGTTGGCGTATACTTCTGCATCTATCTACTGCATTGGGCTCTTTAATGGCCCTTTGACTATTGTACGTGGCACATAATAAGCGCTCAATAATTTTTTTTCTGAATAAATGAATGAACCAAGAGCAAGGAGATGACTCAGAAAACTTTATGCATCAGAGTTCACCAACGGGGCAAGTTGCTGCCACAACCCTCCCTGGCCCTAAGGTTGGTTGTGTGTCCAAGGTCTCTGCTGGAGTGGCTCTCCATACCTGGACACTCCTGCCCCAATGCCATCTGAGTGATGGGGATATTACTGGAGAGAGTGGGGTTACCTGAGAAAAATGGGAAGACCCTTGTTTTCAAGGTCTTAACTGCAGGGAAGGTGCCAGACGCCTCCTACCCAGCAGAAACAGCATGGCCAGAGGCTGGTGCATCTTTGCATTCTGCCTGCCCAGCCTCGGGTCATCTTCCCTTCACCCACAACATCTGCCCCAGGGAAACGCAATGGAGGCTACCTCCTGAGGGGTTGTATCTCTTTGGGTTTGTTGGACTTTCCCGTTTGTTTTCTCAAGGCAAAGCATATATTTGCTTCTTTTAGTTTCTGACCTGTTTACAGCGGTGGTCATGACATGCCCAGAAGGTTGACTTAGTTTATGGACAGGATCCACCCTCACAGCAGGGGTTTCCGTCAAATGAAAGTTTGCATGTGGAAGATCCAGAGCAGAAGCCTTCATCAGGCCGTAAATGCTCAAGTGCCAGCCACCTTTTAAATTCTCCCGAAAGGATTTCGAGACCTTTTGAATCCATGCAGCACATAGACAACCTTTATTACATGCTGGCTCTGTGCTAAGAACTTTCAAAACACCATCTCATTTAATCCTCATCACAACCCTGTGGGCTGGGCATTGCTTCACCCCACTGTACAGACATGGAGACCGAAGCTCAGAGAGGTGGGGTAACTTCCTTGAGGTCACATGATCACTGAGTTGCCAGGCTGGATTTCTACTGGGAGCTGTTCAGATGTCAAAGCTTATCTCTTAATCATGAAGAGGACCAGACGAGGGTTGATTAATGGAAGTCACACTCTTGAAAGGCGCTCCGGCATGGGCAATCAACGCCACATCCTCCAGTTCTTCCATGGACCTGGGAGCCTTGATTTTTATGAGAAGACACCAAAAGTTTGGTAATTATTGAAACAATCGAATACTCCATGCAGGGTAAAAATGCATCTGCTCTGAGGGCCACTGGGAGCCCTGCTGTCTTATCATCACTGCTTCCAGTTCCACCTCTCTCTCTGCTCAGTCCTGCTGCTTCCCCTCCCCAACAGGGGGCAGGTGAAGCACACCCCACAGACCCCCTGCCATCCCGTCTTTATCCACCACTCTGTTCGCCTGAAACTTACCCTGGGGTGCGAAGGAAAGGAGAAAATAGGACTGAATATTTGACCCCAAAGAGATCAAAATATCTAAATACCTGGATTATTGGGGCCAACTGAGTTTACTGGATTAAACTAGACTTTTTTGCTCATCTCTCCCACTGCTATCCAGCAAAGCAGAAGGTCCTAAGGGCAAGGGAATGCCGAGTGCGCATGCGCGTAATTTGCTTTTCTGCTCCCTGTTTTTGGACCAGTATTGATCTGAAATGGCTGCGTGTGGCCGGGTGCTGATCGTGTGTGGCCATGTGCTGGCCAGGGTGGCCGGGTGCTGGCAAGTGTTTGGCCAGAGGCGGCTCTGGAGGGGAAAATGTCCTGGCTCTCATATGCTCTCTGGTGTTGCCAATCGCCTGGGTGTCAATGCTCCCACCATGGCTGCTGCGGTGCTGGTCCTGTGAGACCCTGAGTGCTAACTTGGGGGGGAATGCTTGCAGCAGCCATCCCGGGCCAGCTGGGCACACGCTCTGCACACACTGGCTGCATTTCTCACGAGGCAACCATGACTTAAGCACTTGGTGGCACAAAGCGGTTCAGTGCAACAGTATTCCACAGCCCCGGCTACGTTCCACACGGTGACCTGTGTCTGTCTGTGGGACACTCAGAGACAAGGCTCTGATCCATGCCATGTACAAAGCACAGAGCAACTGCAGAGTGAATCCTGCCCTGGCCGGCTGCACAAGAGAACCCCAGCTTATCTCCTTTCCCCCTGCGACCTGCGTTTCAGAAACAGTGACATCTATGGGTCCTTGTCCTCTGGTCCTCAATCTATTCCTTTGTCATCTTTCTCCTAATAACCCAGTCTGGGTGTGGAAAGTACAGATGGCCGTGGGGCACACATAAGCCCTGGAGCATCTCTAGATTAGGTTATCTCCCTCCAGAGAGGAGGGCCTTGCTTCTGGGAGGTCACCAGCATAAGGGGAAGTCACGTCTTCATCTGGGGGTGCATCATTTGTTTGGCTGGGCATTTTGTTCCTACAGAACCAAACGACGAAGACCTTGCTCTCATCCTCATCAAACAGTAGAGGTTTTCTCATCTTTCTTAATAGAAAGATTGATCTGAGGCAAGCTAAGCTGTCTCGGATGGGCAAAAAGACACCCCAATTTTTCAGTGTTGGCAATGAATCTAATTTTTAAAATACGTTGTGTGATATGACGTGTAAGGACTAAGAAAAACTCATTTTAGGCCAGTTGGGGCTCTCAGGCTGCCGGTGTGTGATGTCTAGGTACTGGAATGCAAACGAGTGAGCCCTGTGCTTTCAGAAGGGGTCCGGGCCTGCTGTGGCTGAGGTCAGCCGAGGCCACAGAGCCTCTGAAAGACGTGAGTGGGTCCAGACACTGGACTACCTGGCTCAACCATGGGAGGGCATGCATCTGAATTCCTGTTCCCCTCGCCATTGGTTTTTCACTCCTGTTTCCAAAAGCGGGAAGAAGAAGGGAAAGATCCTATGAGAGGGAGTCACAGGACTTGGGTTCAGGCCCCGGCTCTGCCACTTATCTGCCCTGGGTCTCAGTTTCTTGCAATATTACTCAAATTCCCTTCCTGGAATTCAAATTATTGGGATTAAGTAAAACAACGAGAAAACTATTACAGGGAAGTGACAGATTTTTAGGACTTATCATTTTAGAGGCAGGTTCCCCGCCTTCCGAATCCTCCTCTCTTGGCCTCTCTTCCTCTTGGCCCTGTTCAGACCTGCAGGTTACTTGATCTGTGGTGTTTCCAACCTGGGGTCCTTCAGTCTTTCTAGAAGGAGCCATAGAGGCCCCTGCTGTCTGCCCCCCCCCACCACCACCACCACTTAGTTACTGAAACATCCCCCACAGGGGTCAGCAGGCTCCAGCCCAGGCAGGAGAGTGGCCTAACTCCATCCTGCGCTCTTGAGGTTTAAGAATTAAGTCCCCATAAAACGTCAATAAATAAAGAAAACAATGGAGTCCTCTAGTGTCACTTTAGACTCATCAGCATGCCAGCTTACCCCAAAGCTGGAGAAAGAGGACACACTGAACTGTCAATTAACAAAGACGCCTAGATGTCATGCATGCAAGAAATACCGTGTGTCTGGCTGCTTCCAGGGACACAGTCCTGCCCATACATCCTGGGATCGCTGTGGCTGTGGCAGCTACTTTAAACAATGACTACAAAAAACAAAACAAAACAAAACAAAAAAACAACAACCAAAAAAAACGGGGGAGGTATTTTCTTTGGGGATTCGGTTATTTATGAAAGCAAAGAACTGCAAACTAGTTTAGAAACACCCACCGTGGACTGACTTGGAGAAAAACCTTGAAAGCAAAGAGTTCACTTGTCAAAAGACTGAGACAGTGGGGGGAAGCCAGCCAGAAGACACAGCGCTGAGGAAGGAGAAGGAGCAGGACAGAGAGAGCAGGGTGTGTCCAACCAGGAAGCGATGGGAGGCTTCACTCAGCCCTCGCAACTGTGGTCCAAAGTTCTAGATTTTGATTCAAAAATGGTGCCTGAAGTTAAGCAAACCAGAGCAAAGCAAACCAAACCAAACACAGGTGCTTTTGAAGCGTTTCTATTAATTTTTATTAACTCTGGAGAAGAGAACACTAACTTGATAGAAGGTGAACTAGCATCCACGAGCCAGATAAGTTTAAAACTTATTAAATGCTCATCAAAAACCCAGGAGGTAATTGTCATTACCTGATTCGGCGGCAGCAAAATATCAGAATTCAAACCCAGTTCTTCACTTTGCTCTCCCCCCAAATCCCTGCCTGGGTGGAAGCAAACTCCTTCCAAAGGCACTGTGTGTGTGTGAGTGTGTGTCTAGAGGGAAAGCTCATGCATAGCTATGTGTGAAAATTCTCTCTGAGCTTTCATCAGGGTGGAATTATATAATAATATCCTATGATTTTGCAAGAAGTTCAGCAGGGCTGTTTTTATGGCTGTCAGCCAAAGCACTGTGCAGACATCGAGACGTCAGAGCTGCCAGTGGAAAGTGGATGCTAATTACCTAAAACAATGTGTGTAATAGGCAGGGAGAAAACCAGGACCTGTGTGCCCAGCCCCAGCCCCAGCCACCATCTATGACAGCGCCAACTGCAGAGTGGTTTAGCCTGGAGGAGTCGCAATTAGCCGGCTTGCAAATTAATACGATATTAGGAGAAGAAAAGAAAAAAAGGCTACAAGGGGGAAAGAATGGTGGGAAACTTTTTATCTCTGATTATCGAGGAATATATTTACTTTGCAATTACCTCATTAACAGCCCCAAATTCACTTAATATGTGCTGTGGACATCCTGTCCGGCTGGGGCTGTTGGGCACAGCACAGACCCAAGGGACAGGCAGAGGGGAGACAGCGTCTGTGTCTTCTACCTGCTTCTATCTTGAACCTGGATCGCTTGTCTGGTTTGAGTTGGCAATTGCTAATTCCTGTGCTTAATTGTGCCAGAGCCACTAAAACCTCCCCAGGTAAACCCAACATAAATCATGCTGGCTCTTCAGGAGTGAGAGCCGGCATGACTCAGCAGCACTGGTGACAAGAGCCTGCCTCGCCTAGGACACCGTAATTAGTTCCATAATCCTGTTGATCTTTAATAACATGATGAATGTAACGAGTGGGTTGTTGGCTTTGTTCAGTGGAGGAGGTTTCTTCTCCTAATAAAAAAGAACTTTCTTCTCCTCCTCCATTCTTTTCTGTTTGTTCTACTGGTAAAGATGCTTCAAGACTAAAGCTGACTTGGCCCTCAAGGACCTGTCTGATCATGTGCTTGTGAATGGGGTCGCTCCAGTCCTCTCAGTCTTAACTCAAGGGCTTCCCACATCCAGGGTGTTGTCTGTGACTACCATCATAAGAGGTGAACAGTAACAACCTAAATTCAGCCCCCTATTTCAGCCATGTAGCTTATTTTAGTCTCTGCATCAATGTGCAAAGGAGATTTTTGTCCATAGATTTTTTTCCATAGATTTTTGTGGAGGAATTTGATGCTCAGAGGGCTAAGAACTCCGCTCAGGACACAGCAAGAGACTGTTGAGTCTAGACCGCCTATGAGTCCTTAGCAGGATGCTTTCAGACCCCTGGAGTTTTTTGTGATGATCAAGGTCGGGTCTATACAGAGGCCAAGGGGTCACTATCAAGCTCTCTGAGCACACTCTGCTGAATCAGGTTTCCAAGGAGGGTCAGTCTTGCAGACAGAGAAGATATCAGCCTAGAGAATGCAATTTTAGCTCCCCTTCCTACAAAGCCTTCCTGCAAGCCTTCAAAAGATTGTGACCCCTGTTTACTGGCCAATTCCTCACAACCTACTAGTAAAACTTTATTAATAATTTGGCATGTAGCTTTACACTCTAGTAAAATTTAAGTCTCAGTGAGTGGATCCAGTATAAGAATCGTTGGTAAGAATGGAATATGGACAGAGAGAGACAATGAGGACCTTGGGAAAGAGCTGGAAATGGAAGATGGTGACCCTTTAGGCCAACTTTGGCCACTTGGTGATGTGACTAAGGCTCAGCTTTTATGCAGCAAGGGAGGGCCAAAGTCACATGTCCAAGGCGAGCATGTGGGACTGGATTTGGGGGTTGCAGAGATGCTGGTGGTTTATGTGTGAGCCCCAGGGGGGCAGACCATCTCTTTTTGGCTCCGTGCCAGTCCCTGGGCTTGCAAGATTCTCAAAAATGTGTACTGATGAATGAATGAGTGAATGCACTTCCGCTCCTGCTGGCAATGAGTTCATGCTACTCCCCGAAAAACAGCCAGTGTCTCTCCCGTTCCTCAGGTCTGAGCATCCTGTGACTCCCTCTTAGGACAGGGGGCTGTTTCCAGAAGCACCTGGGCAGGCTTGCCCTCACTCTCCTGAGCACCTTTCCTTATCTAATCCCTGGCAAGGGAAGTGGGGTCTTCTTGGACCCATGGCGTCATCAGCATGGTGTGAGGTCAGCACTCCCTATTTACACGGCCTCCTGGGGCAGCATGGATATTTGAAGAAGAGGGAATAGGTATCGAGGGGACTGCCATCTGCTTCAGGTTAGGCAAAGCGTTGCTCCAGTCCGGCATGGGAAGGACCTCCATGGATATTTAAGGGAACAAAGTATTAGCCATGAAGGCAGAGCTCCAGGTCGGCAGAATTCCTATACAGCGGCGGTCACTTTGTCCCAACGCGTTCCTATCAATGACAGAGTTGTTCGTCAGTTGTACAGTTGTCAAGTCAAACACTGGTTAAGTAGCTGGTAAAGAAGGTATTGCCCCAAATTCACGAGACTGCATGCCGGGTGCATGCTCAGAGTTAGCACAGAACAATAGCACAGGGCTGAGTCTCAAGGAGTTTAAAGAGTCCAAAGAGAGGCAGCCCTGTGTCCAGACCACGCCCCATGCCTAGACCACGCCCACGCCCGGCCACGCCCATTCACTAGGCCTCCCCCCACCTGCACCCCGGCCCCAGCCCGCACCGCTGCAAGGAGTCTCCTCTGGTGCTGTTTTCTTAAATCTTTTATTTTGAGAAATTGTGGATTTTTTTCCTAAATTTTAAACATGATTATAGGCATACGCCAGATCCTAATTTCATGACTGTTCAGGGATCACAGTTATCACATTTAATCACATTAACAGTTGACATCAGAATTTCTCTTAAGTAACCTGCTTTTCTTAAGGGGGAAAAACATTTAATTAGGAACAGAAGACAAAGCGTGTGCGCACACACACACACAAATTCCTGATTGTTTTGCATTAGGCAAAAGCAATGTTTGATAAAACGGGAGAGAGGAGGAAAGAAGGAGAGGTTAGTTAGAAATGGAGGTGGAATTTTTAAGAGCAACAGTGTGTTTTTAAGAGGGCTCTTTAGATGAAACCAGTTCTGTGCCCTACAGACCTCCATTAAAATCTTCTACACATACAGAGGCATTGTGTAATTTTTTTTAATCAAAGGGGAGATGAATTTTAAGACCTGGGGCAATGAGTCTCAGAACAGAAATAGCAGAAAAAGCATACACAGTTTACAGTTTAGCTGCTCGCTGACCCACGGTATCACGTTATTTTTGGTTAATTGTGTTTCCAGGTCTTTATTTCTGCAAGAAAAAGGGGTTCCCTTTTTCCTTGAGGAAGGATATGCCCCTGGAACATCCAGGTTGGGAGAGGAAGGAGGTGAAACAGGAGCATAGCTTGCAAACAGGGGCGGGCTCCAGCATTTCACCAGCCGGAGAAACTCCAGGGGGAACAGGAGAGGCACCAAGGGGCTGCCCTGACCTTCCTGTGAAGCTTCTAGAACACAAGAAAAACATAGTCTTGGACTATGGAAAAATTAAAAAATGTCTATATTGTAAATACAACATGAATAGCATTGTTTTTAAATCAAGAAGCTGGAAAAAATCCTTGTAACATATGTGAGGTAATTAATTATATTTAATACATAAAAATTCTTGTAGGTCAATAAGAAATCAAATTCTCCAAGAGAGAACCTGGAAAAGGCCAATAAATAGGAGCTCACCACAAAGATACATTTAAACAGACCAAGGACATCACCATCTGCTAGTCAAAAAAAAAATTAAAAAGACAAGGAGAAATCAACAACAATATCAGAAATCCCAGTAGAGGGAATCGTCAAGCTCTCTTCTCTGAGCATCATGCAAGCATCAAAAATGAAATGGAACAAAATGGGTAAAACAGTTGTTTAGCTCAATTTAATGGACATGTACCAAACCTCATTCCTACAAACGGAATATGCCTTCTCTACAAGTTTCTTTGGGACATTTTCAGAAAATCACCACTTTCTAAAGCATAAGGAAAATGCTCAAAAAATTTCTCTTTCAAAATTAGAGAATTTATAGAACGTGTCCTTTGACCACAATAATAGAGATTTGAAACAAAACCATAAAACTCGAATAACAATAAGAGTAAATTTGTGGGAGATTAAAAACATTAGCCTAAAAAACTCTTTAAAATAGAGGAAATGAAGAGTATAATTAGAAGTATTTAGACAATAACAATGAAAACATCACTTCTTGAGAGATGTGGTCGAAACTGGACTCAGAAAAGAGTTCTTGGATTCTGGAATGAGTGAAAATAAATGAACAGACATCTATTCCTAACCCCCTGAAAAGAACTTGAAAGAAAACAACAAAGCAAGCCTTGAAAAAGAGGTTATTACTAAGCCATAAGCATGAATTACTTAGATACAAAAGAAATCAATTCCCAGCCGAATTGATGCATCAGAACCAGTTCTTCCAAAGAGGCAGTAAAGAAAATAACAGCTGGAAGTTCTAATTTTTAAAAGGAATATAGCTTTTCACATCGTTAGGAATTTGCTAACTGGAGTAAAAATAAATAATCATATCCATGGACTGTAATAGAAGGTTCCAAATCACCGCTGAGTATATTAAAAAGTATGCATAAAAATTAGACTCAAATTATCACAGAAATAAAAGATTTTGGAAAACAGACAAACCATGGGTTTTCAAAAATTATTTTCCTACTTCATACCAAAAATAAATTCCAAGTAGATTAGAATTCTAAGCCTGCCCAATACAGCCATAATCTGAGAGAATCCCCAAGAACCCCCAATACTCCTGGGCATGACCTCCAAAACAGACCCACCAGGAAGGGACAGAGGGATTTGCCACATATTGAATTGCACCCATTGAGTTAGTCAACTAATAGAAGCTATCCAAGTACAGTTAGAGGCACTGAGGGACAGCTGGGGACAAAACTGATGTCACTGCTCTCCTATGAGGAGGAAAGGGAAAGGTGTGGTTTTTGTCTGAAGTGGATCTGTCTGCAGCTGTTGATCAGCAGGCTATAGGAGGTCCAAGCAGAGTCAGGGAGACCAGGTAGGAGGCTCTGCACCATCCAGGCAGGACATGGGGATACCTTGTACTAGGGATGGCAGTAGGTGTACCCTGTGACTGGAGTAGGCACAGTCTGAAGGCTGAGCGAACAGGACACCTGGAGCCTGGGCAGGGAGGGAGGAGAGTAGGCCAGTCACTCAGAGATTCCATCTGGGTCATCCTCCTGGGTGCCTGGGGATCCTGGGTCATTGGGCAGGGTGGTGAGCAGGACAGGTGGTGAGGGGAGACCAGGGCTCAGTTTTGCACAGGTTAAACCTGAAGCATCTCTTAGACATGGAGTCAGGAGGTCAAGGGCAGTGCAAGAGGAATGTGAGGCTCAGGGGACACTGCTGGGCTGGAAACAGAGACTCTGGCAGAGTCAGTGTATTAGTCACACCAGGCCACTGTCACAGAGTCCCACAGACTGGGGCGTAAACCTCAGAAGTTCACCTCTCCTGAGTCTGGGTCAGGGTCAGCATGACAGGTGCTAGGGAGGGCTCTCATCTTGGCTCACAGAGGCTGCCTCTTGCTGTGTCCTCCCCCCCTGTGGTGGTGGAGGAGGGAGCTCTCCCCGTCTCACCCACTTCTGAAGACACAGTCCTGGAGGACCAGGGTCCCACACTAGGACTTCATTTAACCTTAATGCCTGTAAAGACCCCAACTCCAGACTGTGCCACACTGAGGTCAGACTTCAGCCAGTGAAGTTCAGGGAGACACAGTTGAGGCCCCAGTGTGCAAAGCTATTGCAACCAGGAAGCTGCAGGGAGAGCATGAGCCAGCGAGGAGGAAGCAGGCAAAGGCAATGGGCAAAGCTGGTTCCGCGATGGGAAGTGCCCTCCATGCCACAAATCCAGAGAGGGAGGGAGGGGGAGAGGGAGGGGGAGGGAGGGAGGGAGAGAGAGAGGAGGAGGAGGAGCAGAGAGAGAGAGAGAAAGAGAGAGAGAGAGGAAGAAAGCAGGAAGGGAGGGAGATGCTGAAACAGGAACTCAGAGTCAGGCTTTTGTCAACGCTATTTAATTAATGAGCACTCAGCGTAGCAAGAAACTGGTCAAAGATCCGCCAAGTCCAGGAAATTGGGGTGTTGAGTGCCTGCAATGAAGCCACTCACTGATAAAGTGGGTCTGCAGCATGAGACCCACTTCTCCAGAGGTGAGCCCGGTGACTGGAGGATCAGTTCTGCTCTGACTGGGGGATAAACAAGGTCCCGGATGAAGGGAAGAGAGGCTGCCTAACTAGCTCCTTCTGCTCCTCCGGTGTGCGTGAAATGCCACCTCTCCTGGGAACTTTTGCTGGCCCTGCCCCTTCTCTCTCAGCCCCCTTTTCCTCCTCCACAGCCTTGACATGAGGGATAGGTCACCATTCCTGCCAGTTTCACACGCCACCAGGGTCACGGATAATTCCATTACTACTTTGTTGTCACCAATGACAGCATCACCTGATCCGTAGTAGGTGTTCAATAAATCCTGTGGCCCAGTAAGTCTGCCCTACTCCAAAGCGCCCTGGGGGCCGGAAATGGGAGCAGGAGTTGGGCTTGGAGAAGGCTTGGGAACAGGTAGAGTCCTCTGTGCTTCCCTGATGGCTGGAGCTGGGTGGCAAGGTCCCCAAGCCATGGCCTTCACAAGCCCAGCTGCCACTGGATGCACCAAGGAGCTGAAAAACCACAGATGCTGGTGGAACTGGTGTCAGACACCACCTGAGCATAGTGTCTGTCCACTCCTCAGGTGACAGCTGGGACAACCAGGCAGGAGCCCTGCGCCAGGACGGGCAGCTCTGGCCCTCACTCCTCTACCCTACCCATGACACATGCTCTCCCCCTCCTCTTTGTGGTAAAGTGTCCATAACATAAACCTGGCCACCTCATGCCTTTGAGCACACAGCGTGGTGGCACTGAGGATATCCACACTGCTGTGGGACCATTGCCACCGTCATCTCCAGAACCTTTTCACCTTTCCCCCTCCGAGCTCTGAGCTCTGTGCACAGAACTCCCACCCCTCCCACCCCCGGAAACTGCCACCCTGCGCCATGCCTCTGGTCTGCCTGCTGGGACCTCCCACGGGCAGATCATGCAGCGTCCACCATGCTGGGTGTGGCGTATTTCACTTACATGACATCCTCGGTGTTCACCCATGTTGCAGCGTGTATGGGAGTTTCTGTCCTTGTAAGGCTGCATGAGACTCTGTTGCACATGTACCATGTTCTGTTCATTCATTTGTCCCTTGACGGCACGTGGGTTGCTCCCTCCTCCTGGCTACTGAGAACAGTGCCACAGTGAGAATAAACACTGTGCCACCACTGCCTCCGTGCCTTTGAATGCACACCCAGAGTTGGGACATGGGTTCCTCACCCTCCTCTCCATCACTGTCTTCCCCAGCCATCCAGCATATTTTTGTTTAAGACAAGTCATTTGCTCCTCGTTGGAATCACCTTGAATTCACGTGAACACTGGGCTAAATGGAATGTGCACAAAAGAAATGAACGCTATTTAATTAATGAGCGCTCAGCGTAGCAAGAAACTGGTCAAAGATCCGCCAAGTCCAGGAAATTGGGGTGTTGAGTGCCTGCAATGAAGCCACTCACTGATAAAGCACAGGTGCATCCAAGCCAATGGCCTGCTTCTGACCTGAGATGATGGTTTCCTGTCTGAGCTCACAGTTGGAGGTCTCCAGGGTATTAGTGCCCCAGAGCCCAGCCCTTCTGATGCCGGAAGGTTGTGAGTGATCTGGGAGGAAATGACTTTGACATTGCCTTTGGCATGACATGAGCAATAAGCAGTGAAACTTGCAGGGGGCTCCTGGGACCCTCTCTACCTCCCCGAGACTCAGAAGCGCCTTTCTTCTCTGTTTTTAGGAGGGGTGGGTCCCGCCAGAGGCTATGAGCCTGAAATGTACACCAGGTTCCCTGAATGCAGTGCTCTTATAGCTCCTGAGAGGGACGTGTCTCCCTGAGCGTTGGAACTGAGTTCATGCTGCACCAGGTCATGACAGTCTCTGAAGAGGGAAAAACCAGGCCATCCCAGCTGTGGAAGCCACAATCAGACTGACTCTGACTTCCTGTATCAGAACCAGACAGCCTTGGAATGTAAGGGGTCTGTTGAGAGCCAAAGGGTACCACAGCCGAAGGGTGCCACAGCCGAAGGGGCCCCAGCAAACTTCCAGCTGATTGGCTCACCGTGGCCCCAGCAAACTTCCAGCTGCCAGCTGATTGGCTCCTCTGTGGTGATGCTCATTGGGCTGTTTCCCCGCCCTTTCAGACCACGGAGCTGCTCATTGGGGGACTCTTTTGGCTCCGCCCACACGACCCAGCCAATTGGCTTCAAGAGAGGAGGAGTGGGGGGTTTAGAGGCTTGCTGGAAGCTGGTGGTGGCAGTTGGGCTCTGAGGGAATTCCTGAAGAGCTCGTGTGGTGCGGTGTGGGTTCTAAAAATAAAGTTCGTTTCTGCTTGACAATTGGCTTGTGAATTGTGCCCAGCCAGACTGTGGCAGGGGTCTGCAGCAGGACTGACAGGCCTGGGGACAGTGGGTGCCAAGTGGTCATGCTGCCCTGGTGTCTCAGGCACTGCTGCCCGGACCGCTTAAACCGTTACGTCCTTACTTCCGTGAGTTTTCCTGAGCAGGACAGTCTATGGTGGAGGCTGGAGAGCTCTGGTCTCCTGAGCTGGGCTGGTACGGCAGTGAGTGTCTAGCAGTCACCTCCTCCTCAAAACCTTGGTGGGACCAGTAATGGTAGGGCGAGAGAAGATACCTCTCAGTGTTTGTAGCAATAATGGTGTCTTAGTCAATTTCTGGTGCTATAATGGAATACCACAGACCGGATGATTTATATATATATAAATGTAAAGTCCAAGGGTATAGGGACCACATCTGGCCAGGGCTTTCAGGCTGTGTTGTTTCATGGCAGAAAAGTAGAGGGCAAGTGAGAGTGCCACAAAGAACACACCTTGCTTTAACAGAAACCCACTCCTGTGATGACTGACTTGCTGATAACATCCCTGGCCTACCTTCCAAGACAGAGTCCTCCAGGCCCAACCACCTCTTAATCCTGCTATAAAGGCAATCAGATGTCAACACGGGTTTTGGAGGAGACCTTCAAGCAACAGCACAGGGAGACACTAGTGAGCCCACCAGTGTGAACGCTGATCCCCACAGCAACCTGTGAAATTGGTGGACCCAACTCTACTTCAGGAGGAAACAGCTTGGGGGAGTGGAGCACATACTGTATGAGTTTCTTCTGCCGCTGTAACAAATCATCACCAGTGTGGTGGCCGGACAGCAGCTCATCTTGACTCACTTACAATTCTGCATTCCCAACCAGGTTTTCCTTGGCCCAAGTCAAGGAATCACAGCTGAACGTGGCCCCTCAGGAGCTCTAGAGGACCCCCGGTGGCCATGTCTTCACAGCATCTGGAAACCGTCGGTGATGGGATCCACTCTCCTCGCCCTCTCTCTTCCTCTTCTGCAGACTGACCCCCTCTGCCTCCTTGTGATGGCACTCAGGGTCCCCTCTGGTTATCCAGGATGATTTTTCATTTAAAAATGTTACACCTAACCACAGCTGCAGAGCCCCTTTCGCCTCGTGAGGTGACATTAAAAGATTTCAGGGACAGGACATTGGGGGCCACTTTCAGTCTGCTGCATGGGCAGTGAGAAGGAAGGCTGGGGATTGAGGTCTGAGTGGTCAGATTAGAGAGCGCAGGGTTCCTGTCCCCTTAGAAACATTAAAATAGCAGAAGAAATCAAGATCTTTCACTTCTCAGAGGTGAAACATGACAGGTGAAGCCTTCTTTGGCACACACCTCCCCACAACCCGCAAGGCAAGTGCGGCTCCTTCCCACCTCCCAAGATGAACCGGCTCTGGTTTGAGAGATTGCCACCGGAGCCCATTTGGAAACAGATCTCCACTCATCCTAAATACGTGGCATTCCGTGTGGGTCCCGCCACACAGCCCTCGGCCATTTTGCTCTTTCTGCAGGTTCTTTTGTCTTGGAACAAAATAGGAACCAAAGGAGCTCTTCACCATCTCCGTGGAATTCCTAGGAATTTGATACCAGTATGAAGTCCTTGAAGGAGCCACTTCTGTCCAGCTGCCCCTGTAATCCCAGCGACTCGGGAGGCTGAGATGGGAGGATCATTCCATCCCCTGAGCTCAGGACACCCTGGGCAACATAACAAAACCCCACCTCAAACACAAACCAGCAACAAACACCCTCCCCTGCAAATAACCATTTCTGACCTCGAAAATGTTCCCCTTTCAACTCAAAGAAAACTACACTGATTTCCAGACCTTCTTAACCTGCTTTTCCTCTGACGGACATTGACTCTTCACACCACAGGTTGGTTTTCTCCTAAGCAAAGTTTTCCTCCCAGAAAAGAATTTCCTGCCATTTCCTCACTACTACGAGATGCTCACATCCTACCCACAGTTCAGTCAGATACCCTCCAGATCTGCGCCATGGTTGGGTTTTCTCCTAGGAGAAAAGGAGGGAGGGGGGAAGGAGAAAGAAGCAGGAGAAGAGTGTGCTGAATTCTCTGAGCAGTCTTTCCCCTCACCCTGGCCCCTCTCAGCTCACGAGGGCTGGAATTCCTTTCTGTTATTCCTTTCCTTGCTTAGTTATATTTTAGGTATCTGCTCACTTGTCTGTGAGCCCCTTATGACCATGGACCCTATTCTCCCTGCATCTACAACCTTGCAGAAGGTCTGGCACATGAAGCAGCTCAGGGAAATTTGCCGAGAGAGTATTCATTGAAATTTACCTACATACTACAAACTCTGGATTTCCTAACAACCTCTGGATTGACTAACCAAGCACAAACATAACTTTTGGTGGAATTCCTGCTCCACAGTTGAAAAGAGAATGGTTGCATTTTTGTAATTGATTTTAATTCACAGAAGTCAATGAATTTCTTCTGCAAATATTGGTTAAATTGAAAGAGAACCTCCCCCAAATATACCTGCCTACTCATGGGTTGAGCTAATGAGATGTTAGAATTTAATCCGACTCACTAAACACCAAAATTTGGCCAAAGGCTCTGGCTTGCATGAGGTATATTCCGTTCTCTTGCTTGGTCTGGAGGTGCATAGAGGGAACAGATAGATAAAGGTCAAGCAGTGGTGATGCACTGTGCACATTTTTCTTCTTCCAAGAGAAATAGCTCGGCTTAGTTTTCCTTTATTTTGATTTGGAGGGGGTGGGTAGCTGAGCACCCACATAAAGAGGGAGTGAGAAGCTTGGTTAATGGACAGCTCTTGGTGTTGCTTTCTAATTTTCTTTCTTTTAGGAGTTATTTTATTTCTACCCCTCCTCCCACCACGAGGCTCCACCAGCAAAGTCATGTCCTTGGGTTGTGTAGGGTTAGAGCCTTACACAGGCTATGCCACTTGGAGTTCTTGCTCAGAGTCAAGAAGAAAATGGAAGCTATTGGGAGCATGACGTGTTCACGTCATGTGCAAGAAAACCAGTAACTCAACTGATTAATATTTTCATGGAATATTGTTTCCATTCTCTTGCTTTCATTCTAACTGCGCCATTGAATTTAAAGTAAGTCTCCTGCCAGCAACAGATAGTCGGGCTGTGATTTCCTACCACTGTGCTGATCTCTGTTATCTCTGATGCATGTATCATTGCAGGTCCTTGTTGCTATGCCAGCCTTTGACTCTGACATTTTATCACTTGTTTCCTGGATCTCATCTCTGTTTTTGCTTTTCTTGATTCCCTATGGGGTACTGGGACATATTCTAGGATCCCATCTTGATATATTTTCAGCATTTTGGAGATTCTGTCTATGGTGGCATAGTTGTTTCTAGATGTCAACACACACACACACACACACACACACACACACACACTACTACAGCAGCCTACTGGTGTCCACAGTCTGCCTCTCCAGGTGAAATGGGGAAACTTTAGTTCCATTTTGGTTTGGGGAATGGAAGTCTTGGCTATGATCATATAAACCCCTTTCTCTTCCCCATGTTTAAATGTCCTTGACTTGGATATCAGAAGGAATTGTGATTTTTGTTCAATCATCAAACATAAGTTGTAGAAATCTCCTGAGGAAAAGGGTATTCCATCACATGTACCCATTTCCCAGATTCTTTCTGTTGTTTCTTCATTCTCCACTATGTTCCGAGGGTCCTTTTATCTTTTCCTCTCCATTTGAAGAATTTCCTTCTGTCAGTCGTAAAGCTAGAAAAAATTATTTTAGTTTTCCCTCATCTCAAAATGTTTTATTTCTTCCTTATTCCCGAAGGGTAGTTTCCCTGGACTACATCCAACAAATTCTGAAATTTGTTCTCAGCAATTCTTTTCTCTATATCCACAAGGGATTGGTTCCAGGACCTCCTGCCCCTGGGGTACCAGATTCTATGAACACCCAAGTTCTTTTTGCAAACTGGTGCAGTATTTGTATATAAGGACACAATCCTCCCAGACACTTTGAATCATCTCTAGGTTACAAACAATATCTAAGGCCAGATGAATACTATATAAACATTTGTCACACTGTATTGTCTAGGGAAAAATGACAAGAAAGAAGACCATCCAGGAATTCAACATATTCAGAATAAAACTGCACTGGCTTGGTTGGTTTGATCCAAGGATTCAGAACCTGGGACATGAAGCCTACTTGTGCTGGCCAGTTCCTCCTGGTCCCCCTGGTTTCTGATGCAAAGTCAGCTGCCATTCACCTTGATGTGTCCCTATAAGCAACGCTGTTTCTAGTTACTACATTTTTTCTGTTCCATATTTTCTATGTGGTTCTTTTTTTATGACTTCTATTTCTTTGCTGAGATAGCTCCATTTTTTCATGTGTTTCAAGAACTTGTGATTGTTGCTGTGCTGGTGTGACAGTCACCAAACGTCCTTGTTGCAGGATCCCAGCACCTCATTCCTCTTGGCATCAGCATTCCTTGATTGTCTTTTCCCATTCAGCTTTTGGTTTCCATAGTTCTTGGTCTGACTGGTGATCGTGAAGAGCACATCCTAAACACGGTGCCTGTGATTGCCAGAGACTCTGGTCTGACTTCAGTCTTTTATCTTTGCAGTGGCCATCCCAGTTAGCCATCTGGTGAGTTTTCCTCTGTGGACTTTGGATCTAGTGCCAGTTGAACTCTCAGAGCACACACAGTGCAGTTTGTGTTCTTGGCTTATCCAGAGCCAGGGGACCTCTAGCTGACCCCTACTTGGACGACCTAAGGGGACAGAAAGGGTTTCCCCAGGCAGGACCTCCGGTGCTTCTCAGTGGTGAGGCCTGTGGTGGAAGGTCTTACAGTTGTCCCCTGGCTGCCACAGAAGCTCACAGTGAGAGAGGAGAATCCTGGACCCACAAGGAAAACGAGGCTCCCAGGACAGGCTGGGGTCCCCTTTACTGGGTCTCCCCCTCCAGTTCCTCCTGCCTTCCTCAGCATTTTCCAATAAAAAGGAATGTTCCAGGCCTGGTGGTGAAGGAGATGGGGTTTTCTGATGTTCTCTGAGGGACCCCCACTCAACACAGGGTGGAATGGACCTGGATGGCCGCTTCCCTTGCTGAGTTGGAGGTTGGGAGTGCTGTGTCTGGGTGGCTTTCCTCTGTTGAGTGGACGTTTCAGGGGACATGAAGTGCTCATCCAGTCTGGGGGTCCCAGATTAGCTTGTCTTCTCTTCATCACCTTTCATAGTTCTCCTTTGTTTATTACTCAGGGTTCTCCCCAGGAACACAACCCACTCTGTGTGTGTGTGAGTGTGTGTGTGTGTGTGTGTGTGTGTGTAAAACAGATGGTCTTCACATTACAATGGCTGGACTTGTGAGTTTTCAGCTTTATATTGGTGTGAAAACACCCACACAAGTTGTTCTTCACTTTTAGTAGAGTGTTCAGTAACTTACATGAGACAGTCAACACTTTATTATGAAATAGGCTTTTTGTGAGATCATTTTGCCCAACCTAGGCTAGTGTAAGAGTCCTGAGCACATGTTAGGTAGGTGGCTAAGCTTTGGTGGGCAGGTGAGGTGCACTTGCAACTTTGATGTATGCAGCTTACGGTGGGGTTATGAGGACACAGTCCATCTTAAGTCGAGAATCATCAACACAGTGAGAGAGAGAAGGGGGCAGAGAGAGAGAGGGAGAGGGAGGGAGGGAAGGTATTTATTTTAAGTACTGAATGCATGCTGTTTAGAGGCTTTGCAAGTCCAAACTCTAGGGTTGGTTCAAAACCCAGGGCAGCTTCAGTTCAAGTCCGAATCTCTTGTTCAGAAACCTCATTACTCCCTTCTGTCCTACATGTGGATGGCCTGAGAGGTGCTTAGCTGTCCAGGGAGGATCCCAGCCATACGTCAGGATCAGAGGCTTTCTCAAAGGGGACCAGGAATTATGCCTGAGGATGGGAGAGAAAAATCAGTCAGGAGAGCAGTCATGGGGCCTGTGTGATAATGAAATCGGGGACCTTGTCGGAAGACAAGGATCGGGAGGCCCCGAGTTGGGCTCTGTGGAGTGCAGAGTGTCGCATTCCCTGGGTCTGGTGGCTACCGGTGAAAGGCCTGCCCACATTATTACCATTGCAAGTTTATTGACAGGTCTGTAATGGCCTCCTCGCCCCAATCCACAGCTTCTATTTCCATGTGGCCCCATTGAATGCACCATAAGAATTTTAAAATATCTTCAACTTTGAACCCGGGGCTATTGGATTTCTGGTGACTCCAAAGCCAATATCAATTGCTCTTCTCAAGAGAAACCATACATGGGAAAATATTCCCAGACCAGTTGGGTCCTTATATCCAGACTTGCTTTTCGATGAGGTGAAAAACGGTAGGAACTGGAGCCCTTAGACTGCATTTGGCAGTTGAACCTTTTACATTTCGGCTTAAAACACCAATGGGAAAAATGGGGGCAGGCAGGGGGGAACAGATGTCTTTCTCAGAGGAGGAGCGAGAGAAAGCACACCACTCTAACCTCAACTTTATTTGCATTTTATACGTTTTCTATATTTTATTTTATAAAAATAGTCAAGCCCCAACCGCAAGATTTCACAGATAAGAAGAAAAAGCCGAACTGTGCTTAATTCAATATTTTAGAGAAATGCTCTTATGAGAAGTCGGTGCATGGCGTCCCGGCCAGACCAGGGCTGCCGAGGGCTCTGAAAAATGCGGCAGCGATTCACTCTGGGACACCACATCCCATAACACGCCGCGTGCAAGAGCCTGTAATTACAAAATGTTTGCACTAAGTAACCTGGGTGCCCAGATGCAGATGTTCCTGGTTGACACTAATTGGACCTGACTGGCTCTGGCTGGCCTCGCAGCAGTTGCCAGGACCTGCAGCCTCCTGGGCGCGTGTCTCCAAAGGCCTCTGTTTCATATCGCCTTTACTATGGGGCGGGGGTGGTGGTGGGGACCAGGACTGCACATTAGCACTGCGCCCTTGTTGTCCCTGAGCTTGGTGAAAAATGCCTTCCTTCCTGTCGGAGGGGCATACCTCTCGGGGGTGCTGGCCACGGGCTTTCATTCAGCTCTTTCTCATTTCATGGTGCAGGGAAGGCTGTCCCCAGTGAAGAATGAGAGGTGTCCCTTGCTTCCATGCTGTTTTTTAATGTGTTCAAGATGTGCAGCCCCCCACCCCCACCAAAAAAGAAAAAAAAAAACCACAAAGGAGACTCCTTCTGCTGTCTCTGAAGCTCCGGTCACTAGCCCTGACCTCCCCTCTGCCACCTGCCCTGGGGGTCCCCACGCCAAGGCTGCCGCAGCAGAGGAGCCAGCCACCCGCTGGCTGCACATCTACTACACCCGCGTTCTGCTGGCCACAGAAAACTGAGCCAGACACTCAGGGGCGTCTGTTGCCCTGAGGGTAGGCGCTTGTTTCCTGCCATTCAGAGGGAGAAGAGGCCGGGGATGAAGATCTCGGTCCAGGAGGTGTCTGGAAAGGTTTCCAGGGGGAAGTGGGACGGCAGGGGTTAGAAGGGTGGGCTGTGGAGTCGCGCTGCTGGGTCACCCCATGTAACCCCTGGGACATGTGACCTCAGCAGCCTGACCCCCCATTTCCTTGTCTGTAATAGGAACTCTAACAGCAGCAGCACAAAAGGATTGGGGGGGGGCAGATGTGGAAAAGCGGATGCATGAAAAGCCCTTCCTGCCCAGCTCCAGAGCCACAGGAAACACGGCTCCCAACAAGTGTGGACCTCGAAGAGTCACCCCCAAACCACTGTCTTTCTGCCTGTGCTCCTCTGTGTCTGTCCATCTGTCCTTCAGTCTCTTGTGCCTGATTTCATCACCCACTCCTTTTTGTATTTAAAATCAATGGGACACTAGATTAAAAGGAGATTCTATTCAAGGTCACACAAAGACACAGTTTTATAGAGCAAATAAACCAAGACGTTAATAGCATCAGAAAGAAATCCAAAGGTCACATGGCATGCAGTGAAAATAGGAACTGGGCCATGAGGGAAGGTGAGGCCCAGCTGTACTGGGCCTGGGGATTGATTTCTGAGACCAGAGATCTCTCTTCTCTTCTCTTCTCTCTCTCTCTCTCTCTCTCTCTCTCTCTCTCTCTCTCTCTCTCTCTCTCTCTCCTCTTCCTTCCCTCCTCCCTCCCTCTTCCCTTCCTTCTTTCCTTTTCTCTCCTTCCCTCCCCCCTTTCTTCCTTTTTTCCTTCCTTTTGATGAAGTCTTGCTGTGTCATCCTGGCTGCCCTCAGATGAGTGGGCTCAAGGGATCCATTTCCCCTCGGCCTCCTTAGTAGCTGGGGCCTGGGGCCTGGGCCCATGCCTCCACAGCCCATCCAGTAGCAATATGTCTTTTGAATGTCCTGCAGTCCTGCCTTCCTTCTGCTTCATTATCTGTTTTCCAGTAACAAACCACCCTAAACCTGATGCCCTGTGACATCGGCAATCATCTGCTCGGATCCAAGCCTGCAGTTCAGGGGCTGGGGCAGCTTGGAGGTGGGGACAGAGTACCAGGAGGCTGGATATTGGGAGCTGCTGGAGACTCTCTCACTGTCCTGTGCCATTGTTGGTCCAGGCCTGTCCTTGTGGTGGCTTCACTTTCTCATGCCATCACCTTTGAGCTCTGGCCGTGAGCACCACCACAGAAAAGGGCAGCACGTGGCATTCTATACCCAGCCCTAAGAGCCACCTGATGCAAGACCCACCATGCTCTCGGCTGAGACACCCAAAGGCATCCCCGGGCTCAAGAGGATGGAGCACAGACTGCACACCAATGATAAAACTGCAATGGCACCTTTGAGAAAGTGCCTGAGGACGGGCTCTTTTGAAAATACAAATTGAATGGATGGGCAGAGAATCGAGGGGATAGAAGTATCTTAAAAATGCACTTTTCTCAATTTGGAAGAACTTTTTTTTTTTTCAATCCCAAGTCTTTAGACCTGAATCTGCCCACGGTTTCAGAGCATTCGCATTCTGATTTCTTTTTAATAAGCATCAATTGGCAATCTTTGTCTTGAGATGTTTACAGTCTAGTGAGAGAGGCGGACAGAGAAGGGGATACCAAGTAATTTGCCCGAAAGAAGCAGGAGAAGCCCCAGCCTGGCCAGAGAGAGGGAAAGTTCCTGGGCAGAGGAGTCTCCAAGATGAGTATCTTAGAATAAAAAGAGAAGATTGGTGGTGGTGGTGGTTAATTTTATGTGTTGATTAACTAGGTCACTTTACCTAGATATTTGGCCAAACACCAATCTAGATGTTGCCATGAAGCATTTTTTTTTAGATGAGATGAACATTTAACTACCAGTGGACTGTGAGCCAAGGAGACAAGCTTCCCCAGTGTGGGTGGGTCTGGTCTGATCAGATGAGAGCCTTATGAGAACAGCACTGAGCTCCTTGGAGAAAGAGAGACTTCTCCAGCTGCCTTCGAAATGGAACTTGAAGTACAGCACAGCTCTCCCCTGGGTCTCCAACCTGCCCAAGTGCCCTTCCAAGTTCGTACCCACCAGCTCCCACAGTCTCACGAACTAACTCCTTAAAATAAATCTGTGTGTGTCTCTCTGCTCCTCTTGGTATTCACAGCATGACACCCAGGAGCACTCAGGAGCACCCCCCCCCTGAGAACCATGGGGGAGGGAGAGGAGGGTTTGCTCTAGGTGGAAGCAGCATGGAGAGAGGGTGGGGAGGGAGACCATGGAGCCCCCGGCACAGGAGCCGGCCGTGTCCTGTAAGATCCTGGGTGAGGGTCTCCCTGCCAGACAGGTGCAAGTGGCAGAAGTGCCACTCAGCTAATTCGGGTCACCACAGCTCCTGTGGAGCAGGGGCAGGATTCAGAAGCCCAGCCCAGCCCAGCGGGTTCTGATTTTTTCTGTTTTGGAGATCTCCAGTCCTTCCATTCTCTCAGATGCTCCATCTGATGCCACTAGGCTAATTTAAAGGAATTAGTTACCTTTATTTTTTTTTCCTGATCATTTTTCAATTCCCCTCAGAAACTAAATCAGTAAATATTTCTGTGTACCTACTATGTGCAGAGCATGGTGCTTGTTTATTTGAGGAGATAAAGAAGAATAAGACAAGTCCCTGCCTTCAAATTGATCACAGCCCAGAAAATGGAGCTGGTAGACTTTGGCCCTCTGTTGTGAGTGAGCCTTCATGCAGGGCTTGACCAAGGTTTTTTCTTACCACCCTCACCTGTCACTGAGTGCCAGACATTGATGGCAGAGTGGGACAGGGGGCACGGAGGGTGTGTGGGTTGATGGATGGTGATTGGATGGAAGAAAGACTGTGTGGATGGATGAATGGAGGAGCGTATGGTGAGAGGGATGGAGTCTCTGAAGGACCGAGATGTGGCCATCTTGCTCTTTAGAGACAAAGAAACCCAGGCAGAAAGAACCCAGAGAGCAGGAGTGAAGAACTCCTTCAGCAGAGGACCCATGAATTCAGCTTCCCGTGTGTTGTTCATTGCAGCCCCTGAAGCAGGTATTGTCTTCCTTATTTTACCAGGGGAGGGACGGCTCTTGCAGCAGGTGGCGCTTCCTAGCTGGTCCTCTGAAGAGGTCCACCCAGTGGGGAAGGTGCCGCAGAGAACGTCAGCTGTATCTCCATAAGATGTGCAAGTTCTGCAGGATTTGGTGGGGGAGGTGGCTTTCTGTGGAGACTGACAATTTTCAACTATCCCTAATCAAACTGGAGGATTTATTGGCTGTCAAGGGCAGCCGTGCATCACAGAAGAGCCTCCCAGGGGTAGGTGATATTTGAAGGGTGCCTAGAGGAATGAAAGGAATTGATCCAGGGAGCGCGGTGGTGGGGTACCACAGGCAGAGTGGGAGTCCTACAGTTGAGGAACAACTTTCTTGAAGAACTTGGGTTTAATCTGTCTGGCAGACAGGAGGGAGAGAGGGCCAAGCTATGTGATGCAGGCTCATGAATGGCATGGTGGGGTCCACCCCAGGGGAAGCAGGAGGCAAAGGCTGTTGAGAGCCACAGCCGAAGGGGCCCCAGCAAACTTCCAGCTGATTGGCTCACCGTGGCCCCAGCAAATTTCCAGCTGCCAGTTAATTGGCTCCTCTGTGGTGATGCTCATTGGGCTGTTTCCCCGCCCTTTCAGACCATGGAGCTGCTCATTGGGGGACTCTTTTTGCTCCGCCCACATGACCCAGCCAATTGGCCTCAAGAGCAGGAGGAGTGGGGGAGTTGAGAGGCTTGTGAGAAGCCCCTGGTGGCAGTTGGGCTCTGAGGGAATTCCTGAAGAGCTGTGTGGTGCAGAGTGTGTGTTCTAAAAATAAAGTTTGTTTGTGCTTAATAAGTGGCTCCTGAATTGTGCCCAGACAGATTGTGGCAGAAGGCAGCAGTGAAGAGAGTTTTTCAAAGTAAGTGAGGTCAGCTGTGCCTCCATGCGATGACACCAGTGTGGGGGTCAGCGCGGACAAAATCAGGAAGGAACCAGGGACAAGGGGCTCAAACTGAAGAGGGGTATTTAAAGAAATGTGATCATCTTAATTCCCCACTTTCCCTTCTCCATGTCTACACAACAGAGAAGGACTTCACAATCCAGTTCAATTGATGATGGGTGGGAGGGTGGATGGGTGTATTGAACCAACCCTCCCAAATTGCTTAACATAAAGTTAGCAAGACTTTCTGACTTGTGGGTGGTTAAACTTAGCCCTGATTGAACTGGTATTTTATTGACTTTTTGGCAAAGCCTGGCCTCATATTTTTGCGGGAAAAACAGGCCTCACGACTTTCACATGAAATCGGATTTTTTGGCCATCAAATCCTTGGTTTTCTTGAGTTTCAAAATTTTTATGTAATGGAATCAAAAACAGTTAAATCAAATTTCCTTTTGAGGAGACACAAACCTTCAAAGGATGGGAAAAGTAGATTGTCGAAGTATTGAAAGGGACTTGGTGGACTAGAATTATTTAGGGAGAAAATAGGTATTTTCAGGAGTTCCTAGTAAAAGCAAAACCCGAGTGCACCCAAATCACAACCCATAGGCCTAGAAGCAGCCAGCAGCCAACACAGGCCTTGAAGTGCAAGTCATTTGAATCCCAGAGGCTAGTATAATGGGTCCATTCATTTGAAAATGATTTTTCTCACCTGTTCTCCTCTGAGGTTAGCAAACAAGCAAAATCCATTTTGTGAGACACCCCCCCCCCCCCGTGGCTGGCAGCCTCTCACATGGTTCCCAGGGCTGCCCACCCCTTGGTATTCTCAACCTCCTGGGGCCTCCACCCAACCATGCCCTGGTTCGCCCCGTGACCAAAGGCATCTGGCAGGGTCAACACGTGGTTTCAGAGCTCCACAGAGTGTGGCCTCCCTCTTGAGGTCTGGTCTCTGTCCCTCAGACTCTCTAGAGAAGCCAGGCTGTGAGCACACCTGTGCAGAGGCCCAGTCAGTGTCCAACAGCCAGGGAGGACACTCAGAACCTGAAGTCGATCCTGAGCTCCAGGTGAGCCTCTGCTGGCTGCACCCAGATGACAGCTTCGTGGCAACCTCAGGAGTAACCCCCACGGAACTGCAGGCCCAGGCCCCTGCAACAACTCCCACCTACCCAGAGCCAGGGCTCCTTGGTTTAAGATGCTGAGCTGCGAGGCGGTTTGCTGTGCAGTGGGGCAATGATCAGGTCTCTGTTAGGGAGATTCTCTTACTCATTAGCATAGTCTGAGTTCCTCCAGAGCAATTGTGATCTCTTTCAGAGTTAGTGTCTTTTCTTTGTTCAAGTTTAATTGAATGCAGGGCTGACTGACAATGTGTCAGTTTTTCAAAAATACTTTTGCAGAGCGCTTGCCTAGCACGTGTGAGGCACTGGGTTCCATGAAGAGCACTGCATCAAAGTAGATAAATAAAATAAAGGTATTCTGTCAGCTCCAACTAAATGCATACAGTAACTACTACTACAACTATTATGCATATAGAATTTTTTTGGATTATATGTAAGTGTGTGTGTATATATATATGTGTATGTATATATGTATACACACACACACACACACATATGAAAGTTGTGAGGCCTATTTTTCTCAAAAATATGAAGTCATGCTTTGCCAAAAAAGTCAGTTTCCTCCTAGGTGTCACTCTAGGTACAGTCCCCATATTTCAGGATTGCTTTCATTCTCTTATGAATATTTAGTAATGTTCATGATAACTTCTTCTTTGACAGATTGTTTGCAATGGTTTTTGTGAGTTTCTAAAAGTGTGAGATACACATGAAGAATCACCTTGTTGCTTTTTGTTTTGAGCTGCACTGTGCTGTGGTTAGAGGATGTCATTTCTATGGTAGTGACCCCTCCGTGTTTGTTGGGGCTCCCCCGAGGCCCACTACTGCTCAGTAGCTGTCAATATTCCAGGCACAGGTGAATGACACATGCCTGCTGCTTGCAGGGACCAGGTTCCCTGTATGTCCACCAGTTTGAGTTTGTGTGCTCAGGCCGATCAGATCTCCTGTATTCTTTTTATTCTTCTGAGGAGTATTGAAATCTCTATGATGGTGTAAACTAACTAATTTCAAACTGAATTTCCAAAGATATTTTTCCCTAATTGGGCAACTATATATTCATTCATTTAAAGGTGGCCAAGTACCCTGTCCTACTGACTGACACAGTTACACATTAGACTGGAAAGAATCCAGGACAGGACTGAGATTTATTGTAGGGGAAAACCAAACAGAAATAGAATCACCTCCCTCTCAAGATCTTCTGGAGACTGCGCCCATCCTTCCTGCCCACTGCAAGTCCTGACACATACATAGACATCAGTTTCTTACCCTGCTCTCATCCACCTTGTGGAAGTAAATGTTAATTGATTTGCATCAAATAATGATCGAATATTTGGAACAAGGATCTGGAGGTTCTGGAAGAATAATGATCGTCATTGTATTTTAAATAGTGGATTTTACACAAAACAACCAAAAAGTGAGTTAATGAAAATCCCATTCCCTATTCCCCCAGGGCACAGTGTAAAACAAATATACCAACAAAATCAATTTTCAGGTCCTAGAAGTTGACCTATAGGGACGAGTAGATCCTACAGATCTGTGAACCAAGGTTCTGGACAGCAAGTTCTGATTGAGGATCAGGTTTGCCACTGTCATTGAATGCTCACTTGAACAGAATCTGGCTCATCATGTTTCCTTGTCATGCTGATTTTGTCATTGTTGACTGCTATGATTGAGCCTAGGAAGGGGGATGATGGACTCTGAGGGCTTGTTTTCTGAACACACATCTCTGTTTCTGAAGTTCTCTCTCTTTCCAGGTGGGTGAAGCTTGTGTCCTTTGTCGGTCTTCACAGTTACCATCTCTGGTCTCCATAGCCCTGCACCCTGCAAGGGGGCTGTGCTCCTGTCCACTCAGCCACTGAGAGAGTGAGGTTCACACTCAGACCCTCCCTGACCACTGGGGCCAGTTTCTGCAATGTTCCTGCCCAGACACCTGCAGTACCTCTGTCCAGGTGTCCGGGCCTCACCGAGGGCTGCCAGGAGAGTCTGCACCAGGCCTGGCAGGCAAGGGCAGGAGAAAGCAGAAAAGGTTGTTCCAAGTCAGGAAAGTGAAGCTCTATCTGGAAATGAGTCGTCTCACAGGGAAAGGTTAGTGATCACCCTCAAATAAGAAGCCTTCTCTCTAGGCCTCTAATTTGCCAGCCCATAACATAATCCGGTTCTTTAGGGTCCTTGAAAAGATGCTTTGTTCACCTAGGGTGACATAACCCCAAGGGAAGGGCCCATGGGATGAGCCAAAGCCATTAGAAATCAAAGGACCTCAGCAGAGCAGGACGCTCACAGAGCCTCTGGAATTCACCAGAGGTGTCATCCCCCAGGAGCCTGGGAGTCTTCAGAGCCTCCTTCTCAGTGTGGGGAGCTGCTCTCTCTCCTGGCAGCTTCCTCGTACCCCACACCTGGACACACCTGGCCTGGGACTGGCTGCCCGAGGCTAGCTCACCGTCTGCTGCAAGCAGGCAGACACACCGAAGGTAACTTCAGCCATCAAGCCGACAGGCCCCTCTTGGGGACATAAACTCGTGATAAGCAACCTGGACTCTCGACTTAGAACTGGGCTCCTCCAAGCCGGCCTCTGCTGGCCAGCAATCCTAGAAAGAACTACATTGTCTTCCTGCTCCACGGTTTTCTCAATTTTAAGTCAGGAAGAACAGGGGAAGCAATCTCACTTAGTGCCAGGAAGGTGCGGGGCCTGCTACGCACCCCTTCGCACACACAGGATAGGAGTGAGCCGCGGGCAGGCTGAGACAGCCAGTGCCTGCTCAGTTCCTCCCTGCTCTTCCAGAGGCCTCCCAGGAAGGAAGTAGAGGAGAAGGGACCCTGGCCCCTCCTAGACAAGAGGTGTCATGCACCTGTGAACCATTGGAACAGCTCAGTGAAGAGTTTCTGGGATCCCACCAACTGGAGGCCCTGAACAGTAGCCACAGTTTAAAGGGCTTGGACCCAGGACATAAGAATCTTCTGGCCAGAGACCAAGGACAAGGACAAAGAGAAAGAACGGGGCCAGTCCCATTGCCTGACTCTGTACTTTGCTGGTCGTACCACTGTGAGCAAGACAGCACTCCTCTCTGAGCCTCAGTTTTCTCATCCATAGAAAGGGCACAATGAGGGGCTGGGGATGTGGCTCAAGTGGTAGCGCGCTCGCCTGGCACACGTGTGGCCCGGGTTCGATCTTCAGCACCACATACAAACAAAGATGTTGTGTCCACTGAAAACTAAAAAATAAATATTAAAATTCTCTCTCTCTCTCTCTTTTTTTTTTTTAAAAAAAAAAGAAAAGAAAGGGCACAATGACATGGACCTCTTGGTTTGATATACTTGCCGCAGTCTGGCTGGGCACAAAATCATGAGCCACTTAAGAAGGAACAAACTTTATTTTTGAAACTCCCCACCAATGCCCCATATGCTGGGGAGTTGGGGGAATGCCAACCGACACACGTGGTGTTCTCCCAGACC
Source organism: Ictidomys tridecemlineatus (assembly GCF_052094955.1). Classification (NCBI taxonomy): domain Eukaryota; kingdom Metazoa; phylum Chordata; class Mammalia; order Rodentia; family Sciuridae; genus Ictidomys; species Ictidomys tridecemlineatus. The sequence continues at coordinate 74,978,911 of NC_135478.1, read as the reverse complement.
CTCCAACAGGAAATCCCTCCTCCGGAATTCCCTCCTACCACACTTCCCCAACCAATGGGAACTCTCCAATAGTCCCAAAGCAGGTCCAGGTGGACAGCAGGTGTCTAATAGCCATATGAATGCAGATCTTAACATAATCATATCATCTCAATGGCTTGCTGGCGTCACCTTTCAACCAAAAATGCCATGCATCATACTACTTGGCTATGGCTCTTAGCAGGTACTGGACAAGGTAATGGTTGGGAAAGCCCACCACAGTTTCTGAAGCAGAATAAGAACCAATAAGCATGGAATCCCACCAGGAAGCACCCATGGCTGTGCACCCAGATCCCCCTCAAGACTGGGTTAATAGGAAGTCGGACCCTGCAGGCTGCCCTTGAGTGCCAGGCGCCCTAGCACAGCTTGGGGGCTCAGGAAGCCACCTTCCCAGCCACCAAGTGGTTCTCTCCCGTTACGTGGGCCTCTCCTTCTCTACGTGGGCCTCTTCTTCTCTGCCTGGTCCTCAGTCCCCCTGTCTTGGGAGGTGGTGACCTCTGAGAGGACTTCTCAGTTCTGAGTACCTTGACCCAGTGACTTGACTGGTCTGTGGTGGGAGGGACACACAGTCATGATGTGCCTGTTATGAAATTCAGCAGGGAAGTGTCCATCTGAACTACCACAGAGAGCAATTCTGTTCCCCTAAGACTTAGATCTTGGAGTCGGATAATGCCTGGGTTCTAAGGGGAGCCTTGGAGACCCACATTCTCTCTGGAGCTCTGTAGGGAAAGGGAAGGGGTAAATCTGGGCAGGCGTTTGAGGATCTGTTAGAATTTTGCAAAATGCAAATCAGACTGTCACTGTCTAAGTTCCCAAATCAAGTCACAATGGTGCCTACGCTCTCTCAGGACAGCCAGGACACGGACCTCCTGTGGCAACTGTCTTCGGAGAAACCTCAACAACCGAGCCTCTCCCCCGGACAGATGGCGGTGGCTGCCACTCCTACTTCTTGACACACACTGCTGTACCTTTGAAGTGCTCACGGCCCCATGCTTGGTTGCTCCAAGTCCTCCAAGAAGCTTAAGGTTCAGGGTGACAGGATTTGTCAGGCTCCTGTTGAGGGCTGAGGGAGTGGGTGATAGGAGTTGAGGAAGGAGACCCGCTACAGACATTCTACAGAGAGTCACCTCTTTAAATGTGGTTATTCTAGGTGCCTCACCTAAGTGAAGTCAGATGCCATCTGCCCTTGCGTGCCGGGCTTGGTTCCCCTTCCTCCACGTCCACTCACCTTGCAGCGTAAGAATTCCCTCCCTTTTAAAGGCTGAATAATATTCCCTTGCATGTGCCTGGCACTTTGGTTTGGCCATCTGTCCACTGATGGCCACCTGGGTTGCTTCCCAGCTTCTGTGAGGAACTCTGGGACGAGCTGCGTATTCTGATGTGTCTCGGAGGCTCTCGTATCAACTCTTTTGTGAACTTGCCCAGGAGTGACATCAATCCTGAACCATGCTGAGGCAATACCTGTACCATTTGGCTGCACCCTTTGGACCCCACCAGCAGAGCTGGGGGATCCTATTCCTCCGCCTTTGCCAACACTTGTTATTTTCTGGTTTTGTAGTTTTTAAAAATCGCCGTCCAAATGGCATCTCCAAGAGTTCACAGCATTTTAAGCACTCTGGCAGTCCTCAAAAGCCACTCTCAGCCGCTGCCCAGCAAGTGTCCCTTGAGTGCAGAGGGCTCTCGGAGGCCCTCTGCCCTAGGGCTGGCGGCCCATCTGCCACCTTTAAAGCGCACCATGCTGCCCCTCTTCTGTAAGTGTGGGGGCACTGGGCAAGTATCGGTTCCCTAGAAACACCCCGTCGAACAGCCTCAAGCCGAGGCTCAGGGCTTCTTGAGAGGGGGCTGCAGGGGGAGCAGCAACCCGTGTCCAAAAATCTTCATTCAGAATGGTCCTTCCGGGTTGGCCCCTCACCGATCCTCTCACCCAGGCAGCTACGGGCGTGCACAGGCCACTTGGGGCCTGCAAAGGCCCCAGTGCCCTTCCCTGGAGCCAAGCCCATGCAGCCCGCATTCCTGCGCCTGAGGCTGGCAGACCTGGGGGAGCCGCGGTTTCCCAGAGTCCATGAATCACTGTAAGCAGGTGAGGTCACCAGTGGGGTCAGGGCAGCGGCTCTGGAGTCGCAATAAAGTTTGGAATCTGAAATCAAGGCCTCCTCGTGCTCAGGAAATCGAACAGCTGCCCACAAAGGTGTCTGTAGACAAACTCTCTGTGGGTCACCCGCCTGTGCGTGCAGTGACCCAGTGACTCACCCTCTAAAGAGCGCTTTTGGCCACTGTGACTGATTTACCAGCAGGTCCCCAAGGCTCACATCAGGCTGCAAGATTGACACAGAGACCCAGGCAGACTTCCAGATAAGATCTCACGGTCAGGGCTGGCGCAGGGGTGGGGACAAAGGGCTCAGGAGTGTCCCCTCCCCAAGGAGTGTAGAGTGTGTGTTCCGCCTTCCCTCCCCAGGCGTCCCATGGCTCTGTGCAGGATGCAGAACTCACTGTTGCTGAAGGGGCACAGCCTCATTCCCCAGCAGCACTGGGAGGGACCCCCACACCGTGGGACGAGAGTGACTGTGAAGGGAAAGATTGGGGGCTGAGGACTGAGGAAGGGCTGCAGGCAGGGTTCCTGGGAGATGCAATGACATGTCCCAGCAGAGGTGAGAGCTGGGTGAAGCTTAGAGGACAGCCCACGTGCAAAGGCACTGTGACGTTCCTTCAGGGGCCCTGGGCACAGAGAGGAGGATGAAGGAAGAATGTCTGGCACATGAAACGTGGTGACGCCAAGGGACACATCAGTGAGACACGGCAACATCGGAGCTGGAAGTGACAGGCTGCGATTTGGGTTTTGAGATGACTTGGGTAAAAGGGTGGAGAGCCGGGCAGACTTCAGGCAGGAGGACTAGTGAAGAAGCTGTCCCGTGGGCAGGAGACCTTCCGTGTGGGGATAAGTGCATAGAATACTTTATACATGGCATACAGTAAGGACTCTGGGTGGCAGGCCACTCCCCTGTGCTAGGGGTGTGAGCAGCAGGCCGCTTATCCCATAGGCACAGACCTGGGCATGAGGTCATGTGTTGTAGTCCCTGTGCTTGCTCCACAGCCCACTCCTCGATTGGTGGCTGCAAGGACAGTTAGCAGACATTGCATTGGTGGCTGCCTGTAATCAGCTTAGCTGCTGCCTGAGTATATATACATGGTAACTGCACAATAAAATCAGACCTGCTTCCTGCTTGGTCTCTGGAGGTCTTGATTTGCGACTGCAGCCCCACTCTCCTCTACCCTGTTCCATGGACCTCCTCAATAGGTGGGAGAGAGCCCATGCCCCTCGGAGGGTGGGAGCAGAGAGGGAGCCAAGAGACCAGATTAGAAGAGCATTAATGGAGCTTCCTTGGTAATGACAGGGATGGGAGGGAGGGGAGAAGTCTGGACACCTGGGGAGCTGGCCCCACCTCCACCTGAGCCAGGGAGGATGTGGGGAAGGGAGACCATGGCCCTAGGGATGGCAGGGAGACCTGCAGTGGTGTGAATACAGTGTACCCCCCCAACACTCACGGAGTTGAGTCCTCAGTGGGTAAACATGCAGTGGGTGGAAATGTGATTCTACTGCAGTGTTCAGAGGTGGGGCCTCTGAGATGGTTAAGATTAGGGAAGATCATCAAGATGGAGCCACATGTTCAAATCCTGGAGTTCAATCATGAAGACCCATGATTGAATTCAGACCACGATATGCATATACTTATGTTCCCTGTCCCACCTTGTGATCTCTCTGTTTGGAGGCCATCCCCTGTGAGGTCCTCACCAAAGCCAAATTGATGCCAGCACCACAGCCTTGAACCACTGGAACTGGGAGTTAAATGAAACTTTTTTTTTATAAAGTTACTTAGCCTCAGGTATTTCATTATACTCCCAGAAAATGGACTAGTACAGGTCTGTTAAAACAGGGGGATGATATTGTTTCACAGAGCCATCATTCAAGGGCCTGTGATGCTTGCTGAGCAGTTGCAAGATGTCACACGTGGGGAGCCCAGCGCATGTGCCTAAGGTGACCAAATCTTAGAGTCCTGCAGTCAATGAACAATTATAAAACAAAGTGCAATTAATCTGAGCTCTCATTTGTGGATGTGTGTTCTTGTCTGGTGACCTGGAACATGTTTTAACAACCCAGAGAGAGGCCAGCCATCCTGGCAAGACACATTTCCCAATTTCCTTCCACATGAAGAGGTGTCACATCCCACGACTAAACACTCAGGGTCACCCCAGGTGAACTGGGCTGCACAAAATAATCACACAGAGATGGAGAAATAACTTTTTTGGGGGGTTCTGTGATGGCTCCTCTGACCTAGGTCTTCTGGATGTCCTAAAGCACTGCTACATGGCACCAGAGCTCATAGTTCTTTCCATATGCCATGCCCCGGTGCCGCTTTGCATCATTACTCTTGGGCTTTGGGCTATTATTAAGTCAAATAGGAGTTACTTAAACACAAGTTCTGCTATAACATGACAATAACCAAGACAACCGCTAAGTGACTAACAGGCAGGTAGTGCATACAGTGTGGACACACTGCACAAGAGTTGCTTCCTAGTGGGCAAGGAGCAACCACCCAAGATTTTAGCTCACTACTCAGAACAGGGCACAATTTTAAACTGGAATTGTTCATTATTTCAGAAATTATTCATTTAATATTTTCAGGCTTCAGGCAACTAAAACTGGGAAATAAAACTGCAATGACGAGGGGCTACTGCATCCAATACTCTGAGCCTCAAGAGCTCACCTTGTCCAGTGGGGATAGCAGTGGTCACTGTAGGCTTGGTAGCAGAGCTGTGCAGCCCAGAGGGCTAGCAGACCAGCTCTGGGGTACGTAGCCCTAGCTTGACTCTTAGATGCTGGAGACCAAATTCTTTGCCACCTTCCTCAGCAGGAATGTTAGCAGCATCAGGCTTATCAGTTATTGTCAGGTCTGGATGGGCTAAAACACCAAATAGGCAGCACAGTGCCTGCCTCCTCATCAGCATCCCTGAACCTCAGATGCTATCATCATCATCCACAGAAGTTACATACACAGAGTTCACAGCACTTAGTAAGTGCCCAGTAAATTATAGAATTCCCACCCCCATTGTTGATAAGTGTTGAAGGTTCTTTTCTTACACAATTTGCTGCCCGCACCTTGTTTACCAGCACACCTAATCAGACAAGAATGCACCACTGCATGCAGGGTCATGGAAAATCCAGAAGCAAAAGTCCCTGAGGTGGGGGAAGCCTATCCCAGACCACAGAAGCGGCAGAAACGGACCCAGGGCCACCACATTGGACTTCCAAAGTGTTTGTCCTCTTCCTCCGCGAGTTTTGCCCCTCTGAACCTCAGTGTCCTCTTCTGTGAAGTGGGATCCTCTCAGTTCATAAGACCACAGTGAAGGCAGTGAGCATGTAGAATGGTCTAGACTCAGTTCTCCAGGAACAAAGGCTAAGGCAGAGTGGTGGGGTGTGCGGTGGTTAATTCTGGAGTCAGCTTGCCTGAGGGTTGGTCCTGGAGACATCTGTGGAGCAGGGTGGGCGGGAGGATCTGTCCTCAATGCATGTGGCCCTGGATAGAAATGGAGCAAAGAACAAGCATTAACACCCTCTGGCTCTGTCTCCTGAGCGGGAAGCCCATCTCCTCCTGACCCTGGTCACCAGGATACCAGGTTCTTTGGCCTCTGGACGCTGAGTCCCAGATCAGCAGCTCCAGGTGGCTCTCAGGATGCGGGTGTCCGGCTGGGGACTGTCCCATCCATTGCCTTTGCTGGTTCCCAGCTGGGACTGACCATGCTACTGACTTTTCTGATTCTTCAGATCACAGATGGCCTGTTAGGAGACCTCTGCACTCCAGGATCGTGGGTGGTGTCACCTCCAACAGAGTTCCCCACATGCATCCTACCGGCTCTGTGTCTCTGGAGAACAAGATCTTAGATGCAAGATGTTCTCTAGGAATCAATACCTGGGACAGGAAGGAGGGGTAGCAGACGAGGTAGAGAGAGCAGAGCCGCTGTGCCCCAGTCTGAGGAAGCTGGGGTCACCAGGGCGGGGGCTCTGGGTGCAGATTGTCCATCAGAGCATCCTATGTCTAGCTGTTGACCCCTGCCTTGCTCTGCCACCGTGGGCTGCACTGGGAAGGCTGTGACCTCCAGTGACCAGGCTCTCTGCTGCTGAGGTGGACCCTGAAGAAGATGAGGGCAGGAGGCCACATCAGTCACAGCTGCCTGGCCTGTTCTGCCTTGAAGGGTGTCTGGGTGGCCCTGCTGCTCATCTCCGCCCAGGAGACATGCTGGTACTAAGGGTGCTAAGGGCACTAAGGTCACTAAGGGTACTGTGGGTACTAAGGGTACTAAAAGTACTAAGGGTACTGAGGGTAATAAGGGCCTTAGTCTATATTCAATGTGTTACTAGAATATTAGCAATTGCTGTTGCCAGATCCCTCCATGGTGAGCTCCGAAAATGTCTCCCTTTCCTACTGACTCTGCAGAAGGGCCTTTAGGGGTCTCACTCCCATGGCCAGGCCCTCTGCATGCCTGCTTCCTTGAAGATGTGCCTTACCTGCCCACTGTGGTGGGGGGGCTGTGGTCTGCCAGCTCCTAGTGTCCGTTGGCCTCTGAAGGTTTCAGTGGGCAAAATTCTACAACCTGGAATAAACCATGGTCGGGGCACATGTGGAGTGTTCCTTTCACCCTGGCCACTGTACACCCCTGAAGGCCATCAATCCAGCAACACCAGACCCCCTGGGCTAGCGCTCCCAAGTCAGAGCTCGCCACATCGAGCCCACAGGGCAGCGATCCCCTGTCTCTGTCCCCAGGCTTGCCCTCTTTGGAGTTCATCAAAAATACCAACATTTTCTCTTTTCCCCCCTCAAATGGTTTGGGCTTGAGAAAACCCCAAGCAAAAGCTACCAAAATATTTATATTATTTCGTTTGTGCCCAATTTAATGCACATGTTTCTCGTTGGCTCACGTTAGCTCCTCCAGTGCCGATGCCTGGGAGGCTGTGTGTCCCAGCCTTCATCTGAAGCGCGTCCTTCTCAAACCACGTGCAACAACAGGTCTCAAATCTTGGAGGCGGTGGTAGAACTGGGGCGAGGGCTTATCCTTTCAGAAAAACACACCTGCATGCGGAACTCACAGTCTCGGGAGTCAGGTAGTAATCTTACTCTAGAAGCCAGAGTTTGGAGACCAACACCTGTCTCAGAAAATCACTGGGAGAATAATGGACAAAAGAAACATCCTATCCCTGACTAGGTGGTTACCCCCCCAAATAAAGCACCTGTCCACCCACCTGGTCCCCCAGGCCTCTGAGAACCACTTTCTCTGTTCACAAGTGGCAATCACCACATAGCTATTAAGAGGGCCTCTGAGGACCAGCTAGGATTGGGAGCTTTCAGATCTTACCACCTTTGTTACTTTTATAGCCCACAACATTTATGGATTTCCCCCCTGGGAGCTTGGCCTGGACACCTGGAATGGATCTGAGCACCTTCCAGGACTCCCAGCCACATTTTGGAAGCCATTTCTCTGGGTCCCTTCCAAAAATGTCTAAGATCATTAAACAAATATTTTCAAAATAATGCAATTTGGGTTTCCTTGTTATAAAAGTAGCATCTACTCATTTTAGATAAAATCAAAATGCAAAACCTATCCAGAAGAAATGAAAATCTGTTGCTATCCTACCACCCAAGGAAACTGCTGGTATTTGGATATATTTATAAACATAAATGTTACTTTACAATTTTCCATGCCAGTGTGTGTTTTCAGATGAGGTCACATGAACCCCAATAGAACTGTCCTCTGTGTCTCCATGAAAACTTCCCGAGTTGTCCCAGAGGGCCCCAGAGGGCCACATGGTCTGCATTCTGCTGCAGCAGGGTCTACATGAGTCCATGTTGGGGACCACAGAGACATGGTGACACCTGGGCCAAGAGGTGATCTCCTGATGTCCCTGATGAAACCAAAGGCGTCTTGTGGCCCGGGAGCTCCCTCCAGACCCAGGCCAGCACGGAGGTGGGGAGGCTCCTCTTCCACACCCTTCCAGGCAGTCCTGGAGCACAGCCCTCAGGGTCTCCATGAGCCCTGTGGTGCCCAACAAGTTTGTGCCAGGGCTGCCCAGGAAACCCCAGGTACCTTGCTGTGCTCCATATCCCCTTCTTTATTCTTCCAATCTGTCTTCTTTAATGTGTCCTCCTCCTCGCTATGATAAGACAAACCAATTAAACACTAGCTGATGAATTGATGTCCCTTGTAAGGACATGTCTAAATTCCAGAGGATCAGGCTCAGCTGGACACAGGCTAGTTTATAAAACAGGACTGGTGTTTTACATGCTTCTATGCATTCAAAGATTCTTCTAAAACACGACTTTTAATTTGCTGCTTAGTGTTATTGCATCTAATACTTAACACCACTCAAGCAAAACCACATGCTTGGTCTTCCCCTGCTTTTCAGTGTTTGTATGGAGGACTGCGGTAGCAGATTCTGCATCCCCAGGCTCTGCCACAGAGTGGCAGGATCCCGGTTCCTCCGGGGGGCCTCTGTGACTGGCAGCACGTCCTCCCTCTGAGAGTTGAAGTTCTCATTCACAAATGACTTCTCTCCAAGATCCCTTTTACTTCTCCAACTCAAACTGAAGAGCAGGGGTTCTTCAAGCTCTTGACCCATAAAGCCTCATTTCAGAAAGACAGACGTGTCTCCAGGGTTGACAAGGCTGATCCCTTAGGACAAGATTGCAGATTGGTGGCCCCTGGGATGAGCCTCTCAGGCTGGCTTTGTTGGGCTAAATTACTCTTCAAATGTTACAGCTGAAGTGTGGAGATTCCTTAGAAAACTGGGAATGGAACGACCATTTGACCCAGCTATCCCATTCCTTGTCTATGTCCAAAGGGCTTGAAATCAGCATACTATAGTGACGCAGCCACATCAATGTTCATAGCAGCTCAATTCACAATAGCTGGACTATGGGACCAACCTAGGTGTCCCTCAATAGGTGAATGGATAAAGAAACTGTGGTATATATACATAATGGAATATTACTCAGCATTAAAAGAGAATAAAATTTGCAGGTAAATAGATGGAGTTGGACAATTCCATGCTAAGTGAAGTAAGCCAATCCCCAAAACCAAAGGCCGAATGTTCTCATAAGTGGATGCTGATCCATAATGGGGAGGAGGGACACATGGGAAAAACGGAAGAACTTTGGGCAAAGGGGAGGGTGGAAGGGAGGGTGCAGGGGGCAGGAAGATGGTAGAACAAGATGGACATCATTACCCTAGGTACATGTGTGACTGCACATAGGGTGTGACGCTATATCGTGGACAACTAGAGAAATGTCAAGTTGTGCTGCAATCTTGGACAATGAATCAAAATTCGTTCTTCTGTCATATAGACCTAATTAAAATAAATTAATTAATTAAAAATTAATTTTTTTGGTCTGTTACCCATGCCCCATTGTACCATCACCTCCTGCCCCTGCATCATACAGCAGACTTTCCAGAGGTTACCTTACCTGCCGGGCCCCAACATCATCGGGGTTCGATGCACCTGCTTCATAGCTCAGTCCATCATTCCTGTCTTGCCCACGTGGACTTCCAACTAATCACTCAATGGCCAGATGTTCCATGAGCTTGCCCCTTGCTCCTCTTGATGCCGAGGATGAGCCTGTGAACTTCATGTCTGTGCTTCCACAGAGTTCACGGGCCCACAAGACGGAGACAGAGAGAGAGATAGAAAGGAAAAGAGAGACCTCATCCTTTACTAAAGAACACACTCCCTCAGTGGCGTTAGTCCACTCATAAGAATAGAACCGTTCTGGCCCTGACCACCCCCTAGGGTTTTCCTATTGATACTGTTACAATAACAATTCAATTTCAACATGAGTTTGGGAGGAAACAACATGCCAACCTTAGCAGCCATCCACATCAGCACCATCACCAATCACTAACACCACCATGACCACCACCACCCTCATCACCAATCACTAACACCACCATGACCACCACAGCCCTCATCACCAATCACTAACACCACCATGACCACCACCACCCTCATCACCAATCACTTACATCACCATGACCACCACCACCCTCATCACCAATCACTAACACCACCATGACCACCATGACCACCCTTATCACCAATCACTAACACCACCATGACCACCATGACCACCCTCATCCCCAATCACTAACACCACTGCAATCACTATGACCATCCTCATCACTAATCATTAACATCACCATGACCACCATGACCACCCTCATCACCAGTCACTAACACCACCATGACTACCATCACCCCCCTCATCACCACCACCTGACACATGAGTCATGAGGCCACCTGGCCATTGTGAGCAGAGCAGGTGACAGAGCCACAGCAGGTGTAGGGATGTGGCAGGACTATCCCCTGTTTTCCAGCAACAGAGGCTGATGGCTTGGTCTAGAAGGGGAGCCCTGGAGGCAGAGCACTGGGCACGTTCTGCATGCATCCTGCAGGTAGGACCCAATGGAATCGCTCACACAGAGGTAGGCAGGTAGGGCCATCAGAGCACTGAGGTTACTCCTCATGCCTGGGAAGGTGGCAGGCTCCCGGGGTAAACTGCAGAACCCCAAAGCCATGCCCTGCTCTCCTCCTTTCTCTTTTTCCTACAATCTGCCTACTTGTCTCCATGATCTCATTGCTTTTCCATGACTACCACAGGAAGGCATGGACATCAGCCCAGCTTGCCCTCCTCCTGGCAGCATGAGCCTGGGCTAATCCCTGTCCCTGAGAACTCGGCTCCACCACCTCTACTTCCATAATCTCCTTAAGAATGTTCAACTGTGACTCAGCTCAAAAGACTCTTCTGTCAGAGGAGAATTAAGGTTATTTTCCACTTTTGGTGTATCGGTTTCCTACGTGTTCTTATTCTCATAAAGAAAACCTGAGACTGATTTTTTTCCAGATAATGTTATTTCTTTCTCCTTCTAGATATGCCTTTGCTTTCTCTGCAATCCATTGGAGCTTTTAAGGTGACCCTTTTCCAGTCCATCAGTTGGCCGTGATGTACCACACACTGATGGAGTGGGACCTGTGGGTCAGCATGCAGCACTTTCTAGGAACCTCCCATCTGGCAAGTGTGGAAAGCCCTCAGAGGCTGAGAGATAGTCCTGGGTCACCAGAATCCAAACTGCCACAGCTGGTTTCCAGCGGTCACTCTTAAACCCGCTCTCCTGTGGTGTCCTAGAGTCTTCTGCATATAGTCCGGTTAGGAAGGTCATGTTTCATTTTAAATGGATTTATTGCTTATTTTTTTTCTTTTCTTAAAATTTATTTGATTTGTTATCTTTAAAACTTCTGACATGTGATGTAATTCACCCGAAGTATAGCATACAATCGACGACTCCTATACGTACATGGAGTTGTGTACTCATGGATGCAATAAATTTAGAACTCATTTTTATGATCTCAGAAAAGGAAATCCTATACCTCTTATCTATCATCTCCATCGGCTGCTCTTGGCAATCTCTAGTGCACTCATACAATGCTGGCTAAATATTTTTCATTCTGAATATTTCATATAAATAAAATCATACACTATGGGATCCCGTGTGACTGTTTTTTTCACTTTGCATGTTTTCAGGCCTCATCCATGTTGTATCCAGACTTCATTCCTTCTTATGGCCGAATAATATTCCATTGTATGGATAGAACACATTCTGTTTATCCATTGGTCTGTTGTTTGCACATTTGGGCAAGTATGAATACTACTGCTGTGTGAACACTTAGTTTCAATTCTCTTAACTATTGCTATAATTCGAATACGAGCTGTCTCCTTGGAAATCCATTTTGAAATATATTTGCCCCTCTGGGGGTGTTGGGAGTCGGGGCTTTTAAGAGGTGATCAGAACATTCAAAGGGACTAATGCCTTTCTCATGGGATTAGGCTGTTGCTAAGCGCTGTGATTCAGTTCTCGCTCTAATAGAACTGGATTAGTTACTTGAGAGCGGGTTTGGAAAAACAAGGCTGCCCCTGGTGTTTTGCCTTCATACACACACACACACACACACACACACACACACACACATACACACACACACACACACACGTTGCCTTCATCACATTATAATACAGCCGAGGCTCCAGAACAGGCTGCTCAAATTTAGACTTCTGGCCTCCAGCACTATGAGATAAATAGACTGTTTTCCTTTATAAAGTACCAGCCTCAGATACTTTATTATGACAACAGAAAACAGGTTGAGTCAGCTATATTCCTAGGACACTTTCTAGGTCCTGCGGTAACTTCGTTCCCCGTTTTAAGGAACTGGCAATCGTTTTCCAAAGTGGTTGCACCATTTCATGTCCTCACTGACAGCGTTTGGGAGTGCCAGCTTCCCAGGTGCTGGCCGACACTTGCTACTAGCTGTCTTGGTTGCAGCCACACTAATCGGTGGAAAGTGGCCTTTTATGGTGAGTTTGATTGGCATTTCCCTGAAGGCTGATGATGGTGAACACCTTTCTTGTGCTGAGAATCCACTGGTGTGGTTATTCTTTTCTTCTTCGTTTTGTTTCTTTTCAGTGCTAAGGGATTGAATGAATACTACTGCTGTATCTTGAAGCCCAGGGCTTCAAGAATGCCAGGCAAGCCCTCTGCCTCAGAGATGCACAAACGAACCCATTTGTATGTGGTATTTATAATAATGTCACTTCAGCTCTCTTGCTCATTTTTTTTGGTTTTTGCTTATTTTTGTTGTTGTTGTTTATTTTTTTTTCCTTTTATGCACGTGTCCCCTTGCCGTAGCTTAGCCTGCTCATCCTTTAGATACTCAGGTCCAGGCCCCTTTCTCTGGCTTACCAGAGGGTGGCCCCTGAGCTCCCAGGGGCCCTGCACCCCCTGCTCCCCTGCCCTCACACTTGCCCACCCCTTCCAGGCAGGCTGGGAGCTCCCCAGGGAGCGGCTGTGGTTTTCACCCTCCAAGGTGGGTTCCCGGGCCTGGTGCAGAGTAGCTCTCCATGATGTCAAAGGAAACGAGGAAGGAAAGAGACAGAAAGAGGAGCAGGACAGAGGACTACGGAGGCAGGAAGGGCTCTTTGGCAAGAGGGGATGGTTTAGGGTCATGGAGAAGCTGGATTATTGTTATTCCAGAAGAATCTGGAATCTGAAACTTCTGGTCCCAAATGTAAATGGTTTGTTTGGGGAAGGGACAACTGGAGACTTGGGCAGCAGCTGTGCCAGGGGCATTGAAAGCCAGTCCATGGGAACAGGCCTCAAACCCTGGAGAAGAAGCATCACACACTTGAGCCGGAATTTCATCTGATTCTGTCAAGTGGACAGGAGGTCAGAGAGGATGGGAAGGGATGTAAATCAAGACATCTTATCTAGCTGCCCCTGGACCCCCAGTGTTTATTTATTTATCTGGGAGCTGTGAACATGAAAGAGCTCTAGACCCGGAGTCAGCCATGCTCTGAGGTCTGCTGAACACCCCAGGGGCCCTTGTGCAGGTCACTTAACTTCTCTGGTTCCAATTCTGCACTGCTGTATTAATAGCATGCTTTGGCTCTCAGCTAGCAATCAAAGAGGGTTGTCTTGGAAGACTGACAGGGTTAGCAGGCTCCAGGGGTGGCTAAAGGACAAGCACAGAAGGGATGCACCCCCCACCCCTGCTCCAGAGGCTTGGGCAACCTCCGTGAGAGTAAGAAAAATGCAAGTGCAGTTCTCTGCCTGGCTTTTGAGCTAATCATTAAAGAAATTTTGAGTTTTTCTAAGACCGATGGGATCCTACTAAAGAACTTATTCTGATACCTGTTGCTGAACTAGGAAATATGGACTGGGAATTAGCTGTGCTAGGTGATCCTTGTCAAGGATAGGAATTAAGTGTTCTTGTTGTTGTTGTTGTTGTTTTAGGCTCTTTTATCTCAACCTTGTTCTGAACACATGTTCTAAAATTAATAAACATACACTTTATTCCTGGATCTACCTGTTTAGCAATAATGGGAGATCAGAAGATCAGATGCCACCCATTTTTTTCCTGATATTGACCCCCACAGTCTTCCTCCTGGTTCTAAATTTTGTTTGACAGCAGAAGATTTTCAGGAGATTTATTCATAATGCAGTAGGTGGCACTATATTGCCCCCTGTTTCTGCATAGGCACAGCTCACAATGTAATTGACTATATTGACACAATATGAAACACATTCAAGCCAGGTGAATTTTGATAAATCTTGGTTCTCTGCTGTACTACTTTGAAAATTTGGCAAAAAATTTTCCATAGAATTGAGCTATGAGGATATAAACAATGTTGTTCTGCAAAATAGATTCCAGGTACAGGTGGACAAAGAATCCGTATTGTCAACATAGACTGTGAAGGATTTCTCTATGATGAAATACTATTATGAATTTGTCTTATTTGTAGTTCATAAGCCACAATAATGGTTTTAGGTTATATCACTCAGAAAAGTTTAATAAGAACAAATGCTGAGATAAACAACTCAAAATCAACTATCAGTGATTATAAGACATCAAATCAGTGGTGCCTTCTTATTCCTAATAATATGTAGAAATAGTGTCTATTCACTTTAGGTTACCAATTCTTTTGTTCCTAAATAAAGTATGCAATGCAGATTTCCATTGCACAAGTAAAAATGGAGGAAATAACCTTCATATATACTTTTTCACTGAAGCCCACAATTGTCTTTCAGTTGAAAAAAACTAATCTCCAGTGTCTTCATGAAACTGTCACAAGTCTGCCATTGTAAAGACTTATTGTATTGAAGTCTATAATAATCGCGTTTCTATTGTTTTATATGCATTTCATATGCTATTTTTGGAAGTTCAAGATTCTGTTACATTCAACATGTGGAATTGTCATTTTATTTGCTTTCTTCCTGAGCAATCTATATATAAAATATAAATTTATTCATTTTTCTTCCAAATTAATTGATTGCATTTTATTCTGGTTCACCTGAATTTAGAGAAGAATCAGCTATTTAATTTGTAGGAAATATTAAAGTTAATCAGTAAAATATAATTGGGTAATTAAGTCTTCTATGCACATTAAATAGAACATTTTATGAAAGCAAACTCATCATGGATCACTTTGAAATGATCTCAACATTCCAAGTAAGGCACAAAAGTCTTTTTAAAAGTAGCACTACAAGAATGGAAAATAAACATCTGCCCATTCGAAATGTATGATTTCAAACTAAAAGTGAATACACTTTGTCCAGTGTGATGTTTACAATAATGGATTTTTTAAAATTTTTGGATTACCAGGATCATGAAAGGAAGCACTTTTTTAGTTAATCATATACTAGTAAAAACTGTCATAATGTTATTAATGTGGAAAATCTTGACTATGAAATTCAGGGATCAATTATCCCCTGTGGTGTGTCCTTAAGAAGAAGGCATTCATGTCATTTCATATTAACACAATTTTGTTCCTTGATAGATGGAGCTTAAAAATTACATATGCTGCCATAAATTACTACCTTTAGCAGATCTTTATTAGGTGGAGTTTTTCTTTCTCTCTCTCTTTCTTCCTTTCTTTCTTCTTTTTTTAATTTTAATGTGTATAATTCTGTTTTCAATCTCTTGGAGAGTAAATGTGAAAAATGTTTTAACCTTTTCTTGGAGAAAAGAAAGAACTTTTATTGAATATATTTATAGACGATTATGATTGCTTTAAATTATCTCTTTGGCAGTTGGATTAGAGGGACTTAATGTGCTGGTAACATAAGTGTCATGGTTTTTATAAGAAAATTAATTGTGAATCATTAGATCTGAGGGCGGGTTCTGTATAGAGTGAGGGAGCACTTTGATCTTTATTCCTGGTATGCAGGGTAGGGTTCCACGAAGTTAATTTGACTTGTCAATTTAGAGAAATCTGAAACCTGAGGTTTTTCAAAACAAAATAAAACTATGATATTTTTATGTCCCTCAGTACTTGGCAGGCATATATTTGGTAGAAATTCTTATCACTTATTCGAAAAAAAACTTGAAATTAACTGCAAAATGGGAAAAAACAAAATTATTTTTAAGAAAAAAATAAGGAGCATATATATTTAAAAACATCCGTTGAACAGCAAGGAATGCATGCTGGTTTTGAATAACTTTAAAAATGCCTTTTATTCGCTCACTAGTGTTTTCTCAACTTGTATCAAAGCAAAACATCTTTTTCTCACAAAGTCAAAAACAGATCAAAACTGATGGATTGTTTTTGTTACCTAATTTTTTTTACTATCAGGTTTTGTCCTTTAATAATGTTACCTACATTTTCAAATTATAGATATTAGTTAACTAAATATTAGTTAACTCCGAAGTTAGATATTTTATTTGTTTTAATTTCTCACTCATGAGTGTTGATTTTAAATGTTCTATAAATATTTGCATCACTTTTTTTCTTGTAGCTTTTCAGTTAAGATATTCTAAACTCAAAAATGTGGTATATAGAAGAGTCATTGGAGGACTTACTTACTTCTGTATTTCTTAAGTTTAGTCCTAGCTGCTAAACTCTGTAAGCCTTAACATTTCTTTCTTAAATTAGCTTTAACCACAAATGAATAATTTTCAAAATGATGAGGTGTTGATTTATGGGTGGCAGGACCATTCTGTCTTGGTATTTTCTAGGCTGGGGCATAGGCACAAAAGACAACCTGACCAAAAGGAAAATCAGGGGCAGACATCTGTTCAGTGATCATGATCTTGGATTCTAAAGGTGGTGATTCTCCACCCCTTCGCCCAAGTGAATAGGTCAGAGGACATAACTTATTAAGGCTGTGTTAACCATGTTTATACTTACTGCATAGGTAAGTTCCTCCTCCCAGAATCTGGATGTCACAGCAGCATCAAGTCTAGTGAGGCAACTAGAGAAATTACACACTCATCACAGAGTGGACAAGACAAAGAAGTTGGCTATAGGTCTTCTTGTACACATCCTGGGGATGGCTCTAGAACTAGGACCAGGTCCCTGTAACATAAAACCATCTACTCACGACATAGGGACCCTCTTCTAGCCTATGCACATAATAAAACCATCACTGCCCTTGTGTGCATCTGAGTGTGTGCATATATGTATATGTGTGCATCATTATAAAGTGTGTGCCCAGCTGTGCCTCCCATCCTGGCCTCATGCCCTCCCCTTACCCTAGATGACCTGTACAAATCCTGCTACAACAAAATCAATACCTATGTTTAGCATAATTTTCTTAGTTTGAAAGAAATGTTCTCAGTTATCCTGTCAATAGAGTCTCCTTGAGCCTCAACTATATCTACATGTATGGCTTTTTAATTTTGTTTTCAAATTAAATGATATAATAACAGAAAGGGTCTCATTAATTGAGAAAAGTTTCCCCTAGATCTCAGTGAGTGAGATGATTTTTGGAGTCTTGACCTTCTTCTAGAGAAATTTGGAAAATGGGATCAACAAATAGTTGTTTTTATGTGTGGTGAGAGAACACTTCCCCCATAGAGATGGGAAGGAAGTCCCCAGTTTGAAGAAAGGACACACTGAGTTGATGGGGAAGTCCTCCACTATGCACTGCAAATGTGTGTGGTGGAGTAAAATAGTTGTAGCAGAGGTGATAATGAGGAGGAGGAAGAAGATGGTGATGGTGATGGTGATGGTGATATACACACAGTTGGCCTGCTGTGCCAGAGCAACACTTCTTCTGATGACATTGCTACTACTGCTATTGGAGCAGAGGAAAGCATCAGTCTTGATTCCTGCATAAAATGTGAAGGTGGTAAATGCACCAAAATGTGTCACAAAAATTTCTGTAGCCCTGGATACACTAAAGAATAGCTATAGTTTATTCAATAGGCTCCACTTTCTATTAAACACAAGGCTGAGAGACAGATTTTCATACTAAGACTCAGTTACAGGAAATACACCAGTGTTCCTCCATGCATGGGACAGAAGCTACCTCTTTGTGCTGTGCAGGACAGGGTGCAGCTGGCACAGTGAGGCAGCACTCCTGTCCACATTATTGCAGGTGACAGAGGCTTTTGGTGTCATCTAGAGGGAAAGGAAAGCTCTTGGTCTCCTCCATCAACAGATAGCAGCAGAGGTACTACTCCAGGTCAGAGGATAGAGCTGCCCAAGAGAGACAAAGAGGAGGCCAGGGTGGGGGTTTAGAACAGAAGGTTAAGAGTCAGGCATTGAACTGGAAGTCAGGACAGTCCATCCTATGCCCTGGACTATAACCTGAGTCTGAGGGCCAGATCTCTGGGTCTCTCCAGGACATTTAAAGAAGCCCAGGACATAGAACAAGACTCACCTAAGAAAGGCACTGGAGGAACCTGGCCTCAGATATCAGCCTCAGTAAATTTTGTAGGGCTGAAAATCACACAAGACACAAAGCTGAGGTGCAGTACCTTAGAAGGGATCTCTGGAAGGTAGGTGTATAAATATCCCTTAAGCAAAGAGGATCCTTTCACTTAAGCAAGTTCAGGCCCATGATCATACCTGAGGCCCTGAGGCAAATAAGATTGTAGAGCACTCTGCAGAGTCTCCTCAAGGAGGCTGTGCATGCTTCATCCAGGGAAGGGGCCCAACTCTCCCCTCCTCCACCTGTTACTGAACATAATCAAAGAGCCTTAAGGGATGATGTGAGTGGCCATGGAAGGAGAGGCCAGGGATGAGTGGGAAGGCATCTCTTCCAGTTCAGCAGCAGGCTTCCTGAATGTGCCTTCAGAGCCAAAAACATCTGGATCTCCTGCTCTATGCTGTCATAATGGTCCACAAAGCTGCTGTTCCCATTAGATGGGAAGGCATATTGGAGGAGCAGAAGAGTGTGCTCACAGATGCAGGTCCATTGCTGCCCTCCACGGGTGGTCGTGGAAATACCCTGGATTGCTTCAGTGCACATCTGCTCAGCAGAAGTGTCTGCCCCGCCAAGGTCACTTCCATAGGCTCCCTCCTGGTGGTGGTGCTTCCTGGAGGTGCAGCAGCTGTGGCATCCTTTGGTGGCTTGGAGAGGTGGTAAGAGTCCAAGCTCCTTGGGATGAGGTCTGTGTCCCTGGGGACTGCTGAGTTCCTCTTGCTGGGTGTTCTCCTGGGAGCTTCAGGGAAGGCACTTTTCAGTGAGGTGCCCAGGCTTCTAGCAACTTTCAGCCCCTTCTTGCTGAGCTGGGCTCTTTGTGGCTTTTCTGCTGGCCTCCTTCCTGGTTTTCTCCAACTGACACAGCTGGATGGCATCTTAGATGCCATCATTGCTGCTGGAGTTAGAGACCTTGTGCTGGGGGTCCAGGGTCCTGGAGCTGCTGCAGCCCTCCCATCAGCCCCACAGTTCCTATTGCCCGTGTCCCTATTCTGTGCTGCCTGGGATTTGGGGACAACAGGCCTTGTGCTGCCCAGGTTCTCAGCTCTGTGGTAACCTTAGGCCTGAGGCTGCTGGGTGCTGTGCTCATCTTTGCTCACCTGAAAGTTCATGGAAGACAAACTCCTAACAGGCTCCATCAGACTGTGGCAGGCAGCGCATGACAGGGGGCTCCTGGGTGGATTTCAGTGTGGATTGGGCAGAATTTTCATTTGAGTCTGCTTTCTTATCTACAGACCTGTCACACTTTCGGTTTTCATGTCGTCTTTTCTCATTCAGAAATGGTTCTATTTCTGCCTGGATGCTCTGCTCAAAGGAGTCATCATTGCTCACCCTGACTGGGGAGGCTGAGCCCTGTTTCCCGCCGGCCTCCATGGGGCTGCCAGGAACATTGCATGATGCTGGGGTAAGTTTGGGGGGACACAGGGTGGGCAGGGTGCCACGGTGTGGAGGGTCTGTTTTGCCTCCGCTGTCCTCCCTGCAGCCCTGCCAGGCTGGGCCCCATTGGGCATGGGCTATTGTTCTAAAGAGAACAAGAACCAGAATCCTTGTACATAGCCCTGCACAAATGAACACTAACATGATGTTTTTATTTAACAGATGTGTCCGGGTAAATATGATTTTTATAGCTTTTGTAAATTAGTTATACTGCTGTAAAAAATATTTTTTGGAAAATGTTGTATTTTGATTTTGGAGGGTGTTCCTAACTGCAGCTTTCTGTGGTCCACTCAGGAGCCATTGCTAGACATGCAGTTTGATTCTTAACCTCACAGTGAGGGTCACCCTGGCTGGAACTCTGGTCAGTTGGTAGGTCAGATGCTCAAGGCTGAGGAGGCAGTGGCCGCCTTCTAGGAAGCACTAAAATGCCCTAGTGTCTGTCAGAAGCTCCCAGAACAATGCTTTTAATAAAAGACACGATGGTCCCTGGCAGCCAGAGCAGTTCCTCTTAAAATTGTAATCACATCCTTGGATTAGTAAAATTTTCTAAGCACAGTGACTAGAAAGCAAACTGACCAGCCAGTGTGTGCCTCTTGAGACCCCATTGAGACAGTGGCTCTCTCTGCAGCCCAGTCCTTCTGTGTCCAGTCTCCTGCAGTCACTAGGTGATTCTAACATCTACAAAAACCTCTTT
The DNA here is from genome assembly GCF_052094955.1 of Ictidomys tridecemlineatus. Classification (NCBI taxonomy): domain Eukaryota; kingdom Metazoa; phylum Chordata; class Mammalia; order Rodentia; family Sciuridae; genus Ictidomys; species Ictidomys tridecemlineatus. The sequence continues at coordinate 74,958,444 of NC_135478.1, read as the reverse complement.
TTGTAGGAGAGCTGCTCTTCTCCTCTTTTGATCATGATTCTAAGAGATCACACCGCATGTGCATTTTAACTGTCCTTTTCTTGATTTGTGCACAGAAGTGAATAAGTACAGCAATTGGGTGGTTTGTTCCACAGACAACTTGGCCAGAGCTCAGTGCTCATTTGCCTTGCATATCCCCACACCTGCCATCCAGGAGCTGCAGCCCAGTCAGGGCTCTGACCGTTGACAGAGCCAGTGCTGTCAATGCCTCCTGCAGCCCACCTCCTGGGACAGAAAGGTGCTGGTTGTAGGTTATGGCCTCTGGTCCCCTGAGTCAAGGCCAGGTGTTGCTGCCTTGGTTTTCTTACCTTCTGCCCTGTGGTACTAATTTATCCATGGTCACTGAGGGAACAGGGTACACTGGCCACTGATGTCCTCCAGTCACCTAATGTTCTGCAACTCTGATTTAGCTGTGAGGCAGAGTCTACCATGTATCCAGAGGATGCTGTTGGTATTCTAATGTGGATGTGAGTCTTGTACACCTCCTGCACCCCTGGGTATAAACAGAAACCCAATTCTGTACCCAAGTGCAGACCCCCACCCACAGTGAGCATCACCTGGCTTAAGCTGCAGTCCTGAGTATCCCAATATACCTGTGATAGCTTCCTTGTGGTGCATTCACTCACTTAAGTGCTTATGAGAAAAACATGTAATCCATGTTCTTTTATTTAATTTTTTGAAGAGTACTTTTAACTCTTAGAAACAAAAATCTGCTTGTTTCTCCATAAGCGCTTTTTTAAAAGATGAATAAATCAAACATCACACACATAAAAAGATCACAAACAGGCCACTTTTGTTGATTAAAATCTGGAGTATTTCTTTTTTTTAAATTTTTTTATTGTTGGTTGTTTAAAACATTACATAATTCTTGATATATCATATTTCACATTTTGATTCAAGTGGGTTATGAGCTCCCATTTTTACCCCGTATACAGCTTGCAGAATCACATCAGTTACACTTCCATTGATTTACATATTGACATACTCATGTCTGTTGTATTCTGCTGCCTTTCCTATCCTCTACTATCCCCCCTCCCCTCCCCTCTCCTCTTCTCTCTCTACCCCCTCTACTGTAATTCATTCCTCCCCCTTTTATTATTTTTTCCCTTTCCCCTCACTTCCTCTTGTATGCAATTTTGTATAACCCTGAGGGTCTCCTTCCATTTCCATGCACTTTCCCTTCTCTCTCCCTTTCCCTCCCACCTCTCATCCTTGTTTAATGTTGGTCTTCTTCTTGTGCTCTTCTTCCCTAGTCTGTTCTTAGTTACTCTCTTTATATCAAAGAAGACATTAGGAATTTAATTTTTAGGGCTTGGCTAGCTTCACTTAGCATAATCTGCTCTAATGCCATCCATTTCCCTCCAAATTCTATGATTTTGTCATTTTTTTATTGATTGTTCAAAACATTATAGAGCTCTTGATAAATCATCTTTCATACATTTGACTCCATTGGGTTTTTAACTCTCATTTCTACCCCCAATACAGATTGCAGAATCACGTCTGTTACATACTCACATTTTTACATAATGGCATATTAGTGACTGTTGTATTCTGCTACCTTTCCTATCCCCTACTATCCCCCCTCCCCTCCCCTCTCATCTTCCCTCTATGCCTCCTCTGCTGTTGTTTAATTCTCTCCCTTTTTTCCCCCTCCTCCTTGCTCATCATAACCTCTTATGGGAGGTTTTCTGGGATTGGCTTATTTTACTTTTGCTTTCAAAAATATATTTTTTATATTTTTTAATCATAGATGGACACAATACCTGTATTAAATTTATTGTTTTAATGAGGTGCTAATGATCAAACCCAGTGCTTCACACATACTAGGCAGTGCTCTGCCACTGAACTACAGTTCCAGCCCCTTGCTTTAATTTTTGAGATGGAGTTTCACTATACTTTTCTGGCTAGCCTCCAACTTGTGGTCTTCCTGTCTGAGCCACTGAGTAGCTGGGATCATAGGCCTAGCCACCATTCTTGGCTCAAGATGCAAATTTTAAATGAAAGAAAATGTTTGAGTTGACAAGTATTTTTATGTTATGGTTTGTACGTGTGTGTGGAGGGGGTGGTTTAATGTGGTAAGGGAGACCCAACCCAGATCCTGCCTCACATGTGCTTGGCAAGTGATTTACCACTTAAGTATGACACAGTCCTTGTATGGGGCTTTGTTTACTACATAACATAATAACTCTATGAATTCATATGATAACAACCAAGAATTCAAAAAACTTTTTGTATTTGAAAACTACAAAAAAATTTAAAATATATGATGCTAAGATCAATAAATTAATGAAACAAAACATCCACACACAGACCTAGAATTTAATATTCAGGATATTTACAAGGAATGATTTGGGGATAAACACCCATGGAAGGAAGGAAAGGGGATGGGAAGATGCAAGACTGAGCAGAGGGGAGTCACCTGAGGTAGGGGCACAACAAATCTCAGGACACCCAAAAGTCACATGGCCTTTCAAAATTGTCCTTCTTTGAGGTACAGTGGCTGGGCCTGTATGTAGGCAGACCAGACTCATCCTTCCCATTGGACAGCCCAACTAGGAGACCGAAATACACCCTGGCAGAGAACTGATGTCACCAGAGTTCTGTGGATGGATTGCTCCGCAGCAAAATTGGTGACCACAGGTTTCTGACCCTCTACTCTCCCTCTCCATAAAGCTGGGAAATCTCAAAAATCTCTCCCTAGCCCTCCATGAGCATGATTATCAGAGCCGAGGAAATCAGGAGGGACACCTGACCTCCAACTCCCCCTCCCACCAGCACTGACAGCTGAGTAGGCCTTTTTCGCCAGCTCTCGGGGCGTGGCTACAGGGGGGAATCAGGCAAAATAGGCTGATGGCCCCCAGCCCCCACAGTCCACAACCTTGGGGTCTGGGTGAATGGTAAACAGAGAGAGTGCCCAGTCGTTCAAGAGAACAGGGCACCCAGGGGGCTGCAGGCTAGAAGTGTAGCTAGTTCTGTGGAGACCACCATTGGGGAGTGGGGCCTGGCTGGTAGGAGAAGCGGGAGGGGGTTCTGGAGACCAGGATTGGAGACCCGCCCAGTGGGGGAACAATAGCTGCCTCACAGGGATTGTTTCCTGTGTATTGAAGGCAGAAGCTTGGCCCAGAGGGCACAGCTCCACCTACTGGAAGAAAAGATAATGGAACTCTAATACTGCATTTATCTTTTTTTCTTTTCTTTTTAATTTTTCCCATTTTCTTTTATTTTTCCTACTTTTCTTTCTCTCTTTCTCTTTAGTGACTTCGTCCTTCCCCTTCTCCTACCTTTCCTCCCAAGCATTATGACTTCTATTATGTGTAATTTACTAAATGCTTATTGGTGAATGTTCAGAGGGAGTCTATACTGCTCCCAAGTACCTAGCTACCCCCAAATACTTCGGTCCATTCTCCTGTTTATATCCCCATTCAGTAGAGCAATCTTCCAAAGTTGCTAAGGTATACCAACCCCAATACCATCACATAATCTGACCTAAACATAAACTCCTAAAACCAAACCACAGATCACTATATACCTTTAGAATCTGTATGCCTTTTCTGAAATAAATGTATTTGCTTTAAAGTACAATAAAACCCACCATCTTTAGACATAGTCTCCAATCACAAAGGAGAGATCCCAGAGATAGACAAACCAAAACAAATCTATAGGAGTAAATAGTAACACAGCAGTCAAACAGAGCTGGAAATTAATGTGAACATCATGAAAAAAAAAAAAACAGAGGAAAAAAGGATTACAAACAATGCAAGACATACCTGACTCAGATGGAATGGAATCTTTAAGAGGTCATTATACAGCAAATGCAAACAATGAAAGAACACTTCAACAACAAATTACATAAATAAATTCAAGAAGCAAAAGAACAACTCTACTGGGATATAGAGGTTATAAAAAAATCAAACAATAATCCTAGAAATTAAAAAACTATAAACCATATTTGAAGGGCAGCAGAATACAACAGACAATAGTATGGCAGTATGTAAAAAAGTGGATGTGGAATCGATGTGAATCTGCAATATGTATATAGGGTAAAAATCCAGAGTTTATAATCTGCTTGAATAAAATGTATGAAATATGATATGTCAAGAGGTTTGTAATGTTTCGAACAACTAATAATAAAAACATTTAAAAAATAAAAAAACTCAAATGAGAGTATTACTAGTAGAGTAGATTAAGTAGAAGTCAAAACATCAGACAATGAAGATAAAATATATCATCTCAAACAGAGTCTAGTCAATTCAGAAATTCTGGTAAGAAATCATGAGCAAAACATCCAAAATATATGGAATATTATGAAAAAAACAAACTTAAGAGTTCTTGAGATAGAGGAAGGTATAGAAGTCCAAATTAAAGGAATGAGAATTCTGTTGAGTGAAATAATTTTAGAAATCTTTCCAGACATGAAAAATAAAATGGATGTTCAAATCCTAGAAGCCTACAGGATGCTGAACATACAAAACCACAATAGACCAAACCCAAGATACATTATTATGAAGATATCCAACATAGAGAACAAGGAGAGAATATTGAAAGCAACCAGAGAAAGGAGGCAGATTTTATTCAGGGGTAAACCAATTAGGTTAACAGCTGATTTTTCATCACAGATGCTGAAAGCAAGAAGATACTGGAACAACGAGCTGAAAGATAATGGGTGCCAAACAAGAATATTGTATCCAGCAAAATTAAGCTTCAGGTTTGATAATGAAATAAAAATCTTTCATGACAAACAAAAGTTAAAAGAATTTGCAGCCAGAAAACAGCACTGGAAAGCATTTTGGGCAAAATAATATACAAATAGGAAATGAAAAACAACAACCAAAAACCAACAGTGGGAAGTACCTCAGTAAAGGGGGGGAGACTAATCAAAGAGGGAAAAACAAACCAAATTAAATAAATAAATCAACAAACATGACTGGAAGTACAAACCATATATCAATAGTAACCGTAAACATTAATGGCTTAAACTCACCAATAAAGCAACATAGGCTGGTAACCTGGATTAAAAAACAGATCCAACAATATGATTCCTTAAGGAGACTCATCTGATAGGAAAAGACATACACAGGCTGAAGGTGAAAGGTTGGAAAAAATCATTCCACTCACATGGTCCTCGGAAGCAAGCAGGGATGGCCATCTTCATATGGAATAAAATGAACTTCAAGCCTAAGTCAATCAAAAGGGATAAAGAAGGACACTACATACTGTTAAAGGGAACCATTCACCTACAAGACATAACAATTATCAATATTTATGCACCAAATAATGGTGCTGCTACATTCATAAAACAAACTCTCCTCAAGTTGAAGAGTAAAATAGACTACAACACAATAATTATGGGTGACTTCAACACACCTCTCTCACCATTGGACAGATCTTCCAAACCAAAGTTAAATAAAGAAACTATCGAATACAATAACACAATAAATAACCTAGACTTAACCGACTTGTAGAGAATATATCAACTATCATCAAGCAGATATACTTCTTTCTTAGCAGCACATGGATTCTTCTCAAAAATAGACCATATATCATGCCATAGGGCAACTCTTAGAAATTATAAAGGAATGGAGATAATACCATTCATCTTATCTGATCATAATGGAATTAAACTGGAAATCAACAATAAAAGAAGGGAAGAAAAATCCTACATCACTTGGAGAATGAACAATATGTTACTGAATGATCAATGGGTTACAGAAGACATAAAGGAGGAAATAAAAAAATTCTTAGAGATAAGTGAAAATACAGTTACAACATATCAGAATCTATGGGACACAATGAAAGCAGTTCTAAGAGGAAAATTAATTGCTTGGAGTTCATTTCTCAAAAAAAGTAAAAAAACAACAAATAAATGATCTCACACTCCATCTCAAAACCCTAGAAAAAGAAGAGTAAAACAACAGAAAATGTAGTAGAAGGCAAGAAATAATTAAAATCAGAGCTGAAATCAATGAAATTGAATCAAAAGAAACAATTGAAAAAATTGACAAAACTATTAAAATAAAAAGTGATCCAGCAACTAAAAAAGAGAAACCCATACTTAGGTCAAAAATACAATGAGCTACCACTAGAATGGCTTTTATCAAATAACCAACCAACACGAGGAAACAAAAAGTATTATCAAGTATGTGGAGAAATGGTATCCCTCATGCATAGGTAATTGGAATATGAAATCGTAGGGCTACCATGGAAAACACTATGGCAATTCCTCAAAGAATTAAGCAGGTAATTCCCATATGATCCAGCAATTCCACTTCTTCAGATACATCTGAAAGCACTAAATGCATGGACTTGAACAGGTGTTTGCATATCAATGTTCACAGCAACATTATTTATAGTAGCCAAAATGTAGAAGCAACTGTAATGTTCATTGGCAGATGAATGGATAACAAAATATGATATAGAATGGAATGTTATTTATTGTATTCATCTATATAGAAAGGAGTATAATTCAGCTTGAATAGTAATAAATTCTAACTTATGCTTCAATATGGACAAACTTGAAAAAACTATTATGCTAATGAAGTAAACCATACCCAAAAGGATATTTTGTATGATCTACCCATTTATCTGAGATCCCTAGAATAGTCACACTTACAGAGAAAGGAAGTAGAGTAGTGCAAGTAGAGGGAAGGAGGAAGTGATGAATGGGCACAGAGTTTCTGTTGGGGTGATGAAAAAGTTCTGGAGGTAGATGGTGATGATGGTTGCCTAACAAGGGAAAGGTACTTTATGCTGCAGAACAAGACACTTATAAATGGTTAAAATGGTAAATTCTATGTTAGATATGTTTACCATGATAAGAAAAGAAAATCCCAGCACATCCACACCAGAATGTGTCCAATCTTGCTTCTAACTTGTGATCCTCCTGCCTCAGGCTTCTTAGTTGCTGGGATTACAGGTGTGCACCACTATGCCTGGCCATTAAAATTTTAAAATAAAAATTTAAAAAACAAAGGAAAAAAAGGAAAGGAAAAGAAAAAAGCTCAAGGTAAAACATTAAAGCATAGTCTAGGAAGAAGATCTTGTAGATGACTGAATTCCTGTGATCCCAGAAGAAAAGCTAGGTTTCCCAGGTTCACCATCAGTCACTGGGAGACTGAGCACACTCTGATGAACAAGGGGTGAAAGCCAGAGGAGGTTAAGGTAGAAGTAAAAAGCAAGGGCAGCAGACAATGGATGTGCATTTAAGGCTGTTGGTAAAACTCTAATCTCTTTTCTGTTCTTTTCTTGCTCCTTGCACACAGGAAAAACATTTCTTAGCTCCTTGGACTTAGAAGTGGTTATTTCTTCTCCTTCTGTAGTAAGAGGAGGAAGCCTGGCTTTGAGAAGATGGTGGGCACTTCAGATTAAAGTAGCTTGTATCTCTGGGTGCCTGAGCCAAGGACAGTTGCTCTAAGGAGTAACTTTAGTCTATAGAAGAAATTGCCTGAATGAAGAAAGATTTGGGGCATTTCTGTGCTCAATGTGGGGCTGTTTGACATAGCAGCATAATGCAGCCTATTTTAACTAAAGCAGACAGAGCCTTGCTGAGAGGATTAATAGGATGAGGAAGAGCTTTTTTTAAAAACTACTATTATACTATTGAAATAAACCATACCCAAAAGGATAGCTTGTATAATTTATCCATTTATCTGAGATCCCTAGAATATTCATACTAACAGAGACAGGAAGTAGAGCAGTGGGGATAGAGGGAAGGAGGAGGTGATGAATGGGAGAGTGAGCACACCTGAAGAACACGCAAGAATGAAAACAACCTTCCTAGTTACCATTTCTACCTCTCTATTTGTTCCTTTTCCCTGAGAGAAGCCGTTTGAATTGTCACACTCCCTAGGAGAGGCATTCTTAAGTATAGGAAAGGCTTGAAAATTTTTCTGTACTGAGAATGATCTGCAAGAGATGGAGAAGAAGGCTTGCCTGGTCATGAAAATTTAACAGATGACAGCAGGTATACAATTCCCCCCCAAAGAGGAATGGTTACTTTGCCTTAAGAAGAGAGACACTTCTTTCTTGGTGTCTTGGTCTATTTTGTACTTCTATAACAGAATACCTGACACTGGGTAATTCATAAAAAAGAGACAGTTGTTAGGATTCTGGAGGGTGAAAGTTCAAGGTCAAGGGGCACTTATTTTGCTAGGGCTTTCCTGCTGTGCCATCCCACAGAGAACAGTCAAGAAAGTGGGAGAAAAAGATCAAGAGAGAAATAGGGTTGAAGAGAATGTACTTCTGTGATACTCAGCCCATGTATGCTATAAGGGCTTTAGTCCCCTCATCACCTCTTCAAGGCCTCACATCCCAACACTGCCATATTTGGGAATGATCTTTCAACAGCTGACTTTGGAGGACACATACAGATCACAGTACTTGGGTACAAGTAGGAAAGTACAAGATGAACAATGGATGAGAGCAAGAGGGAAAGAGAGCTAATGACTTTTGTTTGTGGTCTTAATTTCCTCTGGAAATAATGGTGCCCAGTGAGAGGCAGGACAAAGTGATGTGACGGGACTTGAGACAAAGGGAAAATGTTTGGGGGAACTCCCAGGAAATCAGTCAATGGTGAACAAAGCAGAGAAGCCTGTGCCAATAGCTCAGCATCAAATTATAGGGAATCTGATGTGCGAGAAACTGTGGTCTGGTGAGCAACAGGTAATCCCTCCAGCCTGCTGGGAGGAGGGGTGGGCCCTGTCACTGAAGCTGGTGAGGCTGAGCTGGTAGGGCCATTGGCAGGGATATAATGAAGAAGATCACTAATGAGATGGGAATAATGACCTTTAAATTCTCTTCCAACCTTAAGATTTTATGATTCTTTATTTCCATGTGTTGTAAGGAACTTAACAAAATCAAATGACTTCCATCTTATTCAATTTATAGTGGCCTGCCTTTCAGCTTCCCAGAGGGAGTGGATTTAAGAACATTGAGCACTCAGAGTTGATTATGCGGATGTCATACTCTCATTCCAGGTTGGTTCTCCTAAGTACCAGGATAATTGGAGGGCACATCTGCTCCTTATCGTGAGGACTGATGAGTTAGCTCAGTATTTATCTCTCCTGTGCAGACATGATGGAGAAACCTAACAGGGAGCAGCAACATTCTGGTGAATATTCTTTTGGTATGCAAATAACTTTTCAAATTCTATTATTAAAGTTACATTTTCCTTGTTGACTCTGGGTTGTTAAAATTTTGTGTTCTTTAAAAAAAATTTATATTGCTTTTATATCTTACAAGCAGCTTTCTAAAGTTACCAAAAAGCAAGATTGGAGATGCCCTGGATTGCCCTCACTGCAGAGGTACCACAGCCTCTCCTGATAACAGCACCACATCTGAGTACTGTATATCCCATTTTTTCTGGAAAGAGAGAGAGGAAGAAAAATCTTCCTAATGTCATGAGGTTGCTTCATACTGGGTGACCCCAGCCTGGCTCAGAGTAACATTACAACAAAGGCTCACTTTGGAAGTCACATGATCACTGAACAGTTTGCAATTTTATTCTATTTTCAGTGACCCCTGCCCCTGCCAACTACTTCCATCACTCTAACAACAGTTCACTTGCTGACCAGCAGAAATTGATTTTTTTAGGAGAAATGAGAGGCATCGGCTCATTAATAAGCCCTCCAGCCCCATGAGGAGAGGTTTAAGCCCTCTTCTTTCTAAAGTGGCTTGTCACTTCTCCCAAACCCTGACATGTTTCACACAGAACAGGGCCGCCAAAAGCTCTCCAGAATAAGAAATGAATACTTCAGTCCTCATCAGAAACTAGGAGATAGCAACAATGCATGAGTCCCTCATCCATTGAGAGTCAAATGTTCTAGGAGTACAGGGATTTTTGTCCTGTTGAATACAGTGAACTTGGGTACATCATGATAAAGAATGAAAGGGCACAACTGTTCATCAAAACCCCAATCTGCTGAAGTCAGGGCCAAAAAGAGCTCCTCATTTCTGATGAAGGTCAGCCCCACCAATGTGGCCTAAAGTATTTCATTACACCCTCTTGACCTTCTGTTCCCTCTGAAAACATTGAGATTGAATGAGTATCTCTCTACTGATATCATCCTTGGATGTTTTGACAATGGATGTTGAATGACTAAGTAAAAGAGCCACAATCCACATGATTCTTTAACCAGAATCATAGAAGGAGGACAGAGTAGCTAAATGAGATGAGAAAATAGATGTATTGGATTTCTGGTCCAACTAGAGGAACCATAACAGCCACCAAAATTAACATTTCATGTGTTTTTTAACTATCAGTGAGATTCTCCACTAGCCTACATCCCTACAGTTCTCATAAGGAATAGTAACTTGTGTTTTTCAAACATGTCCTGGACAGACAGAAGCTAGAGTGGTGATATAAATCACCATAAGGCCCAGGAAGAAAAAGGACCATAGGAAATGTTGGATAATATAAACTCTTCTGCCCACATAACTAGATAAGACATTACCAGAGTTATTAAAAATAAATGGACAAGTGCATAAGTCAGAAAGGAAGAACACCAGCACCACAAGCAAGGAGGGAATTGATAGCTCTTCCAGACATGACTGAGATCTGCCTATTCCTGGAGAATTTGGGAGGAGCTGCTGGGAGAGATTGATGATGGAGAAGCATATGGTGGTCATGATATCACAGCTCCTGAAACTCAGGTATAGGGCTTCATACTCACACAGTAGCAGGAGAAGGGTCCTGGGCCCTGTAGAGGGAAGTCAGCTGGAACTAGACCTTTTAGCTGGTATGCTGGAGGTCACACCCCCAGGGAGAATATAGATTAGGAAAAGTCCTGTGCACTGGTACAGCTGGGTGACAAGGAAGCATGTCTGTGTCTGCCGGGGCTCAAGGTGAAAAATTGTCCCTTGAGAAATCAAAACTCAGGTCCTGTGTGTCATGTAAATTCAAGTTAGTATTTGTTATTCAGAAGTGTGGGAAACTCCCAAGCTTTAATAGAAGATTGTTCCTGGGCTGCTATTTTGAATTTGCATGGAAGTAAAGAAAGCAAGCTTTGGAGGAACTCATTCATAAAGTAGGATGAAAGGAGTTTTGCAAAACACACAGATACATTGAAGCTGAAGAGAATACACACTGTGCACAAAAAAATGAGTACACAGCAAATGGAAGGACTAGAGTTCCAGAAAATCAGGGGAATAGAAAGATAGATGAAGAATGCAAGTTTGTCAACAATTAATGAAGAAAGATATTGTCGTGGTCAAGAAGTGACCATGTACAAGAAGACTACAGTACTATTTGTAAGAGAAAGAAAAAAAAAAGGAAACAGTCTACATTCTTCTTTTGAAGACTGATTTAACAAAAACCAAAAAACAAAAACACATGATCCATCTACACAAAGCACTATTAGGAATACTCTGTGTCTGATGCATGCATATCAATGTGAAGAGAGAGATGTGTTGTTAACTGAAAAAAGCAACCAAAGAAAACAGTATATATAGTTAGTCAATTTTTATCTAAGAAAAAGGGCTAGGAAAACAACAAAAATTTATATCTGGGTCTGTATTTATATTAACACTGAAAAATACATATAAAAATTATACATATTTTTGCCCACAGAATTTGAGATATAGATGTTTATGAGCAATGTGGCCAGAAGTGAGACTTTTAAATGTTTATGTTTTATGCTATTTTGATTTTTGAACCATGAGAATAAGTTACATATAAAAAACTTAAAATTTGTTTTATGAAGGAAGAAATAAAATTCCAAAATAATAATTAAGCTTAGAAAAATTATAAAAAAGATTTGAAAAAGGAGCAAATATAACTTATGAAAAAGTTGTATTTGAATTAAAACAAATTCTAGATAGTTAGAAGACTAAATAAGTTTTCAGAGAAAATTAATAAAGTGGAGGGCAGTTCCAAGAAACTTACCAAAATGAAGCACAAGGAGGTTGAAAAGATGGAACTCACAGGAAACTTTAAGAATTTTAAAGAGCAGAAGGGTAAGTGAAATGTAGGAGTCCAAGAAAATATAGAAACAACAAGGGCAATAAAAAATTAAAGAGATAATGGCTGCATATTTTTAAGAATTCACAAACCTTAAATAAAAGAAACACAGGCGATCCCAGGCAGGATAAATAAAACAAGGCCCACACTTAGAGACATTAAAGGAAACCTCAGGACAACAAGAACAAAGATAAAAATTTAAAAACAACTTGTGAGAAAGAGAGATTGCCTACAAGGGAGAACAAGAAGGTGGAAGACTTCTAGACATTATCCTAATCATCCAATGGAATAATACTTCAAGGATGAGGGCAAAATAAAGACATACACAGGATCTAATAAAAATTTCCACTCAAACCTTAAATATTTCAGAAGAAGGAAAATCAAATGGGAAGAAAAAAGAGTAATAGAGGAAACAATGATGAGCAGGAAAAAGTGGTGAACAACAATAGGAAATCTAAAAAATCAATGACTATCAAAAAATAGCAAGGATAGAATATTTGGAAAATCAAATGAAGTCAAACTAAAATAGTGGCAAAACTAATATACAACATGGAAACAGAGGTAAAGTTATAAGTAGGGCTAGAAATAAATGTTACTTACCTTGGGCCCAAAAGGTAAAGGAACATCCAAAAAGTCAAAATTAAGATAAAGGACATTATTACGGCGATATTTTAAAACCAAAACTAAAACAAAAATCCATGATGCACAAATATTAAAATTTCAATAAACACAAGATCAATATGACTGATTGTTTTTCCTTTTGTCTCATATTCCAATCTGGCCTAACATGGTTCTGATTCTAAGGTTCTTATTTTTTTCTGGAAAAGGCTTTAGAGTAATTAATGACCTTAACACATTGTATATCAAGTATGAGTCTTAAAAATTTTTAAGCGAAACAAATAGAATAATAAAAACATAATGAAAAAAACATTAAGCTGTTAAATAGGTCAATAAAGAAAAATTCACTCAGTTCATTGGAAGCTAGAAAAGAAGTGGAAAAAATCTGACAAAAAATAACACAACATGATAAAAAAATAAAATTACTTCAATTAATAGAGTAAACAAAAGTGAAATGATCCTAACCAGTTAAAAGTCAGAAGCTCGCAAATTGGATTAAAAAATAATTAAAAACCTAAAGGCAGCTATATGCTATTGATCAAATGCAAACCTAAAACACTGTGGCACAGAAGGATTAAATAAAACAAATGAAAAATACTGCATCAGGCAATTATTACTAAAAAAAAATAGTGAGCTAATAAAACTAATAGCAGATGAAACAGACTTTAAGACATAAAGCATTTATAAGAATTGTGAGTCAGAACATAAAGTGAAATGGACAATTTACTGGAAAAGAAATAACATTTTTGAACTTGCATGAACCTAATAATAAAGTTCCAAATTGTATAACTCAAACTTGTCAGAATTACAATGAGAAATTGGCAAAGACACAACCAAAGTTTTTTAACACATAACCTGAAAATTAAGGATCCAGTATATCATTTAAGGAATCAGCATAAGCATAAAAGAAAAGAGTACTTAAAGAAAGTAGGAAAAAAAGAAATCAATAAATGTGAGGAAATAAATAATGAAACTAAATAAACACAGGAGTGATGTTTGCAAAAATTAATAAAAAAGATATGCCTTAGGCGAGACTGTTAAACAATACATGAGAGAAGGCCCAAATAAATCATATTAGGAATGAAAAAGGGGCTGTCACCAAGGTGCTGAGATATTGGAAAGATAGCATAAGGATATTATGAGTACAATTGTGCCAATAAGTTAGGACAATTGAAAATAAATAGGAATTCACCCCAAACTTCTCTAGTCTGAGAAATAACAGGGCTGTCAGGCTTTTGAACATGGAGCAGTTTAAGTTACTGGGATGAGAATGCTTATCCTGGAAACAGAATAAACTTGGATGTGGGATGTCGCGACCCCCGGCCGGCAAAGGAGACGCAACACAGGATTCTTCTTTCAGCAGTTTATTCAGGCCTTTATTCAAAATGTATCTTTAAGCTTCTCCTCCTCCACCCGTGCCTCCTAGCCTTAATAAAGCATCCTAAGCCCCAATGCAAAGCTGCCACGTGGATCTTTCTCATAGGGTGTTATCTCAAAACGCACCAACTCTCCCTAATAAGGAGTTGTTTATCACTGACCACAGTGGCAGCCAGCGCCATATTGTAATGGTGGCTATGGTTCGCAGAAACGGCTCACCACAGTGGGAAGAGGCAGGGTAGGGTACATCTGGGTAGAGCACCTTGGAGGGAGGGATGTGGCACTGGGACACCAATGGGCACTGGGGCCTGGAGAGAGTTCCATGAGAGGATGAAGGACTTTAGTGGTCATTTTCTTGTTGTCTGGGTCACTTTTGCAGTGCTTGCCTTCTCTGCCCTGAATTGTTGTCCTGCTCTGCTGTCACCTGGCCTGCAGTCTCAGGAAGCTCCTTCTCCTGTTGGGGTTTCTGGTTTCCTTCTTTTGTCAAGTGAAATAATTGGGCCAGATGATGTTCATGGTTCTTACAAATCCCAGATTCTATGAGTCTGAATTGTCCTATTTTCTAGTAAGAGATATAAAATATTAAGTGTTTGGTGGCAATGCATGTCCTCCATAAGTCCAAGTGGGACGAGAAGTTGGAAGGGACATTGTACAACTCTCCTGCTTCTAATTAGGGGCTTCATCTTTTGTGCAGCCTCAGTTGCTATGAGGGCTCCAAGGAGGCAGAACCCCCAAGACTGTCAGAGGGCTTCATCTGGCAGTCATCTGTGAAGACACATGTCCAGCTGCCATGTTCCAGGTGGCGTCTTCTGAATCCTGGGAAACAACCAGAAAATGATGGTACAGGAAACTACACTGTGACCCCTGGGACCCTGGGTGTGAGATACCATAAGGAGATGAGCTGGGCAGTGAGGCCTGGTGGGCTCAATAATTGGAGCCATCACACAGGCCCAGTTAGCTTGGCTCTGCACTGTCTAAGCAGTGCTCTGGGCCAAAGGCACATTTATGAAATGCCCCCATTCATTTCCTGCCAGAGATCTTATCTGAATCCAGGGTTCTGGCCTCCTAGAAATTTAGCTGTTCTTATAACACACTCCCTCCCACTAAGATGCTGAGGGAGTCTTGGAAAGGAAAAATCCCCATTTGGCAAAGCCAACTCCATTGTGGTATGTTTCCCATATATTTCCTTAAGTATACCTCTTTGCTTGCTTAAACATCTGGAATAAACTATTCCCAATAATGTATGCCCAATTTAATCCTGAATCATTTCCTATCTCATATTTATGTTGATCTGAGAGATTGGACTTAAAAGTGCTGAAAACAATCTGAGTCACTGTAAATGCTGCTGCCACCAGTCACAAAAAAGCAACTGGGTTCTGAAATTGCAGATGTAAAGTTTTCTGAGATGTTTCCCCTCTCTGCTAGTTGCTCTCACTGAGACTGCTAATATTCCCAGAAGTGGAGGCAGGGTTGTGAGTAATGTCTCAGTTTTTGCAAAGCAACCTTGCAGGTAACCACTGATGTCAACCAGCTCACAGAAATGGTTAATAGCATGGAGTATTGCTCTTGGCCATCTATCCTATAATGACAGAAGGATCAATAAAATCCAGTCATTAAAATAGGGTTGGCTAACTAGTCCCTGGCCTGGGCCTGTGGGAAATCCTTCATTGTGTAAATCTGGTAGAAATTCTCTGGATTCAAAGTCAAGAACCAAGGTTCAGAAGTCAGAGCTTTGGTTGACAATCCTGAGTGACTCCTGAGTTTGAGTCCTGGGATAACCATGTGCTTCCCAGCCTCAGCCTGGATTGGGCAAGAGCTGGGGGAAACAGATATTCCCCTACTCTGCCCATGGCTTCCCTGAGGCAGCACAAGCAGCAGAGGGACCAGAATTGCAAACCCAGGTCAATGCCCAGGGGGACTGCCATGGAGGCTGGGTATTGAAATGGAGGGACAATGAGTGTTTCTGAGATTACAATATGATGTATGGGAAAATAGAAAAAATTAGACAGCCTTTCCCCAAAACAGTACCTCCAAGAAAAGTGAGGCCACCTGCCCAATTCTGCCCTGATCTCCTTGTATCCTGTAGCTCTTATTTTAAGTGAAATAAGCCAATTCCAAAAACCAAAGGCTGAATGTTCTCTCTGAAAAGTTGATGCTGATAATAATGGGGTTGGGGACATAGGAAAAATGGATGCGCTTTAGTGGAACAAAGTGGAGGCAGAGTTTGGGAGGGGGCATGGTGGTAGGAATGACGGTGCAATGAGATGGAAATCATTACCCTAATGAGATGTATGACTGCATATATGGTGTGACACTACACCCTATACAACCATAGAAATGTAAAGTTGTGCTGCAATTGTGTATGGTGAATTAAAATGCATTCTGCCGTCACATATATCTAATTAAAAAAAAAACTAAGGCTAGCATGGCCTGCTCCAAAGCTCAATAGACCTGGCTATTATGATTCCAGTACCACTCCTGACCTTCTTCCATGTCCTAATGCACATCATCCCTCCTTCCTGTGCTACAACAGAAATCAACATAAAAGTTGATGGTATATTGTGACACAAACATTACTGCATTCTCAGTAGAAACCCAACTGGCCAACAGAAATCTGAAAAAGATGCTCAACATTCCTAATCATTAGAGAAATGCAAATTAAAACCATAATGAGACACCATTTCACAACTATTGAATAGATATTATTAAAAAGACAAAAGAAGCAGGCTTGGTGGCACATGCCTTTAATCCCAGTAACTCAGGAGGCTGATGCAAGTGGATTACAAATTCAAGATAAACCTCAACAATATATTGAGACCTGGTCTCCGAGTAAAAAGGAAAAAAGGCTACAGATATATCTCAGGGTTACCCTGGGTATAATTCCCAGTATAAATAAAAGAAAAAGAAAGAAAGACAAAAGAAGATTGAGGTCTGCTTAGGATGTGGAGAAACTGGAATTTGTATGCAATGTTTGAGGGAATGTAAATTGGCACAGTCATTATAGAAATCATTACGGGAAATTTCTTTAAAAATTACATATAGAGCTCACTTGGGAGAGTGCTTGCCTTGCATGCACAAGGCCCTGGGTTCGATCCCCAGCACGCACACATACACACACACACACACACACACACACACACACACACACACACACACACACACACGGGCAGCTTCTGGCCCAAAATTCTCTGTGCTCAAGCTTTCTTTGCCACTCCTCCTTGATCTGCCTGATGTTCCTTCATGGCCACCTGGCCCAGCCCCTAACTTCCTGACAAATACTCACTCCTGGACCCCTCTTCATCTTTGCCTGCTCCTGTCCTCTGTCACAAGGCACCTCCCCCACCAGGCTGGTGGGTCACCCAGCAGGGGTCACCTTCCACTGGAATAGGGTCTGCAGCCACTGGGCCTTAGACCTGACCTTGGCTGGAAATGAAGAGGCATCTTCCACTTCTGTGAGAGACCCCAGTGCATTCCTGCAACAGAGCTTGCTATGTGCTCAGGCAAGGACAATGTGAATAAGTAATTGCTCTTTTATTAACGAGTGATAAATTATTCCTATATGATTGTGTGTGATAAGTCTGTTTATTAGAAATCAAATCTGTGCAGGTGAGAGGCCCAGACGCCACTGCCCTTAGAAAAGGAGGTCAGTGTATTTGGCTACCTCCCTACATCCTGAGGCTGACACGTGTACTGGGTGCTCCTGCAGGAATGAGGGAAAGAGGGTGGGATGCTCTAGGGCTGTGGAGTAGGTGGAGGCAGGGAACTTCCAGCTTCATTTCCTTAGCACCTTGGTCTAGGACTCAGGAGGGGGTCAGTTCAGGCTCCCAGCACTGCCTCTCCCACCCACCTTACCCCCTTGCAGTTCTTAAAAGAGGCTGATCCAGTCTACTGGCCCAGGACACAGATGCTCCTAGGGCTGAGGAAGGACCAGCCTCAGAAAGGAGACTCTAAGCCAAGGGACCATCACAGGCACCAGTAGCCATAGCTGAGCCACCAGGAATCAGTGGCTATCCCCACATCTTACTGTACTCATTTCTCCCAAGTGACCCCCGAGGATCTATACTGTTTGATTTTTTACCCAGAGGACACACCTACCTCCTAGTTGCCCTCCCTGGACCCCTTTCTCAGGTTACATCAGATGCTCTCAATTATCAAACCTGGAAGAGCTTCTGTCTTTTCCCTAGTAATTGTCATAACGATTTTACAACACAGCCACCCTATCCCTTCCATTTCTCTCCTAGCCAAATACAAAAGGGTCCCTGGAAAGCCTAGGTCTGGATCAGATATGCACCTAATATCCTCCCTGCACCCAATGTCCCTTGAATGTCTACAACTTTCAGAGATTCCCAATCCTCAGCCTGCTAGGAGTAGTGCCCTGCACCCTAGCCCATACCTCAGTACCTAGTCCTGAGAATGCACATTTAAAACGTTATATCCCACCCACAAGCAGTGACACCTCCCTGCCAGGCCAGGCCCTCAGGGAGCCAAGCCCTGCTCACTTGCTCCTATGAACATTCCTTCATCCCCTCATTGTGGCTGCAGCAAACCAGTGAGACTCAGATACCTCCAAGCCCACCTGTGTGACCCAGCGCAGGCCCATCTGGAGCCTGGGTTTCTTATCTGTGAAATGAGAGGACTAGGGATACAGATGGGGCACATCAGTGGATTAATCCCAGGGTCCTCCTGACATCCACCCTCTAATTCCTGTCCACTGCCAGGGTACCCATTCTACCTCATTCTTCCTGCTGCTCAACCTAGCAGGCCTCTGCATGGCTTGTTTCTGTTGACTGTCCCTGGTCTGTGGGCTCCATGCGTGCAATATCATGGTTGACTAGCATGCTGTGAAATGTCGCAAAGGTGCTTTTGGCTTATTCTGTATTGTCTCATGCCAATGCTAGAACAGGTGAAAGGATGGTGATTCATGAGTCCCTATGGCACCAGGTCCCTACATGTAACCCTGCAGGGAGGCCCTGAACTCTGTCTCAGGCAGGTCATTCCATCACATGAAAAATGGAGATCACAAGATTCACCTCACAGGGTGCTATAGGGCCACATATATACAGGGCAAATGCAAAGAGGAAATGCCTGGCTCATCAGCCCAGGAGTTGGCAGCCTTCACCATTGTCCCCACTCTATAGAGAAGAAAGCCAAACTCAGATTCCAAGGTCAAGTTGGAGCTAGAAGGGGCATTGCTGGCATCTGATGTAACCCTAACTCTGGCACACTAACTGTTCTGCGAGGCTCTGGCTTTCTCATGCCTGCTTTGCTCAGGCAACTCCGCTCCTCCAGTGCCTGCCACAGTCTCAGGCATATTCCCCCCCAGGCCGCTCTTCTCCTTGACCCCTCAGGAGGCTGGACTCTTCCATCTCCCCTTTTCATCTTACAACAGTCTTGCTCCAAGGATGTGGAAAGCCTGCCTGGGGCCATTATCCATTCCCATCTGTGGATTACTTGGTGGGGACAGAGCATCAATCTGGCTGAGTGAGGTCTACATACACACTGGACCTGGTAGCCCCACACAAGGTAGGGAAATGAACATGATGTCTGGTACCTAGCAGGAAATGAGCCATTAAGATTGGGAGCATATAGGCCTATAGTTTCCACTGCAGAGCAACATCCTGCTACCCCCAAGGGCCCTTATTACAGCTGAAACCCAGTGACAGCATGATGAAGATTGTCATGTGACCTCTGTGCTTGGGATCCCAACTTCCAGAGTTCCCTGGATATCCTGGGACAGTCATGGTACCCCAGGTGGGGTCATTAGAATGACTAACTGGAGGGAGTTTAGCCAGAGAAAGGAACAAAGGTGTTGCTACCTTGTGCCAAAGCTGAGGCTCAAATGTGCTCTGTCTGAAAAGCAGGGGGTAGAGATGCTGGGACCCTGGGGTCCGACTGTGACAGAAGTTCTGTGAGTATGGAGGGAATGGGCAGGCCAGTGTCAGGGAGGGCTCCATTGCCTTTTGGCTGGATCACAGCTCCAGCAGCAGGTGAAGAATGGAGTCCATTAGGGCCACCATCTGTCTTGTCCATGACAGGTCCTCCCAGTGACATCCGGGAGGTATGTAGATGGAATATCTTTTTGGGGAGAGTTTTTCTTTTGCCAATTTTTGAACAGGTAGCCAGACATTTATCACATCTGTCCTGTGTCAGCCTCTGCCTGACATAAATTGGGGATGAGGCAAGGAGATGAAAGACAGCCTGGACACAGTCCAGTGTGCAGGGGCCATGTGTCAGGCCACGGAGCCCAAAGAATTACTGGCAGGTCTCTCACTGAAATGGTGGTGGGAGAGTAAGTCATTCATCTATTGCTCTCCCCCAATATTTTCCCTCCCCACCTGAGGCCAGGCTTACCACATCCTCCACATCCTCATGCAGTGCCTCACTTACTGCCTCAGAATGAAGACTGTTCAGCATCTTTTAGCCTTCTCTTTAGCTCTGAAAAATCTGGCAGCCTAGGACCCCTCCCCTTTGGCCAGCAGCTTCAGTACCTCCATGAGACCTGGTGGGGGCCCTAGAGTTCTCTCCACAAGCCCTGTTGGCACTCACACCAACACTGCTCTTTCTCACGGATTTTTGCAGCATCTCTTTGGAACCTGGGGAAATCTTGAAAGCAGACTATGTTGCAAGATTCTCAGGGTCCCTGCTGCCCAGCACAGGACTGACCTAGAGCTGATGCCAGGAATAATTCACTGAGAGAATAGGGGGAGAGGTCATTGACTCTAGAGACTCCTTCATGGTAGAACCTGCCCAGGATCTGTTCTCTCTCCACTGTATGTGCATCATGATACCTGTTAATCCCACAGAGGATTGTGGGGGTGTGCTCCCCAGGGGATGCTGCCAATTAACCTGCTAAGCCACACTCAAGATCATAGCCCTCATGGACTCTGCAGGTGGGGCAGGAGAATCTCCCAGCTAAGAGGATATGATTAGTCCTGTTGCTTCCTTAGATGTCCCTGGAGGGTTCATTTGTAGCCCTCAAGGAGACCTGAGAGGCAAGTCCCGGGCACATAGGCCACATACCTCATCCCTTGTAGGCCAGTGAGTACTGGAAGATAGGGGCTGGGCAAGGTGTAACTAGCCAGCTGTGTGCTCTCTGAGGACAAAGGAGACTGAATGTATCCAGGGGACCTGAGGCCTCCACCAGGGTAGATGAGAGAAGCTGATAGTTGAGAACATGTGGGGAGGACACTTGATTGGGCTTAATAAAAGGGGAGGTACACTAGGGCCAACTCCTAGGTTCCTGGCTGGGTACAGCATGCAGACAGGTAGGGCCAAGAAAGCTGGGTGTGGCACCTCTTGGGATGGACCACAATCTTCCCTTAGTCATTTTGGTGGCTGGCCAATGCTGGGAAGCAACATAACCCATAGCCCAAGGAAAGAGTTTCTGGGGTAGAGGCCATACCTAGAGGACAGGTGGGCCAGCCTCCCAATGCCCAGACCTCCTACAAGGACTAGGCAGAATACATACAGCCCCTCCCATGGCACCATCAACCAAACTAACTCAAAGTGAATGGTGGGACAAAAGTCTCCAAACTGTTAAAAGAGAAAATTTCAAATGTCCCTCTAAGTACAAAGTTCCTATGGCTCAAGTCTGTTCAGGGGCTTGAGCTAAACCTCAGTTTCCTCACTGAGAAGTGGAAACACCCCTCTCCTCTGGAATCCCCAGATGCTAGACCTGCCTGGAACCTATGCAGCCCCACCCTCATCCTACTATGACTTAGGTCCCATTTGGGCTCTCCACAGCTTGAACCAATGCTTTACTCCTCATAAATGGCCAGCATAGACCTTGATGGAAAAGAACCTGTGTGGGAGAGGCCAGACAAGAGTTCCTTCTATGTGCCTTCCACAGCCCAGCAGAGGTTTTTGCTCCAGGAATCTTTGTAGGATACACATGCCTATCTCCTTTGGCTGCCTGGGTTCTACCCTGGATTTCCTTGGAGCAGGACAGGTGGGAAGGAGGCTCAGGGAGATAGGGGCCTCATTTCCTACTAAGGGGCCTGACGTGCCATCAACAGTCTCAGTTTCCTCAGTGAGTTCCCAAGCTCAGGGCATGAAGTATAGGAGGTTTTCTAGAGTGCATAGGAAGGAGTCCCAGGAACTGGCCAGAGCATCCAAAAGAATTTCTCAGGGTCCAGGCACTATAGGCAGCACTCCCTCACCAGTGAATCCACCTTCATACCATCCATGTACGGAAAGGAGGCTGGGGGTAGAGCCTGAAGCACACCAACTAGCCCGTGCTAGACAGCCAGCCCTAAGGGACCCTGACTTTGGCATCTCTCAGAGCTGACTCGGGGGCATAGAGGAACCCAGGCATGGTTACACCTGTGAGAATGCCGCTTGTAACTGACAGTTGTTTCTTGGGCTCTCCCTATATGGGGTGCTGTAGATATATCCACCCAAATTTTAATGGCTCTCTGCACCCTCATGCCAGGGTTAGACTGTTTGGGAGACATGGAGATGGGGTGACAGAAAATAGCACCTGGAGTTTCCCCCAGCAAAGGTGGAAGAAAAGGTTCTTACATGAGATCCTCTGGCCCAGGCCCTGAAAGTAAGGAGAAAAAGCTTCACCTAATGGCATCCTTGGGAGGGTTTAGGCAGGAAGGGTGGAAAATACCATCTTATTGGAAATAAGATGGTAGGCAGGCGTGACTGTGATCTTGAGCCAGGAGGTAGAGGGGGTGATCTAATAAGGCATGTCTGCCATGAGGAATAAAAGGGAATGGACAGGGAGAAGGTCAGACTTTGTAAAATGAACCTGTCTTTGGGGATAGGTAGAGTGGGCAGGCCAGGATTGTGGGGTTGGATGTTCAATACAAAGGATATGATATCACATAGACTGAATTTGGGGATCCTGGATGCCCAGTGGAGTGCAGCTGTGTACAGGGGTGATGTGGAGCTGTTAGGAGGAAGTAGCTAAGGGAGTCAAGACTCTCTGTTCAGCTGCATAGGTTCCACATGTGGCAGGGAGGTGGTCAGCATTCACTGGACAACCTTCCAGATCTGAGAACCAGTGCAGAGCCCAGTGACAAGACAGGCTGAGCTGTATGTGGTGGGGGAGGGATAGGGGACGAAGTAACCATGGTGAACATGGATTCTCAGCTAGCTTAAGACTTTTTCTGCCTTCCATGTTACTCACTATTTTTTACTGAGCATCTACAAGGTGCAGGGTCTACTCCAGGCCCTGGGGCTACTGTGGGATGCTACAAGCCAATCTTCATCCTGGCCTTGCACCCATCCCCACCTAGCTCACCCAGAGCCCCACACTCAACAATCCTAGGACTTGGAGTATTTCCTACTCATGAGGGCACTGATCCAGGAACACCATCTCTGGTCAACAGCCGTGGATTATAGATGAGGCCTCCAGTGACCAGGGAAGGGCGGTGCTACCCAATGTCACACAGCCAGCCAGTACTGCACAAGCTGATCCTATGGCTGCACAGATTTGGGGGAGGGGGGGACTTCTGGCATGTCCCAGAGCCCGCCCCATTTGGGCGCTGGCAGGAGGGCGAACAAAAGCAACATCTTAAGAAGGTCACAATGGCTGGGACAAATTGAGGACACAGTGTTGGAGACCAAGGCAAGCAAGGAGCAATCTGAGATGGCTTCTGGGAGATGGTGAGGGGCCTGAAGTCTCACCCTGGCTTAAGTCCCTGGGTCCTCCAGCCTCCTCATCCTCACCCTCTTTCTTGATGGGCCCCTCTCCCAGCTTCAGCCTTGGCCTGACATTTCCCGTGACATTTGCTGCAAAGAAATAGAGTCATAAATCCAAAGGTTAAATTTGCACAGTGCCTTGCATGGATGGTAAAAACTATGGTCCCTCCACCCATCAGGAACCCCATGGGTGGAGGTTTGTGTTGGATGGCCCACCTATCTCACCACTTCTCTAAGGCAACCCAGTCACCGGGTCCCCAAATGGGTACCTGGGCCCACCAGGCCCTGAAGTTGGGCTCATAGGGATGTTTATCAGAGAGAATATTACCTTCCCTACTCTAAAACCAAGACCTTGAGATGCCCTGCAGTAAAGAAGAAAAGAAAGGATTTCAGCATGATTTAACACAGCTGATCCCAAATTTGACCATAAAACCCTTGTTTGACATCTGCCAATTGTGAAGCTTCAAATCCATGGACTGTGATTCATGAGGGCCAGTTAAGAATGTTGAGGTGTTGACTGGAGGGCCAAAGAGCACCCCTGGGCATGAGACAGGCTATCTGAATGAGGCTAAGTCAGTTCCTAACACCCCTACATCCCAGATCAGCCCAGGTCCATGGATCAGAGTGCTGAACGGGGCTCACTGCCTGCTAGGGTCCAACTGGGCTGACCTGGGAACTCTGGTTTCTGTTCACTCTGCATCTCTCCAAGGCTGCTTAGGAAGGTCTTCCAATAGCCTCTGCCTCCTGGCCCCATTGACTGGGTCTGGCTACCCTGAGGAGGGTCATCAGGGTCCATGGACAGCCTCCATCAGAACAAGACAGTCAGAAGAAAGCATCAGACTGCCATCAAAACAGGCAGGTCAGTGCCACCATCATTTCAGTCTATCTTACCACAGCAGAGCAAGGCCATGGACTCGACCCAGAGATAGGGAAGACTATTAGACTCAGCTAATGAGGCTGGAAGCTATGTAACAAGGGTTGGAGAGAAGGGGCCCTGAAGCAACCCCTGCAGAGATGGCCATCCTTAGAGCTGAGAACCTGCTGGGTTATGTGCATGAGAGGGGAGCTGCATCTCTAGAGTCCTGCTACATGGCCATGGCCAGTATAAGAGGCCAAGGCAGGTTTGAATAAGTAAATTATCTTGCATTTTCTGGAAGGGATTCCACACATATCAATAAAGCATGATGAACAAGATTAATTTCTGATGTGCAAAATACTTAAAATACAGTGACAATAGAAGAAAATGCAGCACAAAACACCTGGTATGGTGGGACCCAGCCAGGCCAATGCACTCTGGAGATGGTGTAGAGTGATACAGGGGTGTGGGACTGTGGGCCCACCCTGCTGGCTTAGCATCCAGTGGTGGCTCTGTAACTGTCTGTGCTTTAAAGCACTTAACCCTCGGGGAAGATCACTTTCCTTCATTTGTCTGGTTCAGATTAAGGTCTGCAGACCAGGAATGAATGAACAAATAAGTAGATGGTGGTTAGCAAATGCAATATCTAGAATTTGGTCACAAGGAGGATGTTAGTGACGTTGATCAAGCTGTGGGTGCACTTAGCTACAGGGCAAGGGCACTAAGAGGTGCAGAAACTGGCCCCTGAGAGAGTACTCATGGGGCTGGAGAGGAGGTAGGGTGCACAGTTCTTAGGGCTTATACCATGGGTGGTTACTGAAGGTTGAGCAGTCCTGCTTGAGGGTCAGAGGTCAGGGCTCACCAGGCTGGGTACCTGGAAGCATGAACTTCACTGATGAGGCACAACCAAGTACCTAGGGCCCTCAGTAACCCTATGACAGGGTTAGGGTAGGTGTCACTTGCTCATACACTCCCTCCACTGAGGGCACACACACACACACACACATTCTCTCTCTCTCTCTCTCTCTCTCTCTCTCTCTCTCTCTCTCTCTCTCTCTTTCTCTCCCTTCTACTGACCCTTCTTCCGGATGCACAGACTGAGAACCCCTGAGGAGAAATTCTAGGCCACAGGCCCAGGACTGCAGGAGGGCTCATTCTGCCTCTCTACCATCCTGGCTTTGCCAGCTGGACCCCTCTTGGTGCTGTACTGACTGCCATAGGCATCCAGGCCACAAAGCCAGAATTTCAAGCCAGGGCAGGAGCAGCAGGGCGGGGGGGGGGCGATATAGTCAGGACTGGGTAGCATAGGGAGGGTGAGCCCAGTGCCTGAAGAGTTTTGGAAGTCTTGTATCCACAATCCCTGACCCTCACAGACAGCTTATCACTTGCATTAAAATAAAGGGCAATAAATTGTGCTCCTCTATTCAGGGATGGACTCTTGGAATACCCTCCTCCTCTTTGCCCAACTCAGATTCTACCCACACATATTCACCTTCCCCATCACTCCTGAGAACTAGGCTGTCCACAGAGTTCAGGGCACACCAATGCCATTGGCTTCCCAAATTCTTAAATTCAGAGCTCACTTCAATTCCTTATCCAATGGTAGGTGTGGGTACAAAAGAGAAATAGGAGGAAGCTAAGAAGGAAACTGCCAGACAAAAGGCCTGCCAAGAACTTCAGACATGTGCCAACAATGAGCTCCTAACTCCCAGGGAACCATGTGCCCAAGGAAACAGGTGCTCATAATTTCTAAGACCTTGCTGGAGGGAAATGAGACAGGACATCTTGCACCACAATTACAGGTGGAGACGTGTTTTATCTGAGGCTTCCACACTAATGGGACTTGGGTTATGATGTACACACAGGTGACCAATTTGTGGCCTGAGAACATAGTGAACCTTTAAAGTGTGTGGCACAGAAGGTCACCTGCCATCTTCCTTTGGTGACAGGGAAGTCATTATTTATTGTGAGTATTTCATTCAATTGTGGACATCAGCAGGAAAACTAGGTCCTGTATTGGGACTTTCTCCATGAGGCAGTGACTAGCAGGGTTGGATATCCAGCCACTCTCTGACCATGAAGGAATGGTGAGTCTGTGGCCCAGCCCCACCCTACATGCTCATGCAGTCCCTGAGCTCCAGTCTCTTTATTCTACCATGGAAGTTAGCAGGGTTGGGCTCAGGGCCTAGGATCATGCCTCTGTCACCATGGGCAGGGGCTGTGGAGGGGCCACAATCAGTGCCCTGCTCCTCTGGGAGTTTTCTGTGGCTGCTGAAATAGATCACTGCTATACAGTGGCTCAAAACAACATGCATTTATTCTCTCACAGGTCTGGAGGTCAGAAGTCCAAAATGCATCCTGGGGATTAGAACCAAGGTGTTGGGAGGCCAGGCTCCTTCGAGGGACTAAGGAAGAGACCATTGCCTTACGTTTTCCAGCTCCTAGAGGATACCACATCCCTGGGCTCCTATCCCTTCCTCCAGTTTCAAAGCCAGCTCTGCAGCACCTACAAATCTCTCTTTCTGGGTTTCTCTTCCCCTCTTCCCTCTCTCCTTCTCTTCTCTTCTCTCTCCCTCATCCCTCTTCTCTTCTTTCCATTCCCCTTCTCTCTCTCTCTCTCTCTCTCTCTCTCTCTCTCTCTCTCTCTTTCATCTCCTTCCATTCCCACATTCCTTCTCTTATTCTGACCTCCCACCTCTCTCTTTCCATTACCTTGGACCACCCAGATAAACTAGCATAATCCTCCATCTCAAGCACTTTAACATCATCCCCTGGGTAAGGTCCCTTTTGTTACAGACCATAATATATTCACAGGTTCCAGGATTAGGAAGTAATATTCTTAGGGCCCCTCATTCAGTCTCAAGCTCAGCTTTGATCCTAATTCCATGGAGATCTGGGAAGACATCTCCCCAACTTCTCTCCCTTTCTAACTCTTTCCATCCCCAATCTGGGTATTTCTGGGACCACCCCAGACTCAACCCTGCCCACATGTCTGGTCTTCCACAGTCCCTACTTTGTCTAGGATCACAGGGAAGGGACTATGATTTCAGTCATATTGCTGAGACGTTTTCTTCCCATGACCCCCTGGTCTGCTTCTCTGTCACCAAGATGCTCTTGGAGGAAGACCTTATGAGGATCTTCAGTCTACAATGGAGACACCATGGCCCAGAGACTCTGAGTGATTTGTCAGAAGTAGATCACTGGGCTGTCACTTTTCTGCTCCTACCATTATCAGCGTGTCTCTAAGAACTCCTGGACTCCATGTCCTCCCTTTCCAAGTTAAGCCCAGAATTATGTCCTCTCTGTACACTTCCCATGGCACTGATGGCCTTCAAGTGGCTTGATTCAAGGATTCTC
Source organism: Ictidomys tridecemlineatus (assembly GCF_052094955.1). Classification (NCBI taxonomy): domain Eukaryota; kingdom Metazoa; phylum Chordata; class Mammalia; order Rodentia; family Sciuridae; genus Ictidomys; species Ictidomys tridecemlineatus. Next base: position 74,930,593 of record NC_135478.1, on the reverse strand, counting down.
TCACTGTCCTCCTCTGTTGTTATTGGCCCTGAACACCCCATGTCACTCTCACCACTTTGAATCTCCTCACCCTGCTGGGCCCCTCTGTCTGGTCCTCTATGCTGGTGCTGCCCTGTCAGGACTATTGGGAACTGGCTCCCTGTGTACTCTGGGCCTTTTTCTTCTTTGCCTGTTCAATCCTTAGCCTTGCTGGGGCTTGAAGGCTGCTGGAAGCTGTAATTTGGCTTTCCTGGTGGCAGCCCTGCCCCAGGATTGGGTTACCATTCATTCTGAGTCCCTACTGGAGGCAGGCACCCTGTGACAAGGGCTGTGTCTCTAGCAGCCTGTCCCTCAGAGGTTCAGCTGGGTTCTGGACTGGACCTTACTGAGCCCTCCATGTTTGCTGTTTCACTGTAATGTTGCTCCCAGTTCTGCTGCAGATATGATCCCACCTGCCACCACCTGTCAACAGAGTGACCTTGGCTGAGGGTTGCTTTCAGGGAAATGCTGAGCTGGTATCTGACATGTTTTATATTTTGTGATTCAGACCACCTTGGAGGCAGATGTCCATACTCCCACACCTTGTGAATGAGGAGACAGAGGTTCCAAGAGTGAAGACAGGTCGTCTGAGTCCCACAGCTACACAGATGGTGAGCACCTGGGTCCATTAGCCCAAGGGCAACCCAAGGTGACTACGTCTTCCCCCATGCCTGACTGTAAGGGCCAAGCCAGCTTAGGTGGCATAGGTGTTAAAGACCACATGTATGTTGGGTCACTCTCCCTCCTAGGCAGGCTGTGCCTATACAAGGCCAAGAGAAGATTCTGAGCATATGAATATTTGTGGTTCTGTGGAGTTGGAGGACCTGGATTCTTCTGTCTACCCTGGCTCAATGGATCCAAAAATCAAAGCAAACAAGATATTTGTGTGCCTATTTCTGAGATGAGAGGATGGAGGCTCCAACAGTAAGTGAATGATCCATTCAGGGTCACAGTGAATTGTGGGGTGACCTATTCCCAGGCTCTTTCCACATATCCTCATCCCTGTGACTCATTGTCATTTAATCATTAGTTCACTCACACATTCATTTAACAAGCCCTGAGTGAGCATAGCTGTAAAATGGACCAAGTGCTGGGTGGAGGGACATGAGGACCACCTGCACTGGAGGAATTCACAAGCTGCTAGGGGACAATTTGGAATTTACTACTTCTCCCCTCCTCAAGTTCCTGGAGGTCAACACCATTTAGGCAGACCAGGGAATGTCAGATACAGGAAAGGAATCTCCCCATAATCTTGAGATGAATTTAACAAACAGAAGCATCTATGAGATGCCTCATCTGCCAGCCATGGGCCACTTAGGGCAAGTCACAGTACCTCATTGACCCTCCAGTGGCTCTGAGATGTGGGGGCTATGATTGCCCATTTCACAGATGAACTCAGAGACATACACAGTCTACCCAGGTTCTACATAGCCCAAAGGCAGCGGATCCAGACCTAATCCCATGCATCTGCTCCCATCTCTGTGCCCAACCCAGACCTATATTTTCCCTAGGGAGTAACAGCCCCACCACACAGGGCAGGTCTATGCTGGGCAAGCCCCTCAATGTACAAGGAAGAATGTCAGCATCCAGTAGCTGATGGCCATGGGCTGAGACAAAATTCACAGAGTCAGAAGAGGGAGGGAGACTGGCTTCTCTACAGCAAAAGTCATAGCCCAGAATGGCATGAGTGGTTGTTGGGGAGCCCTAGGGAGCAGACTCTGGGGCTGTAGAAGAGGGACAATGAAGTGGCTGCTCTGGCCTGGGAGATGGGAAGCAAATGGCTGTTTGGGGTCCCTAGGGAAGGGAGAAGCAGAGTCAGCAGCTCCTGCTGAGTTGAGCTGGGTGACTCTCTCATCTTCCCCAACCCCCCTGTGAGATCTGCAAAGGCACCAGGAGAATATCCTCCTCCAGGTCTGGACAGGAGACACCCATATCCTTCATCCCACAGTACTCATGGCCCCCAGCATGTACTTCCCAACACACAGGTCCAAAACAAAGTTTTCAAGCCAACTAGAAATGTGAACTTCTAGAAGTATGGATGACATAGGCAATGTCCACTGTAGTGCCCACTGACATTTAATGACAGCATAATGTTAATGGACTTTGCCCTTTCTTCCTGACACATCAGCTTCTTCACCAGGGTGTCTGTCATTCCTGGGCCAGTTTTCCTGGCTCACACCTCATTTCCAGAGCATTTCCCTGATGCTGTCTGAATCCTTGAGATCTCACAGAAACCCCAGACTTCATCCCCCATTCAGGATGGGTTTCCATGGCTCTGAAGAAGCCACATGTCTTGGCCTTGAATCAATGCTCCCCCTTAGGCTCCTCAATGAGATATGCACGAGGAACAGTTCCAAATCAACCTGGATCCTCAGACACATGAGATTGGATGACTTTTCCTGAATACCTGCCTAGTTACTTAGAATCTGAAACCTAATCTGTTAGGGCAATAGTTCCACAGAACCACTCTAGACCAGATCAGCTCTATGAAGAAGGGCTCTAGCCCTAGATCCTGGGTTTCCTCAGACCTTCCTAATTTGTGCCTGTTGTACTCACATAATTATTACTAGTGTCTTCTCCACTCCCAGAAAGACCCAATATAGATGATGAATTTTTATCATTCTATCTCAAATAACTGTCAAATGACTCAATGATGATCATGATGAGAAGGAAGAATGAGATAAGGTCAAGGATGGTGATCATGACTGAATGATTTCCCTCAACTCATAAGATCCGCTGTCCTTATCTCTAGGCTGGATCTTTCCATTCCACAATGTTCTTTCTTCCTTTTCTGAGGGCCAGGCCTGATGCTGAAGGCTAATAAACTCCACATGTCAATGACCTTGTAGATGAAAAAGATGGCATAAAAGATATCATGCTGGGTTCAGGGGGGAGCCCCTGGGAGTTCCCTGAGACAGTTCTGCTTCTCTCCTGTTGGGATGCATGTCTCACTCCTGCCTCTGGCCTTGGAATCCACACATTCTGGGGACTGGTGGCAGGTTCCATCTTAGGAGTCTGGGCTATAGCTTCTCCTTCCACAGCACCCCCATATGGGCATGACTTTCCCACTACTCAGGATCCAGAAGCTGTGGTTCCCCCTAGGAACTGTCCCAGGTATCAGGGAGAGAAAAAAAGAGACTGTGCCTAAACATAGCATCCCAGCTATACCAATGCCCAGCCTCAGCTCCCCTCCCGCCACCATCTCCTGCACCTGCAGCAGATGTCTCACCACAGACCACATCCTCACATGGTGGACACACTCAGAAATTCAGAAATTTGGGGTTGGCTGGATCCTGGAAATCCTCAGGGGGCTTGGCAGGGGACCTCCCCAGCTGTTGCAGCTGCAGCTCTTGAGGCCCTTGCACTCCCTGCTCCATACTGACATACACTGAGAGCTGAATTCTGGCAGTGACAGAGGAGTTTTGGTCTAGCTGGCCCTTTTTTCAGTGTTCATGGGGCCTGGATTTTCTCTCTTGGGTTAAACATGTAGGTATGCCCTTGTAGTTTCTCCTCTGTCAGAAGGACTTGCCCTAGCTTCCTGCTGCTTCCTTTACTCACAGGCCTCAGCGACTCCCTGTGAGTATAGGGTGCTCGTCCTTCCCAGGCCCAGGTGTCCTCAGCTTCCTGCTCCATGCCACCCCCTATGGTTCTTCTTATGTCATGTCATTGCCCCACTGTAGAGTGGGGAATTGGGGATTCTGAGGCAGAGGATGACAGTATTGTTCTGGGAACGTAAGAATGGTTCTGAGCCTCTGAATTCTCAGTTTGGGGCTAGCTCTGTGTATTCAAGCCCCATTAGAGAGGCCTCCAAGATCTTAAGAACGTTGCCTCCTCTGGTAATATTTGGGGAGGAGAGTATCCCCTACCCCAGCTCTCCCTAGGAATTGGAAGACTCTTCTGCCCTAGTAGAATATGGTAACACACACTCACTGACCTGACATGGATATTCTAGTTCCTTCTATTGATGACTCCATGTAGGAAGGGAGAGGGAGTTTTTCTTGCCTAAGACACCCAGCAACTTTGTATAAAGTCTGCGTCCTGGGACTTGACCAGTACCAGCCAAGACCTGGGAGGGCCAGACATTTTAAAGCACCTGGGACGAAGCCAGACTGAAACTGGATGCTGTTTTTTTTTGGGGGGGGGGGCAATTTTAATTCCTTAACTTCAATCTCTCCATCCAAGTGCTTAGAGTGCAACCTGACATGGACAGTCCAATATGGGGCAGCAGAGACCAGTGATGTGGAGCTGAGAGCCAGAAAGTGTTGAAGCTCTTCTTCATGGGGGAGGCTGGACATCAGGTGGAAGGCTGCAGGGGTGGTTACAGGAGGAGGGATATATGTATATGCTACTCGTTCTGCATTCCTGCAGTGATAGATTTCTATCATTCTAACAAACACCAGAAATAATCAACTTGCATGGATGAAAGATCTCTTCTACCTGTCAGGTGTGGACATTTTGGTCCATGATCAGTTGACTCCATCACTTTGGTCCTGAAGTAAGGAAGTCGACCACGTTGGGCAGCACATGGTAGAGAGGATGTGCCCACTTCATGGTGGTAAGGGAAAGAGAAAAGAGAGGGGAACAGGGACTCCATAATCCCCTTGAAGGCCACACCATCCACAAGCCCCAGATCTTGAAGGTTTCACCGTCTCAACACTGCCATAAGACCAGACTGCAAATCAGTGACCTTTCTGCCTACACTCACTGCTCAACTTGCAGCTCAAGAACTTGAGATGGCTTTAAAAAAACTTTTGAAAAAAAGTTAGAAACTGTGCATTGTTAACAAAACAGAATGTTACAGTGTTTTGTTTCTTTTTGTTACAATAATACTTCACGAGAATGTGTATGTTTTTTGCCATAGGACTGTAGAGGAAAGGCCTGAAAGGAAATTAAAAAAATATCAATGACCTTTCAAATCAAAATTAACATGGTCTGCGACATAATGTTCAAAGGAAGATGCATTCAAAGGCAAACACTAACCACAATTTTGTTCACAAAGCTCAATGTTAAATGAATCCTATGTAAAAACTCACTTAGAAATTATATCCCAGCGTGGACTTCAAAAGCTGATCTTACAATTTTTTTTGAAAAATATTTAACTAAAGAATGTTTTGTTCAGCAGAGCTAGTCATTAGGCTGGCTTTTTCATCATTTTAACAATTTCCATCTTTTCTCCAGTCACATTTCAGCTAACTACTACATGGGACCATGTGATGATGCTTTGGACCCCAAGCACATTTTGTATTGTTTGGGATCCAGATTGGGGTCATGGCAGACAGGAGGGCATTGGACATGCACTACACCTGCTTTCTGGCTTCTGAACATCTTCTAACCTGTTTGAGAACACTGTTGAAGATGTCCACATCCTTCAGCCCTCGCCATGGATGGAAATTGCCACCCACTTGGACAAGATGTCCCTTATAAGTACAACTCATGCCAAACCTATGGTTTCTCCAGAAGCCAGTTTTTGAGTAAAAGGAAAAATGGTTGTCCCTGGTAACTTTTCCGCCATGAATAATCTTTTAATCATACTGTCTAAAGATGAGTGGGGAATGTGTTTATTGGCCCCAAACTCCATTGGCTCCACACTGTTGCAGGAGTTCCATGGTAAACACCAGGTCAACTTCACAGAAGAAGTGAAAATATTTGTTATGAAATGGCAAGATCCCACTCTGAGGGCCACAACAATTTAAAATTCAACAGACAGGCAAAATCTTCATAACACCTTTAGGGTACTTAACTGCTATAATCTCATCAGTTCCACTAGTTTGGCCTAATCAGGGTTGGAGTTAGAATTAAAAACTAGTACAACCAATTTGGCATGATGATTTGGGGTGGGACATGTCTTCCCCAAGTTTCCCAGAAACCTCACAAACATGTCAGAACGTCCAGACAATGGCATCAGTATATGACATTTTCATCTTTGGGCTCTTTGCTTTTGTTCATGGATCCAGGGAACTGGAAAGGAACAAGCTTCTTCAGGGAATTGGAGAGGAAGTATAGGTATCCAGACTTCTGGTTGATTCTGCTGGCCAGCTCCTGAGTCTCCAGTTCTTCATGCTCCACAAACTGGATCTTGCTGAAACTCTGCTGTAGGTATGCATGCCTCCTCATAGGAACTGTCATCTTCTTGCCTTTATACTTCCTGCATAGAAGCAGAAGGTTCAGAATGTACTCTGCCCTATACATGGGATTCACCACAGGATGATAGCCACAATGTATCTCCTTTAAGTCCATGATGCATTCGCGGGTCTTGATGGTGGCCTTGATCATTTCCACTACCTACATGAAGATGTCATCCAAGGCTTCCATCTAGGCTGAGTCCATTCTCTTTGGAAGGGAGGGATGCAGGTTGGCTAATGGTCCACAGCCAAGTGCAAATTCTTCCCATTCAGAAATTCCCATAGCAGGATTTCCTCTTGAGGGCAGACCTGAAACCTCATGAAGGAAGCAAGGATTCCCAGATGTTGGTCTTCTTTATGCATCTCTGTGTTTCTGTATTTGTTCATTAGGCTGATTTCTCAGTGGAGCTGTATTGTGTGATGCTGCTGCTCTGCAATCTGGCAACTGAGAATGTAGCTGTGCAGTTTGTACTTGTAGCTTGGGTTTTTGTTCAGGTTGTATGTGATAGCTTGGTGAATCTTACTGTTCTGGGGATCTCAGATGTACCCTTTTTTGGTTTTTTTCTCATTAAAAAAAAGCTGATGCATCTCAAAAGACCCATGACACTTCTGTAGAGCTGAGTCCTATCTGCCTGAGAAACAGGGCTCACTGATATTCAAGCTCCTCAGGAATCTCTTCAGATGAACTCCTTTGATGTAAAGATCATCATCTGCTTCTAGATCACAGTCCAAGCAGTGCTCATGCATATACTTGAGCATCATAAATGTCTTGTGGGATGAGTAAGTACCATCCACGCCTCATAGTGGCACTACTGGAATTGGTACAGATGTGTCTGAACACTCACTAGAGAAAAACACCACTATTCCATGAATTGTTTTGGATCCTGTTCTGAAGACGGCCACAGAAGGAGTCTGAAGTATTTCTGGGTGGTCATGACTAAGACACAGAGAAGTTTCCTGTCATGTGAGGCCACCAACTGGGCCAAGCCTAGTGGCCACAGCTGAGCCGCAGACATCTTCTTGTGTCCTGCAGGCCTGGGATCCTTTTGCTGTGCCCACATTTATCCAGTCTGGTGCAGCGCCACAGAAACACTGGTTTCAGCTCTGAAGCATGGGGCATGACAAACCTGTGAGGCCAGCACAAAGCCCAGCAGGAGTCAGATCTGAGGCAATAAGCAGAGCTAGGCTCGCCAACTTGCCTGGAGTCATGCCCATGCCATTCTGACTGCGGGGCTGCTTCCACCACCTCTGTTTAGGAGCCCGCCCACCAAGCTCCCAGTGGCAGACAACAGCTTTCCCTTGTGCCAGAAGGCCTGGTCCCAGATGCTCAGTGGGTGCCTAAGGCCAGCTATGCCCATAACAGCCACAGAACTGACAGCAGGCCTTGTACTGAAGCTTCATTATACACACCTGTCTGCACCACAGTGACCTGCTCCTTTAAGAGGGGAACATGTCCTGCACATGCAATCTGCATATCCTGAGCAAGGCCACCATGACTATTCTTGCTTTGGCACAGAAGTGAATGAGCAGTACAAAGGCAATAGCAATGACATCTGCTCAGAGACTTTGTCCTGCCCTGATGGTGCCTCAGCAGGCTCTGCCTCTGTTCTCCTTGTGGCCTAGACTGCTGCTGCTGCTACACATCCTCACACCTGGCTCACCATTGCCCTTTGATATATTTTGAGTTAATTTTTGTGCATTGTGAGAAATAAGGGTCTAGTTTTATTCTTCTACATATTCTACCATGTTTTTCTGTGATAGAGTCAGAAGCTCATGGAGACCTGTGAAGCCATGGGCCAAAAATTAATGCTCCCTTCTAACTTGTTCCTGTTAGGTATAATGGTCACAGTGAAAAAAAGCTGACAACCACAAATGGAACAGTTACAAAGCACATTTGGGGTTCTGGTAGTCCTGCCCAGCATGCAATACTGAGGGGAGTCCTAAGACGTAAAAAGGGTAAGAGATGGGAACTTGAGAACTTGAAGAATTAATATCTCTGCTAAAGGTACTTACATAGCTGATCATAAATACTAACAATGATATAGTTTTGTACTTTAGTTTCTAACATATTACCATGTGAATTAAAGACAGGAGAAATTAAGTTCACAGTTTGAATCAATAATGGAAATGAACACAAGAATGCCAGTATGCACATTATACTTGTGACCACAGCATCATAAACAAGAAGGAATAGATGAGGGTAGGAGGAGAGGGAACATGGTAATAGAACTCAGGTAGCATCATTGCAAACTATGTTGATAATGATGTAAAGCATATAGAAACCACTGTAAAATTAAATTTCAAATAGAGATAAAAGGAAATGAAAGGTAACAAAAGTGGTATGATGGGAAAAATAAACCAATCACAATATAAGCTGCTAGTGGAGCAGTGAGGAATCTAAAAAAAAAGGATAAAACACATGTAGAAAACAGCACATTGACAGAAGTGTATCATTATCTGTGATGACATTAAATGGAACACATGAGTCTTCGTTTCTCAATACCTAAGAAGCCTGCATCCACACAAAGTTTCACACAATTTCTCTACACTATTGCATGTGTGGAGATAGGCTTGGGTTTGATGGATTCTCTTCTAACAGAAACATAGCATTTGGTGCGTGAACTTGACTTCCATGACTTCCTATGCACTGTCAATGCCATCAATCTGAGACATAGGACAGGGTACATTTTGGCACAACTGGCACAGAGTGAGGCTGGACATACTGAAAATAGGCTCTCCAGTGACAGAAGATTTGGGGTCCTCAGGAGCGGGGCTGCTACTCTGTGAATCCTCAACCAGCAAGTGTCAGTGGAGGGGCATTCAGAGGAATCCAGAAGAGAAGCTGGGGTTGCACAGAGTTCAGGATCACTCCTGAACTGGGGGTGAAAAGGAGGAGTCCAACTATAGTCCCTGACTGGACATCAGGAGAATTTAAACTGTGTCTGGGTTTGCAGTGACATTACAGTGATATTCTGAGGGTCTGAGTAACACAGGGTCACCCCCAGGACACTGGAAATAGCCAAGGCACAAAGAGGACCTCACCTGGGAAGTGCACTGAAGGAGGCTGATTGTATGTGTAAGCATGGCAGACCAGCTGGTTGAATTTCATAAGGGAGAACACACTAAGCTCAGATGCTGTAGGAGGGAGCACAGTGTGAGAAGATGGGGCTCCTGGGGTCTATTTTCTTCTCCCAGCATGACTGCATGTGCCTCCTGCTAATCTCAGGGAACTATTTACCACTGTCCAGAAGTCAATGCTGGGAAGGCTTCTCTATCCTAAGGTCTTCCAATGATGCTTGTACAGTCTTTTCTGGAATTTCCTCCCACCTCCAGCCATACATACCTTTCCTCAGGAAGAATTTCCTATGTGGTCTTGCATGAGGGAAGAGTGTACTTGGTCACTTCTCCTTGCATGGACAGGCTCCCTGAGGAGAATCTCAGATTGACACCGACTTTCACCTGCCTCAGTTCATAGCCCTGAACCTGGAATTCACCTTAGTTCAGAGGCAGGATCCTCTCTGCTTGAGGAATACTTGACAACTCATTTTTAAAGTTCATCCATGGAAACTGTGACACTGATGAACTTCACAGAAAATAAGGGACCTAAATTTGTTTTTTTTTTTTTGTCTGATAGGACTGGATTGTGGTGCTTTTTAACATGTCACATAAAGCATGGAAAATTAAAAAATAAGAATAAACATGGCCACTTATGGTACACTACAGAATGAGATGTGTCAAACACAATGTTTGAGACTAAAATTGGTGGCAAATCCACAAAAGTAGGCAGTTGATTAATTTAAAAATGTATATAATGTGAAATGCATAAAAGCATGTCAACAAGAACAGAAATATGAAATGAAATGCCAAAGATGAAACCAAAGTCCATGTAGGAGATACTGAGAGGACTATGAGGAATGTGAGAGTCCATGGTGACCTTATGCTGAGTCACTTGTCATCAGTGGTCTCTCAGCAGGAAGTTGCCTTACCCTTGAACAGGAACAAGAAAGGGCAGCAGCCCATCTGAAGTAGACCCAGATGAAAAGCAAACAAACAAATAAACAAACAAACAACAACAACAACAACAAAAAACAGCTCAGAAGAATTGGAAAAGTGGCAAAAGGGTCAACACCTGGAAAGTGACTCTAACCAGCGGTCAGGGAAGTCAAGGTTATATTTTGCCCAAAGCAGCTTGAAGCAAGTTGAATGCTGAACCTCCAACTCCTCTTTTTTTGTCTCTTCTTTTGTCCCCACAGCTGATTTGATGGGCTTCCTATTAGTAGTACACCCAGAGGATTTATAACTTCCATGTTGACCAAACACACACTTACCCCAAAAATCTAGAGATGAACGAGAGTGGTCTCAGGGAGCCTGGCTGTAACTGTGCATTTGAGGAAAGAAACCAATGAAGAAAGTTGTCCAGCAAAGGCACCTCAGGGACTCTTATGGTAATGTGCCACAAATACCATGGGGGAGGAAATGCAAGAATCTTGAGAGGAAAAAATGTAAAGGTTGTGCGGTGTAAACTAACCAAGGTTAAATCCAGTGATATAGGTGTTAACTATATGCAGGTAGACTGTGGCTGAATGAGGTTGTCTTGGGATGAGACTTTGGGGTTTCTAGTTTGTTCCTGGTTTCCCTGGGAGACAGAGGTCTCTCTGCTTCGTGATTGTCATGATTCAAGATATTTTTCTTGTCTATGTCATTTGGCCATGATATTCTGCCTCAGTTTAGAAACAGCAATTGAAATGGCCATATATGACCTGACAAATCTCAGAGCCTGAGTCAAAAAAGAAAATTCCACCTCTCATTTTTTCTTGTCAGATTTTGATCACAGCAACAACCTACCTGACCAGTCATGAACCAGGAAGGCCATTCTATATTCAGAAAGATGCTCTAGGCTGCTCAATTCCATGGTAAATATCCTGATGCCCCATCTAGTACCCCTCATTCCTTGCATTTTGTAAATTGAGCCAGATGTCCTAATTATTCTGGGTTATGAAAGAGTTGAAGCATCAGAACCATGCTGGAGGTGAATCCAAGGACATGTGAACAACCGGACCACTCCTCTCTATGTAGTGGCCTAACAGATACCCATATGCAGGCATGAGTCACACGATTGAAGGGATTCACTTCTAGCTTCCATGGCTTGTACAACAGAAATCATTCCTCCTACTACCAGAAATACACATGTGATCAATTTTGAGAAATACACTGAAGCTATCACATTTTTAACTAAACATGGTACCATATTCCGTGTGTGTCAAGCAGAAACTCATTGCCACTTCCATGATCACTCAGTCTCCACCTATACATAATTATGATATCCAGGCTTCATGTAATAAGATGATCCATCAAACTGCCACCCCCCAAAATGTGCATCTTTTCCAAGCAAGAGAATACAATACACTTTTGGACCTCAAGTATATTCATTGTCCTCCACCTATGATATCCTGTAAATTAAATATTGAAATAAAATGTTAACTTTTTTTTTCCTTTTGAACCAGGGATTGAACTCAGGGTCACTAGACCACTGAGTCACATCCCCAAGCCTATCTTGTGTTTTATTTACAGAAAGGGTCTCACTGAATAGTTTAGTGCCTTGTTTTCTTGAGGCTTCTTTCATAACATGATCCTGCTTCAGTCTCCCAAGCAGCTGGGATTACAGGCATGTGACACCGGGCTTGGATAGTTACATAATTTTAACACACCTATGTTAGTTGACACTAGAATCAGACAGAGGAAGGAAAACATATTCAAATACATTCTCATTAAAATAAATATTTTCCATAGAATTCTAATTCCTGTGATTATCATTGGTAATTTCTCACTTGTCTATTCTAATTCCCTTGACCACCAAAAAAAATGCTTTGGCTAGTGTTGATCTCTGGATAGTACTGCCAGGTGGTAGGCACAAATCATCACTCCATACAACATAAGTGCACCAGTAGCCCTGCTGAGTTGGATTGTCTTGGTATTCTGACCCTAACTGCAGTCCAAGGAAGGACTAGAGAACATGCTTCTTTCCATGCATTGCCTCCTTATTTTGAGTCAGCAATGCAAAATAATTCCCCTGATTATCAGGACCAATCATGACCTCATAGCCACAACTTGGTCTAATGATTCCTTGTCATGAGTAGCAAAATAGAGGCTTAAACCGAGGTTACAGCAGTCATTCTTGTGTCCTGTGTTTGGAACTAAGTCCTCTTCACTAGATCAATAATAGGGTTCAATTACTGAAATGGGAAGCAAACATTGTGCTAGTGAGTCACTAGTGTGTGGAGTCATTCCCAGTCCCAGGCCCTCATTCTAGCTTCAGGAATACTGCTTATTCCACAAACATCATGTATTGGATATGGGTGTAACCACTCACCAAGATTCATCTTGACTCCTCAAAAGCCAGTCAACCTTTTTGTCAGACCTGGTGTTTTAGGACATTGGGGAAATGTAAGAGTAGTAATGGCAGGAATATGGCTTGATTGCTCCCCTTTATTGGCTGTGACATAAGCATTGTGCTCAGAAGCCCCATGTTGAATACCACAATGGTGGTTAAGGTGTTCACTAAGTCCATGGATAACAGTTTTGGCAGAAGCACTGCAGGCAAGGAAAACAAGCTCCCTCAAGGGTAAATGCATGTTTCACTGAGAACTAATGTCAGTCTGCCATGATGTAAGGTTTAGTGTCATCAATCTGCTCTGAGATACGTGGCTGCTTCCCATAGGAAATAATCTTATGTTAGAACTCAGGGTTGGATATGGCTGTTGCCACCTGGTTATAGGCAGGTCACCTCTGTGAGTGGAAATCTGTTTTCATGACCACATGAATACTCTCTCTTCATGAAAGCATGGACATTGTGTTCATGACCTGCTTGGGAAAACATGTCTAGGGAAGGAAGCCACCTGAGACACATCAATTGAATTAATTCAAGAACCACCTCATCATCAGGATCATTTCCTTCTCTGTTCACTCTTTGTTGATTATGACCTGGCACCAAAATACCTTTATGACTTTGCAAACAAGAGTTTATTTTCTTTATGGTAAAACTGTGATGGTGAAAACAGTCACTTAAAAGAAACACTGAATTTCTGTGAACATAAATGTGAAAATAGAAGAAGCTTGTAACATTGAACAGTGAAAGACTGCTTTTTTATACCCCTAAATTAGATTATTTATATAACTTTTGTCTCTATATATGAATACACAACCAGTGTAACTCTGCATCATGTATAACCACAAGAATGGTAAATTATATTCCATATATATCCAAAACCACTCTACTGTCATGTATATCTAAAAAGAATAAAACAATTTTAAACAATTATACTATATAGATTTAGAAGTGTTGTGTTAGTATACTACTTAAATTATGAAACAAATATCCATTTCCTTTAATCTTAAATTTATTCTAATAAACACAAATCCAATTTACATGGCTGGCTGTAAATATCAAAGGATAAATATTATTTCTGTTAATAACTCAGTGGTTAGAAAATTACCAGTCATACTTTGGTTATTTCATTAAGTAAATCTACCTTAAAAAATGTAAATGAGAAAACAGAAAACAGATCATACATTTCTAAGAAAAATTTACTGTCTAAATTGACATGTAACATAAATATATAAAACTTATTTCAAAGAAATGACACGAGAAAAAGAATATGAATTATATCATAAATAAGTGTTCATCCAATCTTTGTTAAAATGATACTTCTTTGCTGTAGTGGGTTATATAACATTATTAAAATAATTATTCATGCCTGTTTAATGTGGTTAAGAGACTTTGCAAAATCTGCTTTCATGGTATTATTATTAGACATTTTTGGACCAGAGTCCTCAGATAGCAGTAGTGCCACACTCACTTTTTACCCAAAGCCTCACCTCCTCCCATAGGACATACATATGGGACTCCTGGGACAGTGTCTGGTACTGGGAAGTTGGAAACATGGGGCCTTTACCATGTGCCCATGCAGGGTACTGGGAGGGAGCCCTGCTCTTACTCCTTCCCAGATGCAAATTATCCATGATGCTAAGTCTCCTTGACCTTCTCACTGGCAAATCACACAGTTCTGGCTTCATATTAAAGTGATGACTTATGTTGTTTTGTACCTATCAGCAACAGGCTTTGCACCATGAGTTGTTCTTCAAAAGATGTGTAATTCTCTACAGCAGGTGGCATGACAGTTCCCAAACTCCCATGGTCTACATTGGGATTCTCCTAGGGACCTTTTCCTAAATAGCAGATTTTGTCTCCTATCACAAGTCCTCTATTTATATATATATATATATATATATATATATATATATATGAGAGAGAGAGAGAGAGAGAGAGAGAGAGAGAGAGAGAGAGAGAGGATAAGTTTAAGTTTGTCCATACAGCTGGGGACCAGAACCACTGTGGCATATGTCACAGGGTCTCCTCACACTGGAATACATACACATTCATCAACATTCACTGTAGCTCATATAGAAGCCTCCATGGGCCTCAGCTCTGTGCCCAGAGCAGGACCCAGTGCAGAGAGGTACACTAGGTCCTCAGCAGACAGTTCCCAGGTTTACCCCCACCCATACCTCCTTTCTGGAATTGGTGCCAAGGCATAGGGTAATGTGATCTGTGGAGACTGGAATATGGTCAGGGGAAATGGTAATCCCAGATAATAATCCTGATGCAGTTGGTGAAAGACAAGAAGCTCTTGAGCATCCTGTCCAAATTCTGAGGGATCTTCATCCACCTTCATCGGCTGCCAGAGAAAGGAATTAGCAGACTACATAAAGTCATGTACACACATTAAACGGTAGTACAAAAAAGAAAAGGAGTGCAAAATTTCCTAATTCTGTGGGGCCTATTATTCAGTTAGGAGAGAAACTAAATGTGTCTGTAGAGAATATTCTGATTTTTGTGACTCCAAAATGGTGTGACCACTTTGGAAAGCAGATTGGAGATTCCTTAGAAATTTTTCAATGGAATCACCATTTGACCCAGGTTTCCCACTCTTAGATGTATACACCAAAGACTTAAAATCACACCATAGTGATGCAGTGACATCAGTGTTCATAGCAGCTTAATTCACAGTAGCTAAACTGTGGAAACAATCTAGATGCCCTTAAACATTTGAATGTATAAACAAACTGTGGTACATTTGCAGAATGGAATATTACTTAGCCTTAAAGAAGAATGAAATATAGCATTGACAGATAAGTGGACAGAGTTGGGAATATCATGGAACAAAATAAGTCATTCCCCAAAAGCCATAGCCCAAATATTTTCTCATATAAGTGGATCAGGCCCATAATATTCTGGGGGAAAGTCAAGAGAATAATGGAAAATTTTGGATTGAGCAGAGGAGAGGAGGTGGAGGGGAAGGTGTATGGGGGCAAGATGGTTGAATGAGAAACACATTACTACCCTTTGTATTTATGATTTAATGAATGGAGTGACTCTGCATCATCTACAACAAGAGAAATGAAAATTTGTGCTCTATTCGTGTAAAAAAATCCAAAATATCTAGATTTTAATTTTCTTGGTAGGATCTTTGGCCCAGAGGATTCACAGCCAAAGAGCTACAGGCAGAAGCTGGAGGTAAAACAATAGCCGGAGGCAAAGTCTCAAAGATAAAGAGAAGGAGGAGCAAGATAGAGCAAACTGAATTGGAAGCATACACATGAAGATTCAGATGTACTAATCACTGTGGAAGTTGATAAGAATAGAGCAAAGTAAACTATAGAGGGCCATTGAAGAATTGAGGAAAAGACTGGTACCTGCAGCAGAATGGGAAAAGTGTTCAAACTGAGTTAAAATTATAGAACCTTTATTTTATCCATCCTTAATAAAAATTTGAGAACAAGGTACCTCCATGATGTGTCACTGTATTGGGCAAACTTAAGAAGATGCAGTTGATGAAACTTCTGATTCTGAGTGACACCTGCAGAGGTGCCAACTCTAAATCATCTACCCTTGCCTTTTCTCTTGTTGCAACAGCCCAGGCTGCTCCTAGGATCATACCTGGGACTGCACCTTTTCTCTCACCAGTGACCCTGAGTACTCGTCTCCAGCTGGCCCTACCATAATACCTTTGATCAGACAAATACAGACCTCTGTCATGCCAAAAGGAACTCCTCACATTGATGCTGTGATAGCCCCTCCAGGGCCAGAGGCTGGGTTGATCTACACACCCTACAAATACCTGACACGTTGGCACCAGCCACTTCAGTTCTTGAGTGCCCTTTGAACCCAATGGTGTATGAGGTGCAGTGTCTACTAAAGTTCGAAGGCACAATATGTGTGTCCGTCCTTTCCAAAGGATTGTGACTGAAGGTGGAGCTGACACTGGCAACTAACCTATGAACTTCTTATCTCTGAACTCTTTGCACAGTAATGACCTGACCATGCCTGCCTGCTGATCACTTAAATGGTTATTGCCTTTCCTTGCCTGTGGTCATTGCAGCAGGTAACACTGACAGTGAAAAATGACACTATAATTTCTTTCATCTTCATGTCAAATATATTTAATCTGAATACTTTGTATGTTTATCAAATACTTTGTATGTTTTATTATTGAGAAAGTAAATTTATGAAATAATAGATGAGTAACATTTATGAGTAATGTTGGCTCTGAACAAATTTTGAAAACTTAGTTGACAAAATATTGGATCAATGAAAAAGAAGCATGAATTTTGAAATCTGAATGCATTGGTTCTCAGTACCTTTTCTCTTACATATTTTTTTACTTATCAATGAACCTTTATTTTATTTATTTATATGTGGTGCTAAGAATCGTACCCAGTGCTTCACATAGGCTAGGCGAGTGCTCTATCATTGAGCTATATCCCCAGCCCATCATTTAAAAATAAAAACATTTTTAGTTGTAGATGGACACAATGCCTTTACATTATTTATTATATGTAGTGCTTAGGATAAAACCCATGGCCTCACACATGTGAGGTAAGTAGTCTACCACTTAGCTATAATCCCAATCCCTGTATCATCATCCTTTATTGAATTTACTTCTTATTAAAGTATATAGTTTTAAGACATATTTTTACAGTATTATGTAATTTTAGCATGGTTAGATTGGAGTGATGCCTATATGTTACCATAGAGCAGACATTTATATTTTGTCTAGACTTTATTATTATCTTGGTAGTTTTCATGCTCTCTCTATATAGAAACCAACCTATTTCCAATGAGAAACATGTCATTTAATGTATTTATCACCATTGGTACAAGTTTATAATGTACGTTTCCAACTAGTTTTATATGTATGTGATATATTACAAAAAAAATATTCTTGAGAAAAGGATACAAAAATGTAAAACCACAATATTTATAAATGAAAATTTCCAATTGTTTCCCAGCCCTTTCTTATATTGGGTGTCTTGAGATTCAGTTAGCTAATGAATGGATCAATTAAACACTTATGAAATTTAGTTGGAATTTCACTTAGCTTGCAATTTAATTATTCATTTTATTTCGCCTACTCACCCACGTTGTTAATTTAGTGAATGTTATAATACCAACCTGAAAAATAACCTAAAAAGCAAACTGAGGTGTATGGGAGGAGAGTACTGATGGTGATGGGGGTCACCAGGGTAACTAGTTTGTAATTCATTGAGATCTCCCTCAGGCATATCTACCTCGTTTTAGTGTGTTTTACTTTATAGGATGAGTTGAAAAAGCAACTCTTATCAAGGAAATATAATTTTATATAAAAATTTAACAAGAAGGACTAATATTAAAATTATTAAAGAACACACAAATCTGTAAATTCTATACATAATAGACTGTTATGTCTTTGGAACCATAAAAACAGCCTCTGCTCCAAGTCTTGCTGGCTAATTCCAGGTGCTGTGCACTGCAGGTATCATCTCTCCTGTGTTCCAGGGCCGAAATTGCTTCTCTCCCAGGTGTTTTACAGAGTCTATAACACAGAATCTGGGAAAAAGGTCACTTGGGATGAATTGCTGGCCACAGAGAGTGGCCAGGACCACAATTGTCCTCAGGATTTGCAAGATGAACTTGAGCCCTGATCTCTCCTGGGGTCTGGGCAGGGAGCACTGAGGCTGGTATGCTGCCCTCAGCTGAGGGTATTGTCTGTGGGAAGAGTGTCTATGAATGTCCTCAGGAGCAAATTCCCATGGACATTCACCTTCAGAACCTTCTGAAGCTGCTCCCCTAGAGAGTGAACATGAGGCAATGGGAAGGGTTCTCTAGGACATTTGGGTGTAAAGGCTGAGTAGCACACACCTGGGACCCTGAGGAGCAGCACCTGTGATGACACAGGGTGGAGCAAGGACGTTGCTCTTCCAGTCCTACCCTCTTTAGCTGTATCCTCAGACAGCTCCATGCACTGATTTTCACCAAATTGTACCTCCCCTTGCATGGCCATAGTCACATGCAACTGGGGACACTTGAGTGCTCTAATTTCTTCTGATTCACTGCATATAGCACAACAAAGAAATTTAAGAAAGCAATGGAGAATATTTTAATTTTGACCTCTGCTCTCCCTCCCATTTTTTTCCACACTCAAATTGCCACTTCCTAAACTGCTTCATCACTTTTGCTGCATTGAGCCCACATTTTAAACCAGGAGAGGGCCCCTGGAAACAATTCATGTTATGGGAACTACTTTCCAACTGTGTAATCTTGACCTAGGAAAGGAAGGGTAAATTCATGCATGCTCAGAGCCAGCAAAGGCAGGAGAACCCAGCTATTCAGTGGTCAGTAAAACAGAACCAGATTGTTTATGTCTCATGCTTCAGGCAACAACTCAATATTTCTGAAGCCCCCTGCACTCAAGCTCAGTACATGGACATGCAGTATTGCTCAGCATGATTCAGTGGTGTGGCCTGTGGTCAAAACCAGGGCAAGACTAAGAATGCTAGTACAGAGAGATTTAACAGAAATGAAAGGTCCAAGGACCTCAAAGATCTGAATGAGGATAGCATATTTAGAAAAGTCATAAATGTGGGAAATATGAAACATATAAAAGCTACAGAAGCTATACATAAGAAAGGATAAATAAGAGAACCAATAGAAAATCAATTACATACAGATTTATGGTCCTTTTCTCCTCCTATTTCTCCTCCTCCTTCCCTCCCTCCTCCTCCTCCTCCTCTTCCTCCTCTTCCTTGTTCTCCTCCTCCTCCTCTTCCTCTTCCTCCTCCTACTCTTCCTCTTCCTCCTCCTCCTCCTCCTCCTCCTCCTCCTCTGCATCAGATTCTATGTCTTCTCTGTGGACCATGGCCATGATGGTGATGATGTGGCCTTAGAAAAAGAAAAGGCAGAGTTAAAGTCAAGGTGAGAACATGAGTTGCTCCTTCTCCTGGTGTTCTAGAGCCAAAGTCAAAGCTCTCCATTTTTCATCTTGTCTGCACTCCTATCTCCTGGCCTCCATCACCTCACCTCTGCAATGAGAAATAGATCTAGGATCCCAAGAGCTCCTTTCACGTTCAAATTCTGCTGCTGTACTCAGTAGGGATGTCTGTGTCATCATTTTACTTTAAGAGGCTGCCACAGTCTCCCTGATTTTCTGGACTTAGGCGTCTTGAATACAAGCACATTCAGATATTCCGCCTAGTCCCAGGGCTTGAGAATTAGATGAAGACTGGAGGTTAGAAACATGTTCAAGGAGGAATTTCTCCCCACTCTTTTATAGGAGAACACAGTGACCTGTCCAGGGAGCACTGAAACAATTTTCTTTAAGTTCCTCACAGTTGGGAGTTTATTTTAAACCAGGAGTAGACAAAACATAGAAGAGAAATTGCTGCTCTAAGAAGAGAACATGCAGAGGGAATTTGTGACTTTTTATTTACTGCTTAGCACTAGTGAGAGCTTCAATTACAGTTTCTCAAAGGCACTTTATGAAAGTGTGTTCCACTAGATTCCTTTGGTTGTGCATCAAACCTAAAGTGCTAAATGCCAAAAAATAGCCAATAATAAAAGCCAAGCTACTTGATGCTTAGAAGAGGCAAATTCAGGACAGAGTGGGGCTTGTATAGAAGATTGTGTATAACTATCAAAGCAGAAAAATGTCTTCTGACAAACAGGATGATCAAAGTCATGATGACTATTAACTGTTATTTTTATAAAAGCAATACATATTTCTGTTTATTTCTATTTCATGCCCACTCCTCATTTTCCACATGAGTTAGGTGAACTAAACTCCTAGAAGGAAACTTCCCATTTTGTCATACCCTTAGGGCTGTTCCTACCTGCAGTCTCTTCCTCGTCACTGCTTGATTCATACTTTTTGCTCCATGTCCAACCTTTAGAGACACAAAAATCAGCAAGAGCATTACTTAAGATTGCCTCATGCATTCTTTGTCACAATTAAGCTCATGATGGTAACTTGGGTTCGTAATATTTGTACTGCACAGAATTGTGTGATTGAGGCTTGGTCCTTAGAATGGTCATGATGACAGTTGTGACACCTGTATGAGGAAGGGTTTGCTTGGAGGTGATGAGGTCTTTTAAGGGTATGAGACTCAGAAGTAGGAATATAGTTTTCTCAAACCCTTGTTAGATCCTGGTTATATAAGAAGAGAAAATAAATCATCTGATCACTGCTGGCTTCCTATCTCCCCATGTGATGTCTCCCTCCTGCACCTGCATCCATGCTGACACCACCAATCATGCAATGCAGCTAAGAGGGCATTCACTAAAGCCAAGTGTTTGCCAGCACCATGCTCTTGTATCTCCAGAACTGTAAGCTAAACCACCTGTATAAATTATTCAGTCTCAAGGGTTTTCTTATTAGCAAGAAAAACAGAGTCTTACTAATATTAATAGTCAGGATCACCCTGATCTCTGTTGTGGCTTCTTAGACCCTCTCTTAGCTCTGGGGAGTCAGAGGCCTCAAACAGGATGCTGCAAACAACTGCAAACCTTCAAGATTGAGAGTGGAACTGAAGGAGTCAAATTTTAACTACTTCCTTCCATTGGCACATTATTACTCTCTCCTTGAAACAGATGAAGCTGACATGCAAACTGTGATGCCAACAGTTTCAGGAATACAAACTCACAGAACAAATACTGTGCCATCATCACAGCAGCTGCCCACAAGAGAGTGCTCTCTGCCTTATGCACATGGGTCTGCTGGCCACTTGAAATGTGGAACTTGGATGAGACTCTGAAGGCTTTTAGTTAAAAATTAAATAAAATTAAAAATACATTTTAATAATAAAATTAAAAATATCCAAATAGTGATTGCTATTTTGTATGGCCAAGACCTGGAGTTTGAAAATGAAGCAAGCATAAATTTCCTTCCCCTGGGTTTCCTTAGACAGCTGTTTGCTAGCATAACCTCACTCCTCATTTGTAAGTAGATTATAGACTCATGCAAAAGGGCCAGGAACTCTCTGAGGGACTGAGGACTCTGCATCAACAAAATCAGCATTAAAATCCAGATGGCTCCCCACAAGGTGAGGCTATCCCACCTAGAGCTGATGAGAAATGTGGGTGCAGAGCTTGGACGCAATGCTATCTTCTAAACTTCCCTAACGATTCTGGCTGGTTCTGGTGAGATCCCAGGTGGATAAGTGGCTCACTGTGGAGCCCCACATGCTGGACAAGTGAGGTCTTAGCACAGAGGGGCATTCAACAAATACTGATAGGGACTAAGATGAAGACACTCTGCCCAGGGATGAGCTCAGAAATGAGGAGGAATGATGAGCACAGTGGTTCCACCCTCCCAGTGACCAGTCAGTGTCAGTATCCATATATGTGTGATTAGGAGGACCTGGATAGCATTTGAGACCAACAATGTGAAGACCTATCAGAGACACTGTCAATGTGATATCTTGCAGGGCACACAGGAAGCAGCACAGACCTAAACTGTGGGATCAGACACCACTGTTGAGCTGAGCTTGATCTTCACTGGAGCCCATCTTTAGCTCTGTAACTAGATGAGCTGCAGTTGCATTGGTCATCCCTGATGAAAGTCCCTCCAGTTTAAACATGTTTCCCATAAAGTGTTGTCTACCAAACGACCCAAAAAGGCAGGTTTCAATGTCAGTTGGAACATGCAAACAAATCCCTTCCTTAGCTACAGGAAACTCTGTCCTGTGCATCTTCCCTGTCTCAGATTCCTACCATAAGTGAGCACAGTGTGCTGGTGGACCTGAGAGTCACTGTTAAGGATGGACCCTGTCCAGAACTTTGTGCTTAGAATAGGATTGGAAAATGAATTCTGACACCTCTCAGAGAAAATGTATATGATCATGAAAAACTGTCATGAGTGAAGTGTGATGAACAATCAAATGCCCTGACTAAATACAGGGCCTATTGACAGGTGAGGTTTGTTATTAAGTGAAGTTGCTACTGGTGCAGTGACAGGAATGAAACTGAGCTTTTTCTTATTGAGTGTCATGAAAATTTTCCAGGTTTGGATGGGATATATTTTGCAGGTTAATTGAGGTATTCTTGGCATGGAATGAACTGCACCCCATGGCAAGTTTATTATTTGCTCTATTTACTCATATGCAAAATCATGATCTAATGGACATGGCATTTTTTGTTTAAACGTGGACTTTGGCATCTTGGTGTGTATATATCTAGAGAAACACACAAATGTGCAAAAACGAATGCACAGGCACACTCAGATTCAAGTGACATGGATGTACACAGAGCAACACATACAAATCTCTCATGGAACTAACCACAGCATTCAACTCACACAGGTGTTATCAGGAAATATGGAGAATGGCCATAGTTTTTTATGTTTTTTTTGTGTGTGGGGTGTCTGTGTGTTTGTGTGTGTGTGTTTTATTAAATCAATTTGGACCACAATCTCCTCACTTCTCATTCTCAAGGAGGTAGTGGAATTACTTAGACTCTGCACTCAAAAAGAAGGGAGACGGTCTGACCCTTGGCATCATTTACATTTTGCATCAGGAAGAGAGTGAGGTCAGGATACATACCACTTATGGCTCCTCTTGAATCCTCCTGTGAATACAGAAAAGGAGTCACTATGAATGTCAAGCCATGCTCTGTCCTGTGTGTACAAATTTTTTTATTTTTAATTGGTGACATTAGAAAATCCAATGAGAAAATGGTCAAGTCAAGGGAACTCAAAGGCAAGGACAAAGCAAATGTGCATTCATCAAATGACACAAGGTTCTATAGGGCAATTTGTGTTACAGGCCTAGATTAGGTGATAAATAAGGAATTCAATGGCCAGGAGGGAAACCACAGCCAGACACAGAGCTTGTTATCATTCAGTGTGTTGCTGATATTCTTTCTCATTAATGTTGCCTTCAGTGTGGTCTCAGTTGGCCATAGACACCCCCATGAAAATCTGCACACTCAGAAAATTGTTTATATCATCTCCAAGAAATCATATGATATTACAAGGGAAAGAGAAACTAAAAAGCAACACTTGGATTTCAGAGGAAGATAAGCAAAAACTTACCATGGCTTTTGATGGGGACTCCTGACCCACGCTTTCTCCAAAATTTAACTCCATCATGCCATTTGGGGAAACTAGGAGGATACAGAATGACTATTATTATACAACTTATTGCTTGTGAATTGTTCAGGGCATTTCTTGATATGGACAGCAGTGAAAATACACAGCAAAAAAAGAACAAGAATGAATGAGAAGCAGAGCCTTTGGTTTTCCAGCTAGACTAGAACCACGTGTGATATGTACTTTTGAAATTTTGTACCCCTAGGTGTATATCTTTCTAGAGATGACCACTGAGGCCATTTTAAAAGTATGGAAAATATTTCACATCTCTGTAGGAGATATGAGTAGACTAATATATTGGAATAACCTGGAGTGTAATATATCACTAAATGATGAATACATCTCACTTTCCAAAGCATTACCATCAGGACAATTTTCTGAATTCTTATATCTTCTATAACTTGCATACTCAAGAACCTGGATCTTTTGACTCAGCATCATTTCTATCTACAGAGTAGGCCTGGTAACCAGAATTTAATATCTGGGTGTCATAAAATGTGAAGGAATTGTATCATAAAAATCATGCATTAGTGTGGGTTTTTAGTTTTAAAAAATGGAATTTTGTACTGGGCATGTTAGAACAGAATTTCTGAGGAAGCACCCACAGCTTCACAAATGCATACACAATTATTACACAAGGACATGCTCAGAGATGCCTCCCCACCTTCATTCACTTAAATGCACACTACCAAAAAGACAGCTGTTTCAGGATCATGGTAGATGGCCATAATCCTTCACTGGTTTTTCGCTTTGTCAGCACATGCCAATCCTCATTTCCAAAAGAAGTCTAAATCCAAGATAAATGTTTACATAGAAACAGGAAGGAATGTCTGACCTATCTAAGCATAGAGGTTTTCCTCAGCATGTTAGGGAGTTGAGAATACTTACATTTCTCATTTGCTGCAGAGGCTACCTGTAGTTACAGAAAGGAAGACAGTGTGAGCAGGAGATCATTTTCACAAGTCTACTGTTGGCTATGGTGGCATTAGTTAACTAGATGGGAAAGAGCAGTTGGGGCAAAGATCACAAAGTAAGGCAGAGGGCATCTGTGAAAAGACATGAGCTTTGTACGAGGGATTTCTCAGGTACAATTTGATGACATGCACAAAATTCTTTTTCTATCAAGGAAAAGTGCCACTGAAGAAAATGCTCACTACAATCATTTGACAATGGTTGTTCTCACATGTGAATGTCATCTTGAATCATTCTCACAGGGAATAGATGGGCAGTTGTAATTCCACCACCTATGAGTCTCCTATAATGAACACTGTCATATTTTCATGCAGGAATTTGAATTAAAAGGAATAAAACAACACTTATATCTTAGACAAAGAAGGGTCACATTACCTCAGCAATATCATTTTCTTGGTCTCCTCCCAAATCAATGGATACCACCTCCATTATGACTTTATAGCAATCTAGGGAAATATAGAGTAACTGTCAGTATATTGGTTTGCTGAAGAAACACTCCAGGGGCTTCCTAACTGTGGACATGGGTCTAGAGTGTATGGAGATGGTTGTTTAACACACACAGGCTCAATTACTGCTGGAACATGATTGTTTCTGAATGGCAAGAGAAGAAGCATACCAGGAAAAAAACAAAATAGACAAAACATTGAAGGAACTACAATGAGAAATTAAATATTCTACTGTTACACTAGAAGGTTTCAGCATTCCTTTATAACACTTGACAGATCCATCAGGAAGTAAAGAAAAAGCATACTTTTGAATCAATCATTTCTGTTATGGGTCAAATTACTTACACACAAATACATGTTTAAGTTCTAAACATGGTTAAGTTAGAAATTAAACAGTACCTCCAAATTTTACTGGGTTTGAAATGAGAGTCATTGTGATCTTAGCAATTAAAAGTATCCTCTTTGAACAGGGTGGACCCATTCCCCAAATAGGGCATCTGTCCTCATGAAGATGGGGCACATTCATGAGAAACTAATGCCATGTGATGATACAAGCAGAGAGTAAAGTGCTGCAGTTGAAAACCAAGCAGATCAAGGATGGCAACCAAACCAGGAACAGTTAAGAATGGGCAGAAAAAATCCTTCCTTAAAATTTTCAGAAGTAGCATGTTTTTGCTAACAGGTCAATGTGGGATTCTGAGGGAATAGAGCTCTAAGATAGTACACTTGCATTACTTCAACCCATGAAAGCTGGTAGTTAGACATGGCAACCCTAGGAATTTACCAAAACCATTATCAATCACATAGATCTATTTGGCATTTGTACAAATACTTCATACCACAGTGAGAGAATAAAATTTGTTTTCAAGTTAACTTGAGTTATCCATCAAGATAAAATATATTTTGGCCCCAAACATTTTTTGGCATGTTGAGAAATTGTGCAAATTTGCTGTCAGGAGAAGAGAAGTTGGCAAATTGGAGGAAGGATGCACCCACCACAGTTCTTCAGTGCCAGACTTAGAAGGCAAGAAGACTGCTTCTCAGTGAGAGGGGAAATAAAGGAAGTCACCAAAACTTAATAGTGAGTGGAAAAAAATCATACAGGCATATAAAGTCAAAAACTCAAGCAAAAGAAATAATACATTACAAGACAGAAGCAAATTTAAGAGAGAGAACCTTTATTTCTTGCAGCTCCACAACCTGTAATGCAAACAGCGTGAATACTCCTTCCTCCCAGATGGGCAAAAGTGGGGTTTCACTAAAACTCAATAGTGGACACTCAGGGAGTCTTAGAGAATCAGAAAATTGGCTACATTAAACAAAGACAAAAAAAGAAAGTACATTGGATCCAAGCTGACTGTGGCAGCAGCAGCAGCAGCAGGAATAGTGTGGCACAGCTAGATCACAGAAAGAGGAAAAATGCACAGAAACAAAACAGACAGATTCAGTGTGAAAATCCTGAGATCATAGAGGCAACGTTTTCTTGGCTGAAGAAGAGGCTTCTTTGCACTGTGCACTGTACATGAAGGGAGATCTGTGATTCCTGCTGTCCCAAGAGAGCAAGGCAGGAGCCACCTTGACACAGCCAAGCTGATACTGCCACTGCAGGAGCCAGGAGCTGGGAGATCTGAGTAGGTAGGCACACATGGACCTGAAAGGCACCTGCCACAGCACCTAGGCTTTGCCTGGCTGAGCTAGAGCAAAAGACATGGAGAGCATTCTCCCCAGGGGAACTCAAGTCAGAGATGGGCAGGAAAGCTCTGGTCCTTTCCTCCTTGAGTCTGGTGCCTCCCAGGAAGAGCTGAAGGGGATTGAGAATTTGAAGGAGCTGGTGTAAAAAATGGGCTGCTGTGAATAGCTGCCCAGACCAGAAGCCCAGGAAGCATGGAAAGGTTGCTCCACAGGCAGCAGAGTGGGTGGGGAGAAGCTGACTAGCACACCCATAGTTGGAATTAAGAACAAGATTCATAAAATAGATGTAGAAAAGCTAATGATTAAAAAGGAGAAACAATTCATTTCAAAACCAAAGGAGAAACCTGGAATAGAAGGAACTTAGTTTCAATATTATAAAAGCCATATATGAGAAATCCAAAGCCAACATCACACTGAACAGAGATAAAAAGGAACGGTCTTCCTCAAATATTAAGAAGAAGAAAAGAATGTCTACTTTTGCCAATTTTATTCAATGTATTTTTCTGAAGTAATGTCAGCACAATTAGGCAAAAGTAGGAAATTAATAGGATACAATAAGAAAAATTCAAATTGTCCACATTACCTGGTGACATGATTCTATA
The DNA here is from genome assembly GCF_052094955.1 of Ictidomys tridecemlineatus. Lineage (NCBI taxonomy): Eukaryota > Metazoa > Chordata > Mammalia > Rodentia > Sciuridae > Ictidomys > Ictidomys tridecemlineatus. Next base: position 74,903,282 of record NC_135478.1, on the reverse strand, counting down.
TTTAGAAGGCCCAGAAATTTTCACCAGAAGAATTCTAGAAGTAATAAATTTAGCAATGTAGCAGGATAAAAGATCAACACAAATAAATCAATATTGTCACTATACTCCAACATTGCTGCAACTGATATAGAATTCAAGAAAACCATTTCTTTTATAATAATATAAAAAATCTACCAAACAGGATGGAAGATCTCTACAACAAAAACTATAGAACCCTGAAAAAGAAATGGAAGAAGACCTCAGAAGGGGCAAAGAAGTTCTGTGTTCTTGGATAGGCAGAATTAATATTGTCAAAGTGGCCATAATATCAACAGCAATATCCAGGTTCAATGAATTCAATACAATCCCCTTCAAACTACAAATGATATTCCTTACAGTATTGAAAAGCCAACCCTGAAATTCAATTGAGATGATGATGATGATAACAAGAGTAATATTATTATTATTATTATTATATTAATTATTATATTTAGTATTATTTTATAATAATAATAACAATTATTTGGCAAAGCAATTCTGAGCAAGAAAATTTAATAACCAATCTTATATTTTATTACAGAGATGAGTAGCAAAAACAGTATCTTATTGAAGTGAAAATAGATATGAAGATCCTTGAATAGAATATACCACACAGAGACAATCCACCTGATACTTACATCCACCTGATACCAGACAACAGCACCGAAATATATGTTAGAGAGGAGATTATGGTTTAAACCAATAGTGCTGGGAAAACTGGATAAGCATAAAAATACCAGGAAGGATAGGAGAAAGAAGGTACACTGACACAATGTTGGTGGGTCTGTAAATTATTATGACAACTCTGGAAAGCAATGTGCAGATTCCTGAAAAGCCCAAGAGTGGAACTCATAGGACTCAGCTATTACACTCCCTCCCTGCTTATTCTATAGAACTACAAGTCAGCATACTATAGTGATACAATCACTTCAATGTTTGCAGCATTCACCATAAACACATTGTATGATCAACCCAGATGTCCATCAACAGTTGAAAGAATCAAGTGCATAAAATTAAAAGATAACTAGATCTTTACTTCTGGAGCTATAGTACTGCTGAATGACTCAAAGCATGTAAATTTGTACATGTTAAATAAAAGAAGAATTGGAACTCTGAATCAACTAGAATCATTATTGCAGAATGAACACAATTTCAGGAATTCCTCAGTACCTTTGTTGGACTTTTCATTTTGCACAACACTATTTGGTGGCCAGAGGCGGACTCCTCTGGACCAAGGCCTGCGTAAGTCTTCTGCCTTGGGCGGTTTCTTCCAACATGGGAGGCAACAGCCTGGGAAATGTGATAAAACAGAGCTGTTGACAAGATGCTAGCAAGAAAACACAGGGTCATCAATAATAATTCAAATAACTGTTCAGCCAGTTTTAATTGATAAGTGATCATTGTAAATATCTGGGGGTATAATTTGAGCTTTGAATTCAAGTATATATATATATATATCTCCACTAATAGCATGCCCAGAAACTTAAATAGTTCTTGCATTTTTTTGCTCTGTCATTTTCCACAACAAGAGGTGATAATTATGTTATCAGAAATAGGTCTGGGACACAAAGATAAATGCTGCATAATATCACTCTTTTGTGGAAACTGAAAAATTGATCATAGAAGGTGAGAGTAGAGTATTAGTTAGCAGAGCAGGGGGGACAATGTTACAATTGAGTATTAGAAAAAAAAGTTCTGATGTATTTTTTGCAGTCTGTTAACAGAGTTAAAAATAATAAAATCTGAGTCTCAGGTTGTGGCTCATTTGGAGAGTGCTTGCCTTGCATGTGTGAGGCATGGGGTTTGATTCCGAGCACCACATTTAAATAAATAAATAAAGGTCCAAGGATAACTAATAAAAATTTTTAAAAATAACAAAAATTACGTTTAATAAATTTTGAAGAAGGATTTGAATGTTATTAGAGTTCACACTACTGAGTTCATTTTTCACCATTGGGGAAGCAAAGCACCTGAGTCAGATTGAGCTTTAGGATAACATTGCAATGTGTGAGGTCTACAACCCAACACAATTTTATGTGGTCAAAACGAATTACTAAGGGTTAATCATAGAAAGGCAGAGGAAACAGTGACCATCAGCAGAGGCTGTGGTTATGTATGTGGCTTTTGTTCAAATCCTACCTCAAAAATTAAATACCTGTGCAGTTAAATAAACCCCTTCTCAATTGTTTGCAAAAAGTGTGCATCTGATCCACGTAATGTTATAAGGCTGACAATGATCACATCCATGCATCCTTAAGAGGACTGGTGCTTCATATGGGTGCTAATGTGTCCTGTCATTAAATAGGACACTTCATTAAATGTGTGGAGAATAAGCTCAATCGTTGACAGTGTTTGAACAGAGAGGTGTCAAACAGAGGTCATCCTCCAGAGCAATGGGACAAGAAAGTCTATTCCTCATTCTTTACAGATGGATAATATCTGTGACCTCCTGTGACTCCATATCAGCCTAAAGGGATGGGTGGAGCAGAGTCTGTCCACCACAATTTTGAGTTTAGGTGTTTGTAATTTAGAGATTTTATGTGACTTGCCCAGATTCACAAGAATGATGAGCAGTGGATGTGGGACAGGGATGTAGCTATTTACCTGGGACCAGAAATCCCTGAGCAATTGAGTCCTCTATCATATATCCTAGAACCAGGAAGCCAGAACTCTTCTCAGTTCTTTTCAAATACTCCTTCCTTCAGGCCTCTTTGGCATGAGGTTTCAGTAGCAGACACCATGAAAAATGTTCAAGTTATAACCCGGGCTCCTGTCTCTTCATTACAATTACTGACTTAAAAATGATGATTTCATGCAAATGAAGCCTATCTGCAGGTCAATGGTAGAGTCCACACTTGTAGCCATCCTCCCCCAGGGTCGTCTCACTGCCAGCTGCCTCGCAGTGAGCCTTCCTGATGAGCAGTTGACCATCTAAATCATCAGAGTTCTCTGGGGCACACCAACTGTTTTGAGAACTTAGGGCATTCTAAACCAACTGCCACTTGATGGCTGTGCCCAGAATGAAGTTTCCTTGTGCTTTTCCCACCTGGATGGCCTGTTAGTGGGGATTAACCAGGGAAACGGATACTCTGGGCTGATGCTTTGTTGTTTCCATGTCAGAAGCTGGCCTGCCCCATGTCTGCAGTCTAATATTCTGAGCCATCATCTGAGCAGTCAGACAACGCCTGGTTCAAATGTCATTTCTCCAGATGCACCAGCTCTGATCAGGCATATTCCTGCTCCTGGCTTTCCAAGCTTTGTCCTAGATCCTGCATGGCCAGGGGCCAGAGACTTATCTGCCTAGATGGAACCACCACTAACTCTAACCTGTGGACCTCCACCAATGGATCCTGCCCCTGTAGACCACTGAGGCCCTCATTTCCTCCATTATCAGACATTCACTCCACTGACCTCAAGGCACTGTCCTTTTTGCCTCCTTCCCAGTAGTCCCCAAACACCTGGGATCCTGTAGTCATCAACCAATTGGAAACTTTTCCTGAAATCTCAGTCCTCTTTTCTTTTACAAATGTCTTGATTTAGACTTCTCTAACATTATATTTAGATGTTCATATACATTGAGATGGGTTTGGTTTCTAATTGCCCTGTCATGGGATATATATTGCCTTACTTAGCATCCATATACTTTCTCTCTCACTTTATTTCTTCATCTCATGAAAGCAAGGTGGGTGTCCTCCTCCTGTAATTCACTTTAAGAGCACACATTATTGGCATTAGGAATGGTTCATTTTCTAAATTTAGAAAAACTTTTTCAGTAACCAGGTCAATAGAACAAGCAAATATATGAATTGAGTGATAAAACAATATCACCAAATACTTCAATCTCAGGAGAGAAGATTCAGTGTTGAAGATGAAAACATCAAGAGGAAAATATATTCAGGAAACATTAACTGCCCTTTGAAGAAACAGCCTTGAAAATATCACTGACAACATACCTTCCCCGCAGCAGTTTAGATTTCCCATGGTCAACCAAGAACTCAAAACCTCCCTAGTCTTCTCACCACCTCGCTCTCCACACCAACTGAGTGGAAATGGAAGGTAAGATGTGCATCCCACATTACCATGGTGACTGGACAACATGGAACTTTCATTGTGAGCACATGCTACATTCTGAGCTGCTACTGCTCTCTTAGTAAGTGTATTTTCATATCCAAGTGTGTTGTTGAATAGTTTGTGAATTGCTTCAAAAACTGAAACCAAGTCCCACATATTAATATTTCTTGTTTATGAAAATAAGTTAAATTAGGAAAAAAGGATTTACTCCCAAAATTATTTCATTGATCAAAAAATCATGGGATGAAAGGGACGCATAGCTATAGTTTTGAGAATCAAAGAAGATTCCATTCTTTGTTTTTAATTCTAAGCCTATACATGTCTCAATCTTTCTGAACCTCCAAACATTTGTAGATAGAAAAAATTAAAATGTCATTTTGATTCAGAATGAAAATATATACAAAGTATTATCCTTTAAGGGTTGAAGAAATTTTCAGGAAGGAGAAATTTTAAGATCACATCCCCCTTATTTTAAATTTGAAAACAAAACTATTTTCTATTCAGTAGGATTTAATCCAGTCAGTTGAATTAATCTTCCTCTTCCATGACTCCTGCTGTGGAATTCATTCTTTTGCTTCTCATCCTATCCTGTCATCTCATACCACAAAAACTCATGGTTGAACATGCACATGGTGAGGTCTATACAAACAATGTATGCAATGCCTTCTCATTGTAAAAGCTATCTATGCTAAATCCAAGGCCAATATTATTACTAAATGAGAAAAAGAGAAAACATACCATCCAACGACAGAAACAAGACAGGGATGCCCTCTTTGAAACTCTAGTCAGAGCAATCAGACAGATGAATGTAATTAAAGTAATTTGCATAGAATAAGAACTCAAATCATCACTATTTGCTGATGACATACTTCTATATTTAGAAGATCCAAAAAATTCCTCCAGAAAGCTTCTAGAACCAATAAATGCATTCAGCAAATTAGGATATAAAATCAATACCCATGAATCAAATGCATTTCTATATATAAGTGATTTATCCACAGCAAGAGAAAGTAGGAAAACCTCCCCATTGACTCTAGACTCAAATAAGTCAAATACTTGGGAATCAATCTAACAAAAGAAGTACAAGACCTCTAAAGTGAAAATTATAGAACACTAAGGAAAAAAATAGAAAAGATCTTAGAAGATGGAAAGATTTCTCATGCTCTTGGATAGGCAGAATTAATATAGCCAAAATGGCCATACTACCAAAACTTTTACAAAGATTTAATGCAATTCCTATTAAAATCCCAACGACATTCTTTTTTTTTTTAAATTAAAAGCACCAGGCAAAGGCTAATTCTCTCCCACATGGGGTCTTTTCCCTGGGGTCTCTCCTGACCCTCTTTTTGGCTTTGGCTAATGCTTTCCCTCAGGGAAGTCTTTCCCTGTAGACCTCAGGACCTTCTTTTTGCTTGGGGCTTTTTCTATCTCCAAGGTTGCATATGCCTGGGTGGTTCTCAGGATATTATGCCTGGCACCAGCAACTCAGGCAACTCTGGACAAGGCAACTCTGGGAACTCTGGACACACTGGTAACTCTGGACACATTGAAGAGCCATTCTCTCCCGGCACTCCACTGGAGCCCACAAGCTGGTGGATAGGTCACTAGACTAGGCACCTGGGGTTCAACTGCTGCCACTGCTGGGGCTGTTGTTCCTGCTGATTCTGATTCCATTACTACAGGGGCTTGTAGAGATGTTGAGTATGGGCATCCCACTGGGATTGACAGTGGATGGGGCACATACATTTTCACATGGGGTTGCATTGCCTGGAGCCAAGGACATGGGTGTCCTTGCACATAAAGCAAAGGTGCTGGGGCTGGCATCTGGGCCTCCAAATGTGGCATGCCCTTTGCTCCAGGTGCTACCACCTCTGCCTGCTCCTCTCCTTCCAGGGACCATGCCACAGCACCATGCTGTTGGGCTCCCATAACAGGTTCAACCTTTGAGGGCAATGGATCTGCCAAGACTGACCTCTCAGCTTGAAGTAGCCTCTCACAAGACAACCTGAGTGAAGTGCAGCTGAGTAGTAGCATCATCACGGCCCTCATACAACCGCTGCAGCTCAGACACCAAAGCCCAGCAAGACGCCTCACCTTCCTCCAGTTGATCCTGCAGCAGAAAGGCACAACGCCCCTGCTGCTCCCGCTGCCTGGCCACTGCTTGCACGCCCAGGGCAAGGGCACTTCAGGTGCATTTCCTCTGAGGTCTCGAAGCACCTGAGAGTCCACCACCACAGTTCCAGGCCGCTCCTCTACCTTGTTCCAGGGATGAGAGCGAAAGGCCATGGAGAAATCTGGGCCACCACTGTTCAGGAGAGCTTCATTGTTAATGAATCGGACCACCTCCTTGTGGAGAAAGCCACTGGCATGGTCGCCAAATTCCACTGCCATGGCTGCTGTGGCCTTTATTTCTTAATTTCATGAAAACAAGGTGGATGTCCTCCCCCTGTTTATTTATTCACTTTTCTATTAAAATATTTATTCATTTTAATTTGTTATATATGATGGCAGAATGCAATTCCTTTCATATTAGACGTAGAGAGCACCATTTTTCAAGTCTCTGGTTGTGCAAAATGTATTTTCACACCATTCATGTCATCATATATGTACTTAGGATAATGATGTCTAACTCATTCCACCATCATTTGTACCCCCATGCCCTCTCCATTTCCCTCCTTTCCCTTGGCCCTATCTAAAGTTCTTCCATTCCTCCCATGCCCTGCTATCATCATTATGAGTCAGAATCCTCATATCAAAGAAAGCATTTGGCCTTTGGTATTTTGGATATTTTTGGATTGGCTTACTTCACTTAGAATTATATTCTCCTACTCCAACCATTTATTTGTAAATGCTATTATTTTATTGTCTTTTAGTTCTGAGTAATATTCCATTGTGTATATAAATAAAAGTTTCTCTGTGTATTCATCTACTGAAGGGTATCTGGTTTGGTTCCACAATTTAGCTATTATAAATTGTGCTGCTATAAACATTGATGTGTCTGTGTTCCTGTAGTAAGCTGTTTTTCTTCTAAGCCAAAGAGTGGGATAGCATGGTCAAATGGTGGTTATGTTGCAAGTTTCCATGAAATCTCCATACTTACTTCTAGATTGGCTACACCAAATTACAGTCCCACAAGCAATGTATGAGTGTGCCTTTCCCCCTACATTCTGGCCAACTTTTATTGTTGTTTGTAATCTTGATGGCTGCCATTCTGATGGGAGTAAGAATCTTAAGTGCAAGAGGTAAAATCAAGAATCAATAATGGGATGGACAGACACTAAAAACTTCTCAGCAAAGGAAACAAGCAATAACGTGATGAGAGATTCTACAGAATGGGAAAAAGCCTTTACCACACAAACCTCAGATAGAGCACTAATCTCTAGGATATATGAAGAACTTAAAATCCTGAACACCAAAAGCCAAATAACATAATCAATAAATGGGCTAAGGAACTGAATAGACACTTCATGGAAGAAGAAATCCACACACATTGGAAAAAATGTTCATCATCTCTAACAATGAAAGAAATGCAAATCAAAGCTACTATAAGATGTCATCTCACTCCAGATTGACAATGTATCAAAAATATAGTCAATAACAAGTGTCATGAAGGATGTGGGAAAAAATTTACATTCATATATTGCTGGTGAGACTGCAAATTGTTCCAGCCACTATGTGAAGCAGTATGAAGATACCTCAGAAAACTTGGACTAGAAGCACCCAGCTATCCCACTCCTCAGTTTATACCCAGTGGACTTAAAATCAGCACACCTGAGTGTTGCAGCCACATCAATGCTTAGAGTGGCTCATTTCACAGTAGCTAAACTGTGGAACCAACCTAGATGCCCTTCAACAGATAAATGGAGAAAGAAAATGTGGTACATATACACTATAGAATATTATTCAACCTAAAAGAAGAATGAAATTATGGCATTTGCAGGTAAATAGATGGAACTAGAGAATATCATGCTAAGTGAAATAAGCCAATCCCCCAAATCCAAAAGCTGAAAGTTTTCTCTGATAAGCTGTTGCTGATCCATAATGGGGCTGGGAGGATCAGGTAGAATCAGAATGGCACTTTGGTTTGTGTTGAGAGAACTGAGGGGAGAAGTGGGGCTGTGGGGATGGGAAGGGCAGTAGAATGAGACAGACATTATTACCCTGTATACATGTATGATTACACTACTGGAGGGACTCTGCCACATGTAGTGCCAGAGGAAGAAGTGGTGCTCAATTTGTGTACAATCTGTCAAAATGCATTCTACTGTTAAAAAAAAAAAGAAAAGAAAGAAAGCATAAAGAAAAAGACCGAGGGCTGGGGATGTGGCTCAAGAAGTAGCATGCTCACCTGGCCTGTGTGCAGCGCAGGTTCCATCCTCAGTACCACATACAAACAAAGGTGTTGTGTCTGCTGAAAACTAACTAACTAAATATATATTAAAAATTCTCTCTTCTCTCTCTCTCTCTCTCTCTCTCTCTCTCTCTCTCTCTCTCTTAAAAAAAAAGAAAAAGACCCCAATATTTACAAGATTAAAAATTTATTTTGATTTTCAAAAGTCTCCCACGTCACAATCCATAAACAATTGACTTCATTCCTTAGGTCTTGAGGAAAGCGTGAACATCACGGCAGAAGAGTGTGGTGGAAGAATTCAGTTCAAGACATTATCGCAGAGAACTGGGGACTTAAGCTCTTCTGGGTTCTGTTGTTTGAGCCTCTAGGGGGCATTCTCTGGAGGAACAGGTGGCAGTGACAGGGCCACTCGCCTCTGTGTACCCCTGTTGTGTCTGTTGGTACCCTCCTTGTTCTGCAGGCCTAGCATGGATCAGGAGGTGTTGGAACCTGCTGGTTGCTGCCTGGGAGGAGAAGCTGAACTCTGAAGGCAAGGCTGACAAACACTGGTGCTACCACCAGGAGAATTAGCTCTACAACATAGGGACCTGGGCCCCATGGGCAGTGCTGCCTCTGCTTACACCAAAGAAGCTGTGGACACCAAGAGCTGGATGATCCACATAGGACTCAGACCTGGCTTCTGCTTCTGCTGGTACCAGTGCCCAGCATATTCATTGGCAAGGCTGTCTCCAGAGCTGACTATGGTGGCCATCTGTCCCAGAGCAACTGACACCAAGGCCAGCTGTGTCAGCTCAAAGACAGACACAGAGCCTGTAAGAGAGGAGACAAGAGGGTGCCTGAGGATAAAGGTCCCATTCCAACATTCCATCCTGAGGCTCTGCCTGGGCTAAGTCAGGGTATGGAGTGGGTTCTATTTAGGGTCCTGTAAGGGTGAGACTAGGGACAGGACTGACCATGTCATCTGTGCAGAGAAAGATGGAAGTAGGATGGGGAGCCAGGCCGAGTTGGAAATTTCCCAGAGCTCAAATACCTGAGGTCCAAAGCACACATGGTCCCCTCAAATCATCTTATGCTCTCTCATGATTCTGGGAGCAACTAGCACTTGGTGATAATGCAAAATTTTCCTCTCATGGAGCAGCTGATTCAGGACTACTGGGGAGCCTTGTTGTGAGCATTGGGGTTCAAGAGAAGGCAAAGGGGGAGTGTTGGAGACCCAACTTCCTCCATCTGCTGTTTTGGGCATAGAATCAGTCTTAATCTCCAGGGACCCAGGTCAGAGGTTCCTTCCAGGAATTGACCCATGACTACTGGGCTGAGCCTACTGGGCTATCATATGCCCTAGGCCCAGCTCAGTAAGGCTGTTGATCTTCCTGAAGCCTATCTAGGATGGAGCTGGGCAGCTGAGACCACTGATAAAATCTTACTCAGTAGAAAACCCACCTTGTCCTCCTACACTTTGGGTCACCCCATTCACTTGTGTCCCCTGATTGCGATTTTGTTGCAATGTGACACTGCTAAATTTCATTCTATTTTTGAAATGAGTTAATAACTGGCATTATCTCTATTAAGCAATCTCCTGCTTTTGTTGATTCTGAAGCAATCCAGGGTATTTCCAAGATCACCCATGGAGGGCAGCAATGGACCTGCATTTGTGAGCACACTCTTCTGCTCCTCCAATATGCCTTCCCATCTAATGGGAACAGCAGCTTTGTGGACCATTATGACAGCATAGAGCAGGAGATTTAGATGTTTTTGGCTCTGAAGGCACATTCAGAAAGCCTGCTGATGAACTGGAAGAGATGCCTTCCCACTCATCCCTGGCCTCTCCTTCCATGGCCACTCACATCATCCCTTAAGGCTTTTTGATCATGTTCAGTAACACGTGGAGGAGGGGAGAGTTGGGTCCCTTCCCTGGATGAAGCATGCACAGCCTCCTTGAGGAGACTCTGCACAGTGCTCTACAATCTTATTTGCCTCAGGGCCTCAGGTATGATTATGGGCCTGAACTTGCTTAAGTGAAAGGATCCTCTTTGCTTAAGGGATATTTATACACCTATCTTCCAGAGATCCTGTCACTCCCATGCTCTGTTTGCTTGATGTCATTTTTGTTGTCACTGTTCATCTTTTATTCCTGTTAATAACTGTAGTGACAAATTTTTTTTTTTTGCTGACATGCAGATGTACACTCTCTCTTGTTTTTTTTTTTCTTTTTTGTAGTGTTCTTTTGAGCAAGTCCAACAGAGAAGCATTGAGGCTCCACTCTTGTGGCTGTAGCCTTATGGTGTCCCCCTGAATCTCTTCAGTAATGAGCATCACACCACCTTCTTTTAGAGGCTAGCCCAGACGCTGCAGGGCAATGACTTCACCACCTTTACCTATGTACAAATCAGGAGAAATCATGGGGCACTAGTTCAAGATATCTCACAGCTAGGAAAACTTTTCTCAGCTGATGTCTTTTCCTCACCAAAATGGTAGTTATTGTTCTTTCTCTGTGGTACTTTTGCATGAACCCTATGTCCCCTCACATTTATTATTCCAAGGGAAAGCCAAGGAATGCAACGGTCCTTGCCCATTTCTATGTCACTTATCCTATTGTTATTTTTGGACTATGTTTTCAACAGAGTGACACAAAAACCCCTGCACCTCCCCTATCACCCACTTTTCAAAATCATGCCCATCTTACTATTAAAAGTCTCTGCAAAAGTATTAAGAGTCACTTCTCCACGTTAAGTCAACTGGCTGGCATAAGGGTATTATTAAACATCTTTCTTCAATAAGATTACCAGCTTCAGCAACAGAGGGTTCAGCAAATGATGCACGAGTAAATATACACACTTAGATATATATTTAATTTGGACAGGCATTCTACACACAGAATTTTTAAGGAACCACACAGGGATGCCTCCTGGTTCTGGGTTTAAAATGGAATATATGAAAGGGACGCCTTCATATACTCATCTCTCTTGCCTATCAGTACTGCTGAGGGACTCCTGGGGTATTGACAGACTATGTTTAGGAAGTCTGTACTATAATAGTCTTTCCCTAGTAGATTCATGTTGCAGAGAGGAAGGAAAATGGTCAGAAGTCCCCTACATACAGGCTTTCTTTTTACTGAGGGATCAAAAAGATTTATGTGCTATGTACAGCACTGATGACGCCTTTCTAGCAATGATGAGTAAAAACATTACTGGCTTAGAGTACCCCCAACCACTCCTTCCTTCCTTTCAACAGTATACTTTTTTTATTGTGTATTTTATTTATTTATTTTTTTATTGGTTGTTCACAACATTACAAAGCTCTTGACACATCATATTTCATACATTAGATTGTAGTGGGTTATGAACTCCCAATTTTACCCCAAATGCAGATTGCAGAATCACGTCAGTTACACATCCACAATTTTACATAATGCCCTATTATTATTATTTTTTTTAAATTTTTTAAATTGGTTGTTCACAACATTACAAAGCTCTTGACATATCTTATTTCATACATTAGATTGAAGAGGATTATAAACTCCCAATTTTACCCCAAATGCAGATTGCAGAATCTCGTCAGTTACACATCCACAATTTTACATAATGACCTATTAGTAATTGTTGTATTCTGCTACTTTTCCTATCCCCTACTATACCCACTCCCCTTCCCTCCCATCTTCTCTCTCTACCCCATCTACTGTAATTCATTTCTCTCCTTGTTTATTTTCCCATTCCCCTCACAATCTCTTATATGTAATTTTGTATAGCAATGAGGTTCTCCCTTAATTTCCATGCAATTTCCCTTTTCTCTCCCTTTCCCACCCATCTCATGTCTCTGTTTAATGTTAATCTTTTCGTCCAGCTCTTCCTACCTGCTCTGTTCATAGTTATTCTCATTATATCAAAGAAGACATTTGGTATTTGTTTTTTAGGGATTGGCTACCTTAACCAAGCATAATCTGCTCTAGTGCCATCCATTTCCCTGCAAATTCCATGATTTTGTCATTTTTTAGTGCTGCGTAATATTCCATGGTGTATATATGCCACATTTTTTTTATCCATTCATCTATTGAAAGGCATCTGGGTTGGTTCCACAGTCCAGCTATTGTGAATTGTGCTGCTATGAACATCCATGTGGCAGTATCCCTTTAGCATGCTCTTTTAAGGTCTTCAGGGAATAGTCCGAGAAGGGCAATAGCTGGGTCAAATGGTGGTTCCATTCCCAGCTTTCCCAGGAATCTCCATACTGCTTTCCAAATTGGCCACATGAATTTGCAGTCCCACCAGCAATGTACAAGTGTACCCTTTTCTCCACATCCTCGCCAGCACTTGTTGTTGTTTGCCTTCATAGTGGCTGCCAATCTTACTGGACTGAGATGGTATCTTAGGGTGGTTTTGATTTGCATTTCTCTTACTGCTAGAGATGGTGAGCATTTTTTCATGTACTTGTTGATTGATTGTATATCCTCCTCTGAGAAGTGTCTGTTCAGGTCCTTGGCCCATTTGTTGATTGGGTTATTTGTTATCTTATTGTCTAATTTTTTGAGTTCTTTGTATATTCTGGATATTAGGGCTCTATCTGAAGTGTGAGGAGTAAAGATTTGTTCCCAGGATGTAGGCTCCCTATTTACCTCTCTTATTGTTTCTCTTGCTGAGAAAAAAACTTTTTAGTTTAAGTAAGTCCCATTTGTTGATTCTTCTTATTAACTCTTGTGCTATGGGTGTCCTATTGAGGAATTTGGAGCCCGACCCCACAATATGTAAACCGGAGCCAATTTTTCTTCTATCAGACACAGAGTCTCTGATTTGATATCAAGCTCCTTCATCCATTTTGAGTTAACTTTTGTGCATGGTGAGAGAAAGGGATTCAGTTTCATTTTGTTGCATATGGATTTCTAGTTTTCCCATCACCATTTGTTGAAGATGCTATCTTTCCTCCATTGCATGCTTTTAGGCCCTTTATCAAATATAAGATAGTTGTAACTTTGTGGATTAGTCTCTGTGTCCTCTATTCTATACCATTGGTCCACCCGCCTGTTTTGGTACGAGTACCATGCTGTTTTTGTCACTATTGCTCTGTAATATACTTTGAAATCTGGTATCGCTATACCGCCTGATTCACACTTCCTGCTTAAAATTGCTTTTGCTATTCTGGGTCTTTTATTTTTCCATATGATTTTCATGATTGCTTTCTTTATTTCTTCAAGAAATGCCATTGGGATTTTGATTGGCATTGCATTAAACCTATAGAGAACTTTTGGTAATATCGCCATTTTGATAATGTTAGTTCTGCCTATCCATGAACATGGTATATTTTTCCATCTTCTAAGATTTTCTTCTACTTCTCTCTTTAGGGTTCTGTAGTTTTCATTATATAAATCTTTCACCTCTTTTGTTAGGTTGGTTCCCAAGTATTTTATTTTTTTTGAGGATATTGTGAATGGAGTGTTTTTCCTCATTTCCGTTTCAGAAGTTTTGTCACTGATATACAGAAATGCCTTTGATTTATGCGTGTTGATTTTATATCCTGCCACTTTGCTGAATTCATTTATAAGTTCTAGTAGTTTCTTTGTAGACCCTTTTGGGTCTTCTAGGTATAGAATCATGTCATCCACAAATATTGATAATTTAAGTTCTTCTTTTCCTATTTTTATGCCTTTAATTTCTTTCATCTGTCTAATTGCTCTGGCCAGTGTTTCAAGAACTATGTTGAACAGAAGTGGTGAGAGAGGGCATCCCTGTCTTGTTCCAGATTTTAGAGGGAATGCCTTCAATTTTCCTCCATTCAGAATGATGCTAGCCTGAGGCTTAGCATAGATTGCTTTTATAATGTCAAGGTATGTTCCTGTTATCCCTAGTTTTTCTAGAGTTTTGAACATAAGGGGCTGCTGTACTTTGTCGAATGCTTTTTCCGCATCTATTGAGATGATCATATGGCTCTTATTTTTAAGTCTATTGATGTGGTGAATAACATTTATTGATTTCCGTATATTGAACCAGCCTTGCATCCCAGGGATGAATCCTACTTGATCATGGTGCACAATTTTTTTGATATGTGTTTGAATCCGATTCACCAGAATTTTATTGAGGATTTTTGCATCTAGGTTCATTAGAGATATTGGTCTGTAGTTTTCTTTCTTTTAAGTGTCTTTGTCTGATTTTGGAATCAGGGTAATGTTGGCCTCATAAAATGAATTTGGAAGAGCTCCCTCTTTTTCTATTTCCTGAAATAACTTGAAAAGTATTGGTATTAATTCTTCTTTAAAGGTTTTGTAAAACTCCGCTGTATATCCATCCGGTCCTGGGCTTTTCTTGGTTGGTAGTCTTTTGATTGATTCTTCAATTTCATCCATTGATATTGGTCTGTTCAAGTTGTGTGTGTCCTCCTGACTCAGTCTGGGCAAATCATATGACTTAAGGAATTTATCGATGTCTTCACTATCTTCTATTTTATTGGAATATAGGTTTTCAAAATAATTTCTAATTGTCTTCTGTATTTCTGTAGCATCTGTTGTGATATTGCCTTGTTCATCCCGTATGTTAATAATTTGAGGTCTCCCTCTTCTTCTCTTCGTTAGCATGGCTAAGGTTCTGTCGATCTTATTAATTTTTTAAAAGAACCAACTTTTAGTTTTGTTAATTTTTTCAATACTTTTGTTTCAATTTCATTGATTTCCACTTTGATTTTAATTATTTCTTGCCTTGTGCTACATTTGCTCTTTCTTTTCTAGGGCTTTGAGATGAAGTGTGAGCTCATTTATTTGTTGGTTTTTCCCTTTTTTAAGGAATGACCTCCATGCAGTGAATTTCCCTCTTAAAACTGCTTTCATTGTGTCCCATAGATTCCAATATGTTGTGTCTGTATTTTCATTTATCTCTAAGAATTTTTTTTATTTCCTCCTTTATTTCTTCTGTAACCCATTGGTCATTCAGTAACATATTGTTCATTTTCCATGTGATGTAGGAATTTTTCCTTCCTTCTTTTATCATTGATTTCCAGTTTCATTCCTTTATGATCAGACAAAATGCATGGTATTATCTCCACCCCTTTATATTTACTGAGGGTTGCCCTATGGCATAATATATGGTCTATTTTTGAGAAGGATCCATGTGCTGCTGAGAAAAAAGTATATCCACTTGATGATGGTTGATATATTCTATATATGTCAGTTAAGTCTAGGTTATTGATTGTGGTATTGAGTTCTATAGTTTCTTTATTCAACTTTTGTTTGGAGGATCTGTCCAATGGTGAGAGAGGTGTGTTGAAGTCACCATAATTATTGTGTTGTGGTCTATTTGATTCTTGAACTTGTGGAGAATTTGTTTTATGAATGTCGCAGCACCATTATTTGGTACATAAATATTGATAATTGTTATGTCTTGTTGGTGAATGGTTCCTTTTAACACTATATAATGTCCTTCCTTATCCCTTTTGATTAACTTAGTCTTGAAGTCAATTTTATTCGATATGAGGATGGACACCCCTGCTTGCTTACGAGGACTGTGTGCATGGCATATTTTTTCCCATCCTATCACCTTCAGCCTGTGTATGTCTTTTCCAATCAGATGTGTCTCCTGGAGGCAGCATATTGTTGGATTTGTTTTTTTTAATCCATGATACCAGCGTATGTCGCTTTATTAGAGAGTTTAAGCCATTAACATTTAGAGTTACTATTGATATATGGTTTGTTCTTCCAGTCATGTTTGATTATTTATCCTTCTTTTTAAAAAAAAATTTAGTTTGTTTCTCCATGATTATCTTTCCCCTCACCCTCTGTCTTTACCGAGGCACTTCCCACTGATGGTTTTGGTTATTGTTTTTCATTTCTTCCTCGTGTAGTGTTTTGCTCAAAATGCTTTGCGATGCTGGTTTTCTGGCTGCAAATTCTTTTAACTTTTGTTTATCATGAAAGATTTTTATTTCGTTGTCATACTTGAAGCTTAATTTTGCTGGATACAGAATTCATGGTTGGCATCCATTGTCTTTCAGTGTTTGAAATACATTGTTCCATGACCTTCTTGCTTTCAGTGTCTGTGATGAAAAATACGTTGTTAACCTTATCGGTTTACCCCTGAATGTAATCTGTCTCCTTTCTCTTGTAGCTTTTAATATTTTCTCTTTGTTCTGTATATTAGATATCTTCATAACAATGTGTCTTGGCGTTGGTGTACTGTGATTTTGTGTGCTCGGTGTCCTGTATGCATCTTCAATTTGTATATCTGTTTCCTTTTTTATTTCTGGAAAGTTTTCTGTAATTATTTCATTCAGCAGGTTACTCATTCCCTTGGTTTGAATCTCTGTACCTTCTTCTATCTCGATGACTCGTAAGTTTGGCTTTTTTATGTTATCCCATAACTCTTGGATGTTTTACTCGTGATTTTTTACCAGCCTTTCTGAGTTGGCTAGACTCTTTTCAAGATGAAATAATTTGTCTTCATTATCTGACGTTCTGGCTTCTACTTGCTCCACTCTGTTAGTGATACTCTCAATTGAGTTTTTAATTTGGTTTATAGTTTCCTTCATTTCTAAGATTATGGTTTGATTCTTTTTTATAATCTCTATCTCCTGATAAAGGTGCTTAACTTCTTCTTTTATCTGTTTGTGTAATACATTCTAAATGTGTTCTTTCGCTGCTTGAATTTGCTGTCTCGTATCCTCTTTAAGGTTCCATTCCATCTGTCTAAGGTGTTCCTTGAGTTCTTTATATGACCATTTTTCTGATGACTCTAGGTCCTCCTGAATATTTAGGCTGTCCTGCATTGTTTGTACTCCTTTTCTTCCTTGCTTTTTGAAGCTGCTCATGTTACTTCTTGTTCTGTTTGACTGCTGAGTTACTGTTTACTCCTATAAATTTATTTGATGCTTAGGAGGAAAGGTATTAGAGGGGAAGGGGAAAAGTCACTAAAGAGAATGAGAGTAAGCAGGTAGAATTCAAGGAAGGGGGGATAAGATAATTGAAAAGAAATGAAAAGACAAAAGAAGAAAAAAATAGGAAATAAAAAAAGAAAAAAAAAATTTTTTAAATAATAAAAAAAATTAAAATTGGAAGAAAAAAAAATTTTTTAAAAAATTGTAAAAAAAAATTAAAAAAACAAGAAAGAAAAATGAAAATGAAAGTAAACCCCAATCAAAATTAAAAAACAACAACAACAACAACAACAAAACAACAACAACAAAAAACTAATAAATGCAGTCTTAGAGTTTGATTAACTTCTCTTCCAGTAGGTGGCGCTGTGACCACCAGGCCAAGTTTCTCCTATCAATACACGGAAACCAATCACTGTGCAGCAGCTCCTCCTCCCAGACTTGGCGAGTCTCCAATCCCGGGTGCCTAGGGCGTCCTCTTGTGTCTAGTCATTTCCCCACATTTCCTCTAGCCAGGCGCCTCTCACGGGTGCCGCTCACCACAATACTGGGTACACACCAGGTCTGCTGCTCCCGGGAGCCCTGTTGTCATGAATGACTGGGCACACTCTTCCAGTTTGCCATTCCCTCAGACCCTAGGTTTGTAGAGCTTGGGGCTGAGAATCCTCAGCGAATTTTACTGCCCCTCCGGTAGCCACACCCCCGGTAGCTGGTGCAAGAGACCTCAGCTGTCAGCACTGGTGGTAGCGGTAGTCCCGCGCCACGGGTCCCTCGCCACCTCTAATTCCCTCGGTCTGGCTACCGTGCTCACGGGAGAGCTGGGAGGGGCCCTTACAGGAGAGCTGAGATTGGCCCTTAAGGTTTCCCCGATGTGTGGAGAGGGAAGGCTAGGGAATTACACACCTGTAGCCGCAGGTTTCAATGAAGTTATCTCCTCCGCCGAAGTCTGATGACGTTAGTTGTCTGCCATGGTGGTATCTCTTGCAAATGGCGACAGTTCATTTCCCTTTGCCGGGTGACCAATGCAACGGGTGGGTCCTTACTGTCTCTCCCAAGCCCCGTTTCAAACCTGTGGCCACTACCTATGAAGGTTCAGTTAGCATTTACCTCCGTAGGATCAGAAGGGCTGACCGGTTGTTTCAGCCGGATGGATTAGTGCTGAGTCATAGCTGTTTGTCTGCGGGAAGCAGGCGAACGGGAGCTTGAATTCAGCCGATTCAGGTTCAGTTTGTGTTCTGAGAGGCCCAGACTGCTCGTTCCAGATTCACGTCAGCTCAGCATTGCCTAGTGATCCTGAGCAAACAGAATTAGGCTGTTTACGACTCCCTATGCCTGCAGAGCTGAAGAGGTCAGAGACTAGATCTCTCCACGCCCGCCGCCATGTTGGAATCCCCTATATGTAAAAATTTTTTTAAAAAAGGACTTGCCTGTCTTTGGCCCAAATTTTTATTTATTTACTTATTTGTCTTTTTCTTGTACATCTGGAATTGCTCCCCTGGGTGCAATTCCCAGTGCTAGAACAATTTTTCTGATCCCAATGCCAGCAATTCTATGGTTGCTTAGGGAGCAAAAGCCATCATGAAAGGACATTTACTAATGTGCTGATCACTAAATGCTAATCACACAAACTTCTCCACTTGATTTACAACAGCAGTTTCTCTTGCTTGTTGTAAAAATCCATAAAACAAATACATTTGCAAATTCATTCCTTCAACAAATATTTACCAAATTCTAAAGCTTGCCAAACACTGTTCTCATGGTACCAGCAAGGTCCAAGATAAGTAAAAGGCCAGAGAGAGAACCTGAGAACTTTCCTTTCCACCCCCATTTGGCCTTGGCCTTCTTACTCTCCTACCAAGTTTCACACACCTAGAACCTGAAAGCAGCAATCCAAGGCACACATCAAGTCATTATGAAAACCATTACCCTAGGGAGGAATCACCCCTTGGATTCACTTGATAAAATCATGATTTCCTGTTTTTAAGTAGGCAGAGATCCCCTTATCAAGTACTCTCAGTCAAGGCACTAGTTTTAACAATGGTGATGATTTTTACACTGCCCAAAGTGGGGTTAAAAACTTTCAAGGATTGCTTTGCCTGGGATCCAGAGACCAGAGGCTTACAATATTTTAGAAATTATATACATATATAGAGATTTTGTATGTACTGTAGTTTTTCTCAGGTTAAAGTTCATACCTTCATGGATTCTCAAGCTGTCCAAACAAAAAGAACAGCTGTGAATAAGAATAGCTCCCAAGAAGTTGAATAGTCCAGCTTTTGAGTAGTGTAGTCACTGTTAGGTCATCTGAATTGAAACTCAGCTGTCCTGACCCCTAGGCCTGTGCTCTCAATGCCCAATACTTACTCTTAGTTCTTTGAAGGCTTAATCTAGAGTGTAGAACTGGTGGCCCTGGTGATCCTCAATGACTAGACACTGTTAGGTGCAGGACAGGCTGAGTAATCTGTCTGCAGGGCTTGCCAAACAAAGTTAGGTGCAGGATGGCCTGGCCACTCAAACCCTCTTTCTGGTTCTTTATCATCTGTTTGCTTCAAGCCCAAATGCCCAAGCCCCCACTCAAGGCTGAGTGCTTCGCCCCCCTGCTCAAAGATGAACACTCAACCCCCTGCTCAAGGTGGAGCACTTAACCCCCTTGTGTGCCAACAAGGCAGCTTGCAGACCCAGAGACCCCATTAGATTTGGGCTATAAAAACTCCCTCCTGCCAGGCCCCTCTCTCTCTTCTCTCTTGCTCTCTCTGTCTCGTTTGGCACGTGCTCTCTCCCCCCCCCTCTTCTCCTCTGTTGCACTGCTACAATAAAGATCTCTTGGTTGCTCTGAGTGTTGTGGTCACTTTTCTTTCAGACACAGCAAACAGATGAGCTGCCTATCTTTCTTGCAAATAGCGCTCAAATCAAGCTCCTGGTCTGGACACTTCCTCTGGGCCACTCTCTGCTTCCTATTCTATTTCTGGGTGAAATTGGCTTTCTGCCTTGGTGGCATCTCCTCCCTCCTCAGACTCTCCTTGGTTGTCTTCCTCTGCCTCCTTTTCTTGTGCATCTTCATTTCCTTCTCAGGGCCCTCCTCACTCTCTTGGTTGTTCTTGCCCTCACTCTCTCCCTCAACCTCACTCTCTTTCTCTGAGTCATTGTCCCCTCCTGCTTGCTTGCTACCTTCCCCTCCTGTTCCACCTTGGCTGACCTCTTCTTCTAGGCCCCTCCCTGCTGCCTGGAAAGGTCCAGGACTGGTCCTGGAAAGGTCCGGGTAGTGACCCAGGAACTTCTGCCTGTGCCTTTGGCATTGCGGTGGCAGTAGCAGAACCCCATTCTCTGCATCCTTCCTTGCCCCAGAGCCTTTTCTGAGTGGCACTTGTCATGTGCTATCATGGGGCAGATTCTTCAAGGCCACGCCTACTCAAGAGGCCAGGTGGGTGCTGTGCTACTGTGGCCTAGGCCTTGGGCCACAGGCTTCTAGCTTCCCTTCTCTTGGATCTGGGTCCCTTCAGCGGGAGTTACCACCATGATGGGCCATGTGGGGTCATGGTGCAGGACCTAAAGCATAGGGCCTCCCCACTGGCTCCACCTGCTTCCTGTGTGCTGTGCATGTGTGTGTGTGAGTTTGTGTGTGTGTGTGTGTATTTTCCGGGGATTGCAGCCAGGGCCTTGTGCATGCAAAGCATGTGCTCCAATAGTGAGCCACACCCAGCCCTATGTATAGCTTTTACTCTCAGCATAATGTTTAGGAGACTTAGCTGTGGTGTTCTGTGTACTAGTAGTTTATATTTTTATTATTTCTGACATGGTCCATTGTACGATTATATAAAAAAATGTTTTGTTTTCTGTTGGTGGATGTTTGTATTTTGTCCAACTTTTGGCTCTCAGGAATAATGCTGCCAGGAATGTTCTTGTAAAAGTCATTCATTGGCAGGGAACTAATCTCTCTTGAGCATGTGGTATAGTCCTGAGTCCTAGAATAGGTGTATGTTTGGTTTCACAAGGAACTAACAAATTGCATGCATGAGAGTTCCAGTGACTGCATATCCTCAGCAATCCTGATTGACCATTGAAATTGATTAACCATTTTGCTGAGCATCTGTTTGTGGTTTTAATCTGCATTTCTTGGGTCATATTCTGAGCACCTCTTAGGATCTATGTTGATTGTTAGAATGTCTTTTGTGAAATGCTAGCTCAAGTGTTTTGCTCATTTTAACATTGAAATGTCTTTTGCTTATTGATTTGTAGGGTTCCTTTGTATATTCTCTGTACAGATTCTGTATTAGTTGATAGCTGATGTATTTACAGCCTTAAAGATATCTTTTGGGTCCTACTGTCCGCCCGGCCGGGCAGGCAGCAAACTGGGCCTGGGCGGCCGCTCCGGGACCTCTCAGGCCGGAGGAGTTCAGAGGCTTCCAAGCTGCGGCTGGCCCGCGATTGGGCCGGGGCGAAAAGACAGCGGCACCATGTTCTCCCTCAAGCCACCCAGACCACCTTCAGGTCTTACTTCCTGCCGCCGCCCCAGACTGATGATAAGATCAATTCGGAACCGAAGATTAAAAAACTGGAGCCAGTTCTTTTGCCAGGAGAAATTGTTGTAAATGAAGTAAATTTTGTGAGAAAATGCATTGCAACAGACACAAGTCAGTATGATTTGTGGGGAAAGCTGGTGTGCAGTAACTTCAAAATCTCCTTTATTTTGGATGACCCAATGCCATTACAGAAATTCTATTACAGAAACCTTCTTCTTGGAGAACATGATGTCCCTTTAACATGTATTGAACAAATTGTCACAGTAAATGACCATAAGAGGAAGCAGAAAGTCCTAGGCCCCAACCAGAAATTGAAATTTAATCCAACGGAGTTAATTACTTATTGTAAAGATTTCAGAATCGTCAGATTTCGCTTTGATGAATCAGGTCCTGAAAGGGCCAAAAAGGTATGCCTTGCAATAGCTCATTATTCCCAGCCAACAGACCTCCAGCTACTCTTTGCATTTGAATATGTTGGGAAAAAATACCACAATTCAGCTAAAAAAATTAATGGAATACCCTCAGGATGTGGAGGAGGAGGAGGGAATGGAGCTAGTGGCCAGAGAACTCCACTATTTGAAACTTACTCAGAGTGGGACAGAGAGATCAAGAGGACTGGTGCTTCTGGGTGGAGAGTTTGTTCTATTAATGAGGGTTACATGATATCTACTTGCCTTCCAGAATACTTTGTAGTGCCAAGTTCTTTAGCAGACCAAGATCTGAAAATCTTTTCCCATTCTTTTGTTGGAAGAAGGATGCCACTCTGGTGTTGGAGCCACTCAAATGGCAGTGCTCTTGTGCGAATGGCCCTTATCAAAGATGTGTTGCAGCAGAGGAAAATTGACCAGAGGATTTGTAATGCAATAACTAAAAGTCATCCACAAAGAAGTGATGTTTACAAATCAGGTTTGGGTAAGATCTTGCCTAATATTCAAGAAATACAGGCGGCATTTGTAAAACTTAAGCAACTATGTGTTAATGAGCCTTTCGAAGAAACTGAAGAGAAATGGCTGTCCTCACTAGAAAATACTTGGTGGTTAGAATATGTCAGGGCTTTTCTTAAACATTCAGCAGAACTTGTGTACATGCTAGAAAGCAAACATCTCTCCATAATACTACAAGAGGAAGAGGGAAGAGACTTAAGCTGTCTTATAGCTTCTCTTGTGCAAGTGATGCTGGATCCATATTTTAGGACAAATACTGGATTTCAGAGTCTGATACAGAAGGAATGGGTCATGGCAGGATTTCAGTTCCTAGACAGATGCAACCATTTGAAGAGATCAGAAAAAGAGTCTCCCTTATTTTTGCTCTTCTTGGATGCAACATGGCAACTGTTAGAACAATACCCGGCAGCCTTTGAGTTTTCTGAGACTTACTTAGCAGTGCTTTGTGACAGTACCCGGATTTCACTGTTTAGCACCTTCCTGTTCAACTCTCCTCACCAACGGGTGAAGCAAAGCACAGAATTTGCTATAAGCAAAAATATCCAATTGGGTGATGAAAATGGCTTAAAATTCCCCTCATTTGGGGGCTGGTCTCTTCAGTTCACAGCAAAGGATCGGAAGCTTTTCCACAACCCCTTCTACATTGGAAAGAGCACGCCTTGCATACAGAATGGCTCAATGAAGTCTTTTAAGTGAACGAAGAAAAGCTACAGCTCTACACTAAGAGGAATACCATCTTCCATAAAGAATGGAATCATCAGTGACCAAGAATTACTGCCCAGGAGAAATTCATTAATATTAAAACTAAAGCCAGACCCACTTCAGCACACCGACGGCCAGAACAGTGATATGGAGCAGTATTTTAGAGAATGGTTTTCTAAATCAGCTGACCTGCACGGGGTTATACTGCTGCATCTCTCTGGAACACACATAAAACTGTGGAAACTATGCTACTTCTGCTGGATCCCCGAGGCTCAGATCAACTTTGGGGGCTCCATCACCGCCTTTCACAAGCTCTCCCTTCTGGCTGATGAAGTTGATGTGCTCAGTAGGATGCTGCGGCAGCAGCGGAGTGGCCCGTTAGAAGCCTGCTATGCAGAGCTGGACCACAGCAGGATGTATTTCAGAGCCAGTGGCCCTCATGATACCTCTGGGACACCAGAGTTTCTCTCCTCTTCCTTTCCATTTTCTCCTATAGGAAATCTGTGCAGACGAAGTATTTCAGGAATGCCATTAAGCAAATTTTTAAGTGGGGCCAAAATATGGTTATCTACTGAGACACTTGCAAATGAAGACTAAAATGTAGTATTTTCTGAACATTTGAAAGGAAGCTCTATAAATTTTTCCCTCTGAATCAAAATTGTTAACCTAGGCATTTAAAACTGATAATTTTATATATAAGAATAATAGATGAAATTTGCACTAATATTTTAAAAATATGTTGAATCACTCTCCCTTTATAGTGGCTTTAAGAGAAATGTAATTTTTGTTTTTTATGTTCTCTAGCATTAGAGTTCTGGCTTATTTTAGGTGATGTGCAGACAACGTTCTCCATTCTTTTAACTATGATCAAACCAATCAGGTTTTCTCTACCATATTTATTTTGTCTGCATTCATTCTTTGTATCCCCTACTAAAGCTTACTAGATACTTGGTTGGATTACCAACCTAAAGAAGTAGACATCAGGAAAGTTAAGAAATTAGTATTTAGTAAGCTTCCAGGAATCTCTAGGAAAACCCCCAAAAGACTTCAGTAGGTATTCCTGTATTTTTTCTGGTCACTTTCTGTTTCTCAAATTGAGCTCAATTCATTCATTATTTTGAGACCAAATTTATTATTTTAGATCACTTTGTTTGGGTACTTAGATTACTGTGTCTTGAAATCATGAACTTGCTTTTAAATCCACAGGACTAACTTTAAAACAGTGTGTACTGTAACTTTCAAGTATTCACCGTAGATAATAAAAGAAGTGCCTTTGACATTAAGATATGAATAACACAGGAAATCTAATTTCACTTTTTAAAATTAGAAGGTTAAAATACTGAAAATAGGTTTTTCATACTAAGCTTCATAACAGTAGCCAGGAGTTCCCAAAGTAAATTTCTATAAATTTATAAGTTTAAAATCACTGAGGACACAGCAGCCTGAGCTCTAATCCTGAGAAGTTTGTCAGGCCATCCAGCCCTAGCTCTGGCAGACTGGTTCCTAGACAGTAGAGTACTATCTTCATAGACCCCAAGGCCTGCTTGGAGGCATCCTGGCTTCCCTGTCAGCATTCCCAGCCTGGTGAAGTGTTGCTGGCAGGCACACACCATGGAAATAACTAGTGAAGTCACAAGTCAGGGCACCTGCATAGAAGTGCTTCTCATAAAGTTCTTAATGCTTACAAATAAAGAGCAGGAGAAATAAAAGTGTACTTCTCTCAAAATACTGCTGTTCTAATACAAAGAACTCCCTCACATGCTTTCCTGACTTTTGACAGCAATATTAAGAGGAGACCAATAAATTTAAAAAGGTATATTCCTGATCTGAAATTCCCGTTTTAAAACTACAAGAACCTAGCCAAGGTCCAAGCTTAAGCTCCTTAAAATGGTGCTACTGGTAGTGGCATTTAGTGCCATTCCCCCCAACAAACCCCCATCTGCTTAAAAGATACATGTATTCAAATCTGACTATGTTAAAATTCCTTAAACTGCCATCTTAAGAATTTTGAAAAAAAAAATTATAGTAAAGTATCTATTTAGCTTATTTCCTTTCCCCAAACAAGTTTTTTTTTCAGGGTAGTTTTACCTATATGTGTACTAAACAGCTATTTCTACTTTAATTGTATGCCATTTAAAAATAGTTTTTTCTTAAAAGTGTCTTAGGAAATTTATCATTTTGTGGATAAATGCAATGTTTTTAAAGCCAACTTGTTGCGTAGAAAACAAGAGCTATTTTCAGTATGTACAAATAACATTATTGTCACTGAAGATTTTATAATCCTTGATTAGAAACCAGCCCCAACCCCTTTAAGACACCATAGTATTTTCTGCTATTGAAATTTTAATAATTCCCCCTTCTTCACTAAGCTGCTTTTTTATTATTATAAATTGTTCTAAATTTAGTTTTTGAATTGAACACCTATTTCTGTATAATTTTCTTTCCTCACACATTTATTTCAACTCCTTTAGATTTTTATGTGTGTGTGTGTGTGTGTGAATTTATAAGTTTAAAAAAGATTAGGTACTATTAATACTGTTTTAAAATAGAAAAATGCATATTTTTATATGATAATCAAAATGTAGTAAAATATGGGGTTTGTCTTATTTTTACTGAATAGTTGTTATTATCATGATTATTGTGTCACAGTTCATTGTGCATAATATGAAAAACAACTATTAGCAGCCTTAAGTCTAGGCCATTATAAAGCTGCTTGGCATCTCTACGAACAAAAATGACACTGTGGTGACAGAAATGGTAAGTATGGCTGCGTGCAATGTACCAAAGAGAGCTCAACACCCGTAGTCCCTGTGGCCCTGTGGAGCCTGTGGTGATGGAATCCAGGCAAAGGCCAGATGGCATTGGACTTCCTAGTGTTGGACTTGAAGATGTACAGTGTCTCACTGTTGTTTTATGATGGGAACCAATTTTAAAACCAAAATTGTCTGACCAACTTTATTTAAGGAAAGGATATTAATTTGTACTAACATGGTGAAAACTGTTCAACACAACTTTCAACAAAATCTTCTTGCTGTGGCAGTAACCTCAAGTAGTTAAAACTTGACTTAGAAAACAAAACCTTTGTGCCTAAAACTGATGATTTGAGTTGAAGTAGGACGAGTAGGAAAGATCTTGTTCAGCAGAATGAATGTAAAGGAAATCTTGATGCTGAATAAAATTTCCATGAAATTAAAAAAAAAGATATCTTTTGATAATGAAATGTTTATGATTTTAATCAGGCCTGATTTATCAATTTTCTGTTTTGGTTTAATGCATCGCATCGTGCAATATAAACAATCCTTACCTACAACAATCCAATATCAGAAAAAAAATTTGTTTTCGATTTTGAATATAGATATAGAATAAATCTAAATACACAAATTTTTGTGTATAGCTTGGATGAAGGATAAGAGTTTATTATTCTCCATGCTTGTGTTATTCGGACACCATTTTTTAAAAAATACCATCTTGCCCTATGTGATTGCAGAGGTGATCTTACATGTAAATTTAGAAAACATACAGTAATCCCCTTCCTCTTGATTTCCCTGGTCTTGCTGCAGCCAGGGGCGACCTCTGCAGAAGGGGCACAGCTCCAGGGCAGGGTAAGGGGACTCGATGTACAGTTTGTCCCATTTTCATAACTATACATGGAGGGTCACCCTCTTCCGTGGGGAAGAGGTGGGAGATGCACTGGAAGACTGAGGAGCTCTGCCCTTTGGATCCCTAACCTGTCCTTCTCTTGGACCCCAGGTCCCTCCAGAGTCTAGTTAGCCCTGGCCCATGCAGCACTGCGCTGACCTCGGGTGTGTCTGGGACCCCAGCCCAGCGGCCCTTCCTAGGAGGCTCAAGGTCCCTCGAGACCTCACCCACCCAGCTGGCGCCTCACCTCAGAGGGTAGCTCCACCTTGGAAAGCCCCAGGAGGCTGTCATTGACCTACCGGTCACCCAGGCTTGGCAGCCTGATAATCCAGCTTCCCGAGGAGGCACAAGCTTGGTGGGGGCCCACCAGCCAGAAGCGCGACTGAGCCCTCAGAAAGGCGGGAGAGAGGCAGCAATGGCTGCTGGAGGGCTCTGTACTGAGAGCTGGAGCAGGCTGTGAGGGGCCCCGCCTGGCAGGTGAGCGTTATCTGTCATTCTCCTCTGTTTTGCATATTCATGAGACGGAGCTCCGCCTCTGGTTCCTGAAAGCTCAGAGAGAAAAATACATTATTCATGAGGAAGTGTCACCCCGCCCAGGAAGGCGGGGCTGATTATTTATGAGGAAGGCCTGGCTGATTATTCATGAGGAAGCCTTGGCCCCGCCCAGGAAGGCCTGGCTGATTATTCATGAGGAAGCCTTGGCCACGCCCAGGAAGGCGGGGCTGATTATTCATAAGCTGAGAGGTCGGTTTGGAAAAGGCCCAGGAACCAGGGCAATGGGTGAGAGGGAGGCTTTGAGCACTGTCCTAGGCCCTGTCTCCAGAGAAAGGGCGGTTGGGCCCTGTTAGTCCAGAGCTCTTCATGTTGAAATTTTCTTCTTCCTGAAATTTGAAGTTTAATTTTAAAGTTTTCCCCAAGGGCACTAAATTTTCTGAGAAGCAGAAACACGGGGCTGAGGGTGCAACAGAGGAGAGGCCGTGGGTGACCCTGCGACTTTCCACCAGGAAAAATTCCAAACTCCAGAAAGGAGACCCAGAAGGAAATGGAAACATGGCGGGATCCCTGTAACCTGCCTACTAGCAGCTTAAGGTTCTGTTTGGAGGCGCTGCAGGGACAGGCCTGGGTGAGGACCCCACAGCAGCCATCATTAGGCGCCAGGCAGCCAAGGGCTGTGCCCAGAGAGGAGGCACCTGGGGAGCTTTGGGCGTCTTCCTTGGCCTGCCAGGTTCTCTCTGCCATTGGCGGGATCCCCTGCCTGGTGCAGACCAAGACATGAGCCAGGTGGCCCCCCAGTCGCGTGGGACAGCCTGCACTCCTCTCTCACCTTATGGAGGGTTTGCCCCTTAATCTCTGTAGACTTCAGTCCTCCCAACAGACCAGGGAAGCCAGTGTACTGGACCTCAAGACTGGCCAATCACCAAAATGTGCCAGGTGTGCCCAGCGCTCCACTGGCTGTGCTCACCTGGGGACAAAAGGAAGGAAAAGCTGGTTGTTGCCCCTGAAGGGGTTTAAATCTCATTAGCGTGAGACTCCACTCTCTCCCCCATGAACCCTGAGTCCCTTGAGGTGGGAAACATGACTTCAAGCTTCTAACCCTGCACGATGGCTGGCACAGGGCAGTTGGCTAGTGAAGGCTGATGAGTAATTGAAGAAGCATGAATTGGATTTTTCAAGACCAAAAGAGCATGAACAAATATCCAGTCAACAGAATGGCAACCATTTACTCTGAGTGAGCCTGAGTAGAGAATTATTAGGGCCAAATGGAATTTGCTAAGCTGGTGAATAATAATGTATTGAAACAAACTCTGTGACAAGTCTAAGTCACTGGATGAACTTTGGCAAACCAAGATCCCTTGTTGAGCTTCACTTTCCTTTTCTTTATGGGTTTATGTTTTACATTTCAATCCATGATCAGTTCGAATTAATATTTGTACCTGGTGTGAGTTTTAGGGTGAGGTTCTTTTCTTACCCCCTTTCCTTCCTTTCTCTCTGCCTGGGACATCCTCTTGTTCTACAACTATTCCTTGAGAAGACTGTCCTTCCTTTGCTAAGTTCACTTTCCTCTTCTTTAAAATGAAAGGGTTGAACTTATACTAAAGGAAATCAGTTCCCCTCTAGCTTTATGAATCTTTTCAACCCACTTTTCCTGATGTGCACTTCCTTTGAGCAAAGCTATCCTTCATATCATATATATGTAAAAAAAAAAGGTCATCTAGTTGAAATTCAGAATTTATCTGTTGGATATTGTTCAGTTGATAGGAGATTTTCCTGTAAAACCTAAGGTTTTAGACCTTTGGTGAAAATGTATGGAATTTCTTAGTATTAAAAAAAAGAAATCATTAGACAAACTTAATAGATTGTGGGTTTTGCTTCACTTGGAATGGAGGGTGAAAGATGGTTTACTTCTCAATTTAAAAAAAGCAACAGCTGGTTAATCTTTGTATTGGATTCACAAACTAGAGGGGTAAAATAGTAATTGTGCCATGATTATAAAATAGAGTGTTTGAGGTGGAGTTCAAGTGGTAAGGCTGGAGTCAATTTTTTTTTCCTCAAAGGATCACAGAAATCTTTATTCTCAAGAAGATCATCAATCTTCGTCAAGGAGAAAACATCAAACAGGAGTGTATAATTTGGATACACTGTGGAGTTTCACATGTTTGTGGATCCAATATCCTAACAAATATATAAGCAAAAGTCATTTTAGAGTTCTGTTCCTAAAGTCCATATTGTGAAATATCTTTCTAGTCTTTAGATAATGCATCAGAACAAGGGAATAAAATACATGTCAGAAGCTATTCTCTGAGAATGAGTGAACTCTAGAGTCATACTTCCTGGGGATGTCAGCTTGTGAACTTTCAAAATTAAGCAGGGCTTGGCAGCAGATCATAAAAGGTCAAGGTTGCTCAACAGAGCCATGGTGGTTCAGGCTCTGCCTTCCAAGAGTCCACCACAAAATCTCTGTCAACCATCTTCCTGAGAGAAGCTCTGCTGCCAACCCCAGAGAGGGCCTGAGAGCCAGGCGAGGCCGTCCTGCCCCAAGCCCAGGTGCTGCACCTGAGCCCAGGAGTAGTGAGAACTGCAAGGTCCAGTGAAGAGCCTCGAGGGTTTGGACTCCTTGACAATGACTGGGGCTGACCAGAAGATACTTCCTATAGGGACTTTTCTTTGGTCAGGGAGCACTTTGTCAGTGGGGAGCAAACCATTCCTTATCTTCTGGATATATTGTCCTCTTTAGATCTCCACATGTAAGTACTGGAGAAGTTTGGAAGCACTGATCCCCTGGCCACCATTGTCGGTATAACATATTTAGTGTAATGTAAATAGTGCTGTATAAAGTGTTTTGGTAATCTATTAAAGTAAATGGCAAGCATCATAACAACCTCTATTTGTATGTAGATTTTAACCCCCTCCAAAAAATGCAATCAACAACTCCCAGGAAAATGCAAAATTTTACTTTATACCCTTTCCTTTACATGTGTTAGGCATGAAATAGTTCTAGATTGAATTTCTGTAAGCTTAGTAAAATGAAAGAAAACCATGCTATGTTTCTAAGGAAAACATGTACATTTGCACACATGGGTATGTTCATCCCATTCTTCCAATGTGTTTTAAAAATCATTGCTCATACAGCCTGTACATACATGTATGTGGGGGTACTGGGGAGGTGTGTGTGTTTATTTCTTAGTCTGTTGTAGGCTTCTTAGAGGTGTACTGTATCATGATTTCTGTCATTGCACTTTCTTCATCTTAAAGACTATTATAGTTCTTTGGTATGCATTGTCACATCTGGTTTTGTATTAAAATATGGCCTTTTCTCCCTCTGATTAAAAAATTACCTTCGTGTTTTAAAAAAAAAACACAAAAATTTAAGCAGGGCTTGTATTTTAGTAGGAGATCTCCACAAAACAGCTTCTCAAAGGAAGAAACAATGGTAGCAACAGAAGACTAGAGTTTGAAAGGGGCCTGGTCATATTGAGAAATGATTTGAGTCTTCTTTTTTTGAAACAAGTTCATCCTAAAACACCAGAAAGAGACTCAGCCATGTTTAGACACAAGCAAGTAAGCAAGCCCTACACCTAAAGAGGTACTGATCACTGCATCATATTAGATGAAGTAAAAGAAAAAGGGAATTTTATTATGGGGAGTCAGTCTACAAAAACTCAAATGTCTTCTTTGATATAAGGAGAGTAACTAAGAACAGAGAAGGGACGAAGAGCATGAGAAGAAGATTAACATTAAACAGGGATGAGAGGTGGGAGGGAAAGCAAGAGAGAAGGGAAATTGCATGGAAATGGAAGGAGACCCTCAGGGTTATACAAAATTACATACAAGAGGAAGTGAGGGGAAATGGAAAAATAATACAAGGGGAGAAATTAATTACAGTAGAGGGGGTAGAGAGAGAAGAGGGGAGGGGAGGGGGATAGTAGAGGATAGGAAAGGCAGCAGAATACAAAAGACACTCGTATGGTGTGTGCCTTGGATTGCTGCTTTCAGGTTCTAGGTGTGTGAAACTTGGTAGGAGAGTAAGAAGGCCAAGGCCAAATGGGGGTGGAAAGGAAAGTTCTCAGGTTCTCTCTCTGGCCTTTTACTTATCTTGGACCTTGCTGGTACCATGAGAACAGTGTTTGGCAAGCTTTAGAATTTGGTAAATATTTGTTGAAGGAATGAATTTGCAAATGTATTTGTTTTATGGATTTTTACAACAAGCAAGAGAAACTGCTGTTGTAAATCAAGTGGAGAAGTTTGTGTGATTAGCATTTAGTGATCAGCACATTAGTAAATGTCCTTTCATGATGGCTTTGGCTCCCTAAGCAACCATAGAATTGCTGGCATTGGGATCAGAAAAATTGTTCTAGCACTGGGAATTGCACCCAGGGGAGCTTTAACACAGACCCACACCCCAATTTCTTTAATTTTTTTATTTTGAGACAGAACCTTGCAAATTTGCTGAGGCAGGCCTCTAACTTGTCATCCTCCTGCCTCAGCCGAGTTTCTAGGATTGCAGTCATGTGCCATTGCACCTAGCTGGATAACAAATATTTTGATAATGAAGATCCCTTGTATTCCTATTATTATTTTAAAGTACACATTCAGAAAGTGTATTAAAACATGAACAGTAATAATTATAAAGCAAATAGTGATATAACGTCCACCCAGGGAAGAAGTAGAATACTAGCAATGTTGACACCACCCATGTCCTTTTCCAGTAACATTCATCTCATCCATTCTCGTGACTTTGGGGTAGTTTCCTTGCTGATCTTTATACTTCTACCACATATGTATGCCTTCATAGATTTATTTGAACTTGACACTATTGGTCTTATGTTTTTATCATGCATTCTTTTGAGTTTTGCTTCATTTTTTAAACGTTTGTGAGATTCCTCAAATGAATTGTGGTTCATTTGTATTGCTGTATTGAAGTCCATTTTATGAGTATTCCACAGTTACTTATTCAGTCATGAAGATGAAGATTTTTGGAGCTTTGGACTGTTAAAGTGTAGGTCTAAACATTCTTGTTTATGTGTCCTGGTATATGGTTACTTGTATTTTTAAAATGGTTGATGAATCTAGGAGTGAAATTGCTGAGTCTAATACTACTAGATGCTACCAATTGTTTTCCAAAGTGGTTGTACCAATTTGTACCATCATGAAGAGTATGAGTTCCTATTGCTCTATATCTTCACCACCTCTTCCTATTGTAGAGTTTTTATTTTTGTCAATCTGAAGGGTATTTATTTAATGAATGGTATCTTATTGTGGTTTTCATTTGCATTTCTCTGGTTACTATGATTTTGAGAATCTTTTGTATTTCTTCTTTTTGTGAAGTATCCAGTCAGGTCTTTTGCATATTTTCTATTAGATCATATATGTTTTTTCTCATTAAATTACAGGTATTTTCCATGCATTTGTTGTTTTACTTCTTTTTTGTTTTGTATGGGTTTCAAATATCTTCTAACTTGTATTTTTTCTTTTTTAAAAAAAACAGATTGTTCTTTGAATGAAGATTTTAACATGCTAAAATTTATCAATACTTTTTGTTTATGGTTTGTGCTTTTTTGATCTTATTCAACTTAGTGTCAATTTTTGATTAGTGGAAGTAGAGGTCCATTTTATGTTTGCTTCATACAGATAACCTGTTGCTCTAGCAGCATTTACTGAAAAGAACACCTTTGGCCAGGTGTGGTGGTGCAGTGACTTTCAAGGCTGAGGAAGGATATTTGTAAGTTCAAGGTGAGCCATTTAGTTGAATCTTGTTTCAAGGAAAAAAAAAAGGCCTGGGAATTTAACTCAGTTCAGTCCCCAGTATTTCCCCCCACCTAAAAAAATTGCTTTATATACTGATCTGCTGTGCCATCTGTGATATATCAAGCATTTGTGAACATGTTTCTTGGCTTTTCTTTTCTGTACTGTTGTAGTATATTTCTGTGTGAACAAGATGTTTTTCCAGCTTTTAAAATCTGATAGAGCTGGATCCTTCTACTTTGTTCTTCCACCAGAGTGTCTCAGTCAGCCTTATTCTTTACATTTTGTAGAATAGAACTATAAAACATTTTTTAGAGTTATGATTTTTTGTATTATTTTTTAATTATTTATTTGTTTATTTACTTATTTTGCATTACAATTTTTTAAAACTTTTTTTCAGGACAATTTGGGTAATTTTTTAAATATTGTATTGAATTTATAAACCAATATAGGGTGAATTAATACCATTACAATACGAAATCTTTTGATTAATTTCTTTAGATTTCACTGCTTCACAATAATATATTTTTTCCTGAAAGATCCTTTACATTGTGAAGTTTATTTTTAGATATTTCAAAATTTTATACTATTATAAAAATGTTTTTAATTTTTTTAATTATGTATAGAAATTTGATTAAATTTTATATTGGTTTTTATATTAAACTATCTTCTAAGTTCTCTTACACATTCTAATAATTGTAGAATTATTCTACCTTAAAACCCTTGCAATCAAATAAGGAAAACAAACGATTAACATTTTTGAGCACTTTTAATACTAAACTCTATGCTATGTACTTTACACATACTTCTTTGCTTCTTAAAGAGATGTTATTAGTATTTGTTTCACAGTTGACTGAGGGAAGTTAAAGAATCACACAGCTAACAAGTAGACAAGCTGAGATCCAGGTCTCTGCCACAAGTTTCTGCTGACCTTGAACAAATTACTTAATTTTTCTGTTTTCCATCTGTAAAGTGGGAGTAATTGCTCTTGAGGGGCTCTAGGACAATGAAAGAATGGATATTAAAGCTTCTGAAAATCTCAAAGGCTCATTCAACCCTAATATCTGGCATTTTTTTCTAATCATTCCTGTGGGTGGTATTACGTGCCCAGAGGCAGGATGGCAGAATGGTTAAAGAGCACATTTTCTAGAACTCAGTTGTTTGAATGCTATTCCTGGCCATGTCATTTATGAACTGAGAGACTTTGGTAAGTTTCTTAATCTCTTTGCACTCAGCTGTAAAATGTGAATGTTGCTGCATATATACCTCCTAGAAGAATTATACCTGTAACATTCTTAGAACCATAATTGGCCTTTAGAAGTGCTGACTTCTAAAGTTTTTATGTTTAGGTCACTCACTTGAATGAAGAATTTGAAAGCTAGAAATATAGTTCATAGCTTGACAATTGAAACCAGAATTTTTTTATAAAATTCAGCAGAAATAATGATTTATTTTTAAGGCTTAATGATTTACACAAATCCAAGATTAAATGAGATAGGACTAATTAGCATTATTTTAGCAGCCATTCCCTGAGCAGTTCCTAGGCCCTTAGTCTTGAGTACTTCTAAAACATCCTTGGTAACTAATGCACAACAATGTGACTGTACTTAATACTACAGGACTGTAACTTTAAAATGGTTTAAATGGTAAAATTTATCTTTCGTAGCATACAGTCTACTCTAATTCATCCTCTCAAAATGCCTATGAAGTAAGTATTATTTCTATTTTAAGTGAGGAAACAGACTTAAAGGAATTTAATAACTTTCCCAAAGTCACCCAGTTAGTGTGCTGCAGAGATCTGAAGGCATGTCTCAACACTTTTGCAGCTGTGCTTCTAAAAGGGGATACTGTGGTACCCTGACTGCTCTGAGGCACAGTTAGAATGGATAAGGTGTCTAATGGTCACAGGACTATATGGTTGATGTAATGAACTGAAATTGAGGCCTTGTTATAAGCTGTAGTGGCCATTTATTTGTATGTAGAATTGTATGTAGAACTTCATTTCTTGATTTAGGAACGTGACTATATTAAATAAAGGATATATTTCACAAGCCCTAGACATACACAGTGATTTATCTTCTTTGGCATTTTCTATTTAGAGTTCAGTTAGGAGTTTTTGAATTTTGGTAATGAAGTATATACATTTTTATACTTGCTACTATAAAAGTTAATATTCCAGATGTTATATTTGACCTCTGAATTTTAGTTCTTCTGATTGATAATGACAAGTGCTATACATATTTGTTTTTCACTTGGCATTTTAATTAGTATCTCTTTGATTTTTTGATTTTTTTATTAATAAAAGAAGAAGTGTCTAAAAATGCCTTTTTTTCCCATTGCACTTTGGTTATCATTTTAACTGGTTATCATTTTCATTATATTGCTATACTGAGGCAATACTCAGGAATAAGCACAGAAATGATTTATCTCCTATCTGCCAACATTCTGACAAAGGAATTTCTTGAACAGCTAAAATTATCTTTTGGTACTAGGGATTGAACTCAGGAACACTAGACCACTGAGCCACATCCCCAGCCCTATTTTGTATTTTACTTAGAGACAGAGTCTCGCTGAATTGCTTAGCACCTCACTTTTGCAGAGGCTGGCTTTGAACTTGGGATCCTCCTTCCTCAGCCTCCAGAGACACTGTGATTACAGGTGTTTGTCTGCAGCCAGGCCTTTGCTAGGTTTAAAGTATTATTTCTATCACTGAGAAATCTAGCCAACCTACCAATTACTGTGGCCTCACACCAACTTTCTATCTCCATCCCAACCTGTATCTTCATCAGTGCCAATGTCTCCCATGGCTCCCCACTACCCTCTGTCCTCAGCTGTCATGCCTGCTAGCCTGTGCCTCCATGTTCCTCAGCTTCCAGCCCCATCATTCCACATTGTTATTCATTCAGCTGACTGATCTGTACCTCCATAACTCACCTCTCACTCTGCTGTGTCCTTAGTCATCACCCAGTGATCCACTCCCTGCATAACTCCCAAGGCCCCTCATTTCTTACATTCTAGATCCCTGGGCCCTCTGACCTGTGCCTGTGTACAGCTCTTGATCCTCCCCATTGCCGCCTCTACAAGCCACCACTGTCACTCCTGTGAACAACTAGGGGAAGGAGAGGAAGTTGTTACTATCATTCTCACATGAGTGCACAGTACAGGTTACCAGAGGCTCGATTGTGATCATGCCATCTCTCTGGCCATGAATTGAATGTGTACTTATTTTTTCTTGTATTTTAAAATTTTCTCAGTTTTCATTGCTAATGTGAAAATAGAAATAAAATGCACATAAACAAAATGTCTTTCATATCCTCAATAATTTTAGGAATATATAAAAGATTCATGAGATCAGAAAGTTTGAGAGTCACTGTTCCAGATGTACAAGAATAAGACAAATAAATAAATAAATAAAAATTCGGGCCAAAGACAGGCAAGTCCTTTTTTAAAAAAATTTCTACAGATACACAATAAACATGACTTAAAAATATAGTTTTCTAATAAAGATATGCAAATAAAAAGCAAGACACTATTTTGCTTACTTATAAGATTGATTATAAAAGTATAATAAATATCTGGTTGAAAGGCATTTTAGCAGAATAGATCAGAAGCTTATGTTTCTTTTGACTCTTTTTGGAAATATGTTCTATAGAAATTATTGAATGTGTCTGAAGATTCAACATATTTATCATGTTTTGTTTTTGCTATAATATTAAAAATTTTCTAAAATCCAGATGATATTTAGAACAAACTTCCAGTGGAAAAAAGCACTTATAATGTGTTTCCTTTCTTCCTTAGCTGTTTTGGTGGTCATCTAATGTTTAATTGTGTGGAACTATAATTAATCCGAACATGACTACCCTTTCCTTACGTAGCATGTATAATGAATGTCAAATGATAACCAGTCAGATACAACACTTGGAGTA
Organism: Ictidomys tridecemlineatus; assembly: GCF_052094955.1. Taxonomy (NCBI): domain Eukaryota; kingdom Metazoa; phylum Chordata; class Mammalia; order Rodentia; family Sciuridae; genus Ictidomys; species Ictidomys tridecemlineatus. Next base: position 74,866,024 of record NC_135478.1, on the reverse strand, counting down.
ATTGTTGGTTTTGTTCTTTCACCAAAAACATTTATTTTAGCTTTTAAAAACAGTTTTGGACCACAGCAAGACAGAAGGGGAGATTAGCCTAGATGTTCCAGAGACTAGAGATGCCCAGTGTAGAGTTCACTTGGGGCACTTTGCCCAGCACACTTTCAATAGAACACACAGTTACTCTAGGGATTTTGAAGCTGTGTATATCAGGATTACATATTTATTCCTTTTTTATTCAAAACATCCATTTACGTACTGCAAGTGGTCAAAGTAGGAAAGGTAGTAATGTTTTTTTTTGTTTGTGTGTATGTGTGTGTGTTTGTGGTTGGTGTTTTGATTTTGTTTTTTTTTCCGAATAGATGTGCTCATCTATCTGTAAGCTCCATTGCATAGATAGCACAAAGTAGGCCTAATATTTCACTCAGGTTATTCAGCATTATGATTTTTTAAGGACACAAATACCTTAGAAACAAATCACAGTGTGCCTTAACAAAGTATGATCATGCTAATGAAAATTTAATCTTCTTTGAGGGCTATGGTCAAAATCCAAACTGCAGGACAATGTTTAGAAAAAAATGGAATATAAAGTGTTGAGTTCAATTTAGATACCATCAAAGTCTTCATTATCAAATCCAATGTCATCAAACTGAATTCATCATCTCCAGGACCGTATGTATCAGGCTCATTGATTTTAGGCTGCTCCAGAAGCTCGCAGTAAACCCCAACTTCTAGCTTCAATTTGCTTTGTATTTTAAAATTACATCAGCTTTGTTATTCTGGTTGTCTTGGAGAACAACCAATATAATGTCTGGTGTATTTCTCCAAACCTTTTTTTCTCAATTTCCCTCTGATGTGACAAACCTCTTCACACCATTGAAATTCATTGCTTCTAATGGTCCATTTCCCATCATTCTGATTCCCTGAGCACACTCTTGCCCGTCCTCTTGAACACCAGCTCTTTCTTCAGACTCATTCTCATTCCTTCCTCTGCCTCTTTTCACCTCCTTCACCTTTATTCTTGGGCATGGCAGTGAAGGTGGACTCCCAGAATCTCCGATTTCCCTCCTATTGCATGGGGGGCGGCAGAGGGAGGGCACTCCTCAGAGCAGCATGACAGGCCACACAAAGAGCGCCCAGGAACACGCAGGCTCCAGGAGGCCAAGTTGTAGGACCAGAGAGTCTGCAGAGTTCTTCCAAGAGTCTGGGCTCTACCCAGCTCCGCCCTCGCCCAAGCTCGCCAGCAGCAAATGGCCTTTGCCATGTTTATTCTTTAAAAGGAAAATTTGCAAGGTATGTGGCTATGACTTCATATTTTAGAGCAGTTACTGCAATCCAGTTATGGAAATTTTCAGGGTGGGGGCTGAATTCTATTATGTTCATTACTTCATTATTTGTACTATTATTTATTAAGCCCCCAAACCAAGTAGCTTTAAGAAGCACTGGGCATCAAAAAGGATAAGAAGATTCCCAAATAATTATCCTATGTACAGTAATATAGTAGCTTGCTTTTGTTTTGAAGTGATTTAAATACAGTAGCCAGGTTCTTCCTATAGTGTTTTAAATGAGCTGTTAAATTATTCCAAGTTTTCTAATAAAACTAAGTTATTATATGTTTGTTACACATGTGTTAGTGAGAAGTGAACAGTTTTCTAACACATCAAGGTACATATAATACTAATAGCTAGGTATACATAATACTTACCTACCTACTCATTTAATTACATGTTATGTTTTTATACTTAAAACAATGTCCATAAACTTCGAAGCAAGAGTACAGTTTTCAAAAAGAAGCATCAAGTAATAGCTGAATTTAAAACTGAATGTGGCCTGTTGAAGTGGACAGAAGAACTTCTTAAGCAACATCATGAAAATATTCAACATCTGCTGGTCATATGATATTATCTTGGGCTGCTGTAAATCCAAATGCCAGGTGGTTTATTAGTTACAGCTTTATATTTAGGTCATGGTTTTACTGGGGGAAAACATAAATTTTTTAGTTTTCTCTGATTAACTACAGAGATGTCATATAAATGGATTCATTTATTTTAAATGTAGCAGTAAGCGCAACAGTACTATGTTAAAAATATGTGTTCTCACTTTAGGGTTACTAATAGAAGCTGAAGTCCAAATAGGTTTTTTTGTTTTGTTAACTAGTTAATATGGGAAGAGAATGACTGTAAAATATTTATTTATCATGGCCTCCTAGGTAGGAATTTCTAAGCATATACTTCCAAGGAGCTTCTGAAAGAAATATTCAGGAAGGGTGCTCTGTGGAAATTTACCTGCAGGCTTATCCCTTATGTGTTTGTGGTGTAGTTATAAGAAAAAAAGCTAAACTCAGAGTAGTAATGAACAAAGCTCTTCTCATTGTGGATGCCAATGTCTCTGAGTTTTCTTGGTTTGACTCCCCCCACCCCCCACTCATGGGTAATCAGTTTCATCAGGATGCTGATCACATGCTAGCAATAGCTGGTAGAGGTAAATAGAATTTCAACCAGTTGTGGTTCCTTTTAGCTGACAACATGAACTTTTCTGTTTCATGCTGATTAATAATTGTTTTCTTCTAGAAAATTTAAAATTGAAAATTTACTGTTCTAACAGCACTAACTTTAAAATTGATAGTAGCAACTGCATTGTGACTTCAAATTATTTTCTTATTTCCATTGTGTGTGTTTGTTGCTGTTGTTATTATTGATTTACCTATAATTATTTCTTCAAATCAAACATTTGGAGATTTTCAAGTTACCATTCTGTTATGGATGTCCAGCTCATTTCTACTGTAACCAGAGGACATACTGTATGATGTCAGTCCTTGGAAATTTGCTTATTCTTGCATTATGGCCCAGCACATGGTCTGCATTGGTAAGTATTCTATGTGCAATTGAAAAGAATGTATATTTTACAGTGGTTGGGAATCATATTCTATATATGTAAATTTAAATAAATGTGTTAACACTGATACTCAAATTGTCCATACCCCTTTTGATTTTTTTATCTGCTTCTTGCATCAGTATTAAGAGAAATTTCTTAAAAATTTTAATTTATTATCTATTTTGACTTTAAGTTCATAGGAGAACTTTTTTGTTTTATATTTTTTTCTTAAGTTGGGTTCCTTGGAAATAGAGCCAAGAAGGGAATTCCTATACAAGTGATTTTGTGAGGTAGTGCCTCCAGAAGGAAGGACATGGATCAGCACAAAATTGCCATTAAGGACCAGGTCTCAGTTGGAGTCAAATTCATTCTGATCCCTGGAGGGAACTGAGTAAATTGCACCACAGAGTTGATTATATTTTGAGGCAAAGAGGTTGGCCATTCCTAGCCCCGTGCCAGTCAGTCATCAGCTTTGATAGGGGAAAACCTCTTAAGTGAGGAGGTTCCCAGTTGGCTGAGGGCATGCTCTGCATAAGTGGGCACTTGTGAACCATTAGAAGTCAGCACAACTGTTTGCAGGTGAGATATGACATATGAGTGGAGAACATCATCCACTAAGTCCACCTCTTCCACTGCAGAAACCTGCTTATTTCTCATATTAAACTCATGGCCCAAAATATACTTTCTACAAGATTCTGATTGGTCAAAATTTCTAAAAATTTTAGTAGGAAGATTAGTACACAAATTGAAATTTTCTTATTATATTTGTTCCTGAGGACATAATAGGTAGTCAGCATCTCCTTCCTCTATTCCATGGCTGAGTGTCCCCTCCAAAACTCAGGTTGACATTTAATTGCCAGTGCAACAGTGTTGAGAAACAGAACCTTCATGAGGTGATTAGAGCATGCATGAGGACTCTTCTCTCATGACTGGATTCATATTGTCGTTACTGGTTCACTTAGGGAATTATGCTTCCCTTCCAGACAATGTTAAGCTCTGTGGGTTTAGATGTTCTGATTCCCAGAGTAGGTATGCTTGTGTTATAAGGTTCTCAAAACTTAATGCTCTAGGGCTTGGGATAATGCTTAGTTGGTAGAGTGTTTGCCTTCTGTGCACAAATCCCTGAGTTCAATCCCCAGCACCACACATACTTACCCCCCCCAAAAAAAAACCCCACAAACTTAGTTCTCTGACTACCATCTGATTACTTGGGCTCTTCATGCCAACAATCCAGGGAAAAAAGTTATATTGGCAGGATATTATAAAGTGTATAAAGTGTATAAAGTGATACAGACATTGCTATATAATGGAGACAGAAATAAATCATTTGGCACTTAGGTAATTTGTTGAGACATCTTCCTACTGTCATGCACAATTTTAACTGTAGCTGGGCAAGTCTAGCAACCATAGCGTAATAAGGGCACAGTTCTTATAGTCTCCCACCTCCCAAGGATGAAGGATTGGATCATCCTACCAGTAAGTCATCTAGATCAGAAGCAGTCATCTAGATGAGAGGCAGTTCTAGCTGAAGGTGAGGGAAGCCTTGAACACAAGCCTTTATCCATTTTCTACTGCTAGAACAGAATACCACTGACTGGTAAATCAGAAACATAGAAGTTTATTTGGCTCATATTTCTGAAGGCTGGGAAGCCCAAAGGCAGGGGTCTGGCATCTGTTAATGCCTTTGTGCTATGTCATAATATGACAAAAAGGCAAGAAAAGACAGAAAAATCAGGTCAAACTCATCCTTTTAATCAATAATCCACTCCCACAGGAGCTCAGGATTGGCCTCTGTTGCTGGTACATCAGGCAGTTGACACTGACAGTGGCTACATGAACACTGGTGAGGAAAAAGAGCCCAAGACTGTTTAGCCCTGACATAGTTTCCATCACTGCCAACATAGTGGTTCTGTTCAGGAGCCCATTTGCCAAGCTTTGAGTGGTCAGTGACAGAAACTGGTTGACATCCCTGGCCAAGTCATCCTTTCCTTCTGGTTGTTCGGTGTCTTTTCTGCAGTGGGCATTCCCTGGTGAATATGGGATGAAAAGGTGATCACACAGAGTGCCTACTCCCATAGGTCCATTCACATGCCTCTTCCCTACACCTTCCTGTCTTCAGAATTCTGGTGTTGCTATCTTGCTTCTTCTAAACCACTGACCAGCAATCTAGCTATTTGCTGTTGCCCAGACCATACAGGTTAAAGTGGGATTGAAGAACCTCAAGTGAGTGTGTGGAGATACCCCATCCTAGACTCACCACCTGTTCTCTTCTCCATCAGGACCCTGATTTTGGCATAGAATAGTTTCCTAGACTCATATAGCTCATCCTTCTCTGAAAATTTGTCCTTCTTATAGTTAAGTCCTGTGCCTGGTTTTCAGTTCCCTCTGCCCTTCAACAATAAGAAATGAGGGTTTATTGAAAACCCTGTAAGGAGGTTCTCTGACTTTGCTTTAAATTACTGATTAGTGGATATGGACCTGTCATTTGATTTCTTCAACCATCATAGAACTTAGCAACATTCCATTGTCCTTAGTGTTACTGTTTCCCCTGAAAAGCCAGTTCACTGTCCTTGTATCAGTTCAAATCCTCTAAGAAGCACACATCAAAATAGGATTAGATGTTTATTGAAGGGAAAACTTGTAAAGAATAAAGGGAAACGGAAAGGAAGAGAAAGAGACCAGGAGAGCCTTCAGATTGTGTTACAGGTTCAATACCTGTGCAAGGAGAAGGAGGAGGGAGAATTGGTAGGAGGAGCCTCATCTGCTATTTGATCCATTTTTTGAATTCTTAATGTCAGTTATGTTTCTCAGTTCTAGGATTTCCATTTGGTTCTATTTATAGATTCCAGTTGTTTGTAATCTCCAACTTTATTTTTAAATATGTTAATCACAACTATTTTAAAGTACATATCAGATAAATTATTTCACTTGAGCATCTATTGCTATTATCTATATTTTTTCCACTTGATTTTCAGTCATTTGACTCTATTACTTTGCTTTCGTACAAATTTTTATAAATTTTAAGCATTAAATGTGATTGAAACTTCAAGGCCCAGGTGTATTTTTGTTTTGTTTTTGTTTTCGTTTTTTCCTGTGCTGGTGATTGAGCTCAGAGCCTTGCACATGCTAAACAAGTGCTTTATCACTTGAGCTACACCTCATCCTTTTGTCTTCCTTTAAAGAGAATGCAATGTGTTTTCTTTTTCTGGAAGATAACTTTGTTCTATTTAAGGGTGGTTTTTGTTAGAGTTGACATTTTTTAGTTGTAGCTTACTCCTAAGATAGAGTTTCCAAATCTATGGCAGAAGCCTAGACAGTGGTTTTGACTTGTAGAGCCTAGGTCTTACTCCAAGATTATACCCATACTTCTAAGGAAGTAGCTCTTCTGAGACTTCAGCTGATAGCCTAGGGCATTTAGGAAGGCCTCTACACCTTGAGAAGGCTTGAATCCCTACTTCCATTTCCCTAGCAGTGTGAAACTGTTGATATCCTTGCTCAGCTCTTTAACAATCATCTGCTTATTTCCACTTGGTTTCTGAGAGTCCTACTCTGCTTGTGCACAGCTCAGGATTTTTGGCAATGTTTAAAGAGGAAATCACACTGGAATTTTGGGCTAATTCTTTGTAATTCCCTCTACCCTTTGTTTTTATTATTTCCCTTCTATCTCTTGAAATCCTAGGCCAAAATCCCAACTCTTCCTCCTTTATCTTTCTCACCTTTTGGTTCTTCCATTCTCTTGGAACCACCTTCAGAAAGGTTTCCAAACCAACCATTCATTCCACTGCAATTTTTCTTGTCAGATCCCAAATACCTTTCCATTGCTAACTCCAATGATCAGTTCTTAGTTCTTTTCTTACTTGATCTTTTAGCAATATTTCATATTTGACCTAGTTTATCACTACTTCTTTGTATATTTTTTTCCCTTGTCTTCTAGGGTGCTATACTCTCTAGATCTTTCTCCTAAACTATACCTCCTGCTTCTATTCTTTTGCTAGAGACTCACTCCTTCATTTCCTTCTGGACTTAGTTCAGCTATCACTTCAGGAAAACGTTTTCTAATCATCTTATGATTTAAGATTTTAACCCCATTCTTACCTCACACAATCTGTATTTTTTATTTATTTATTTGTTTATTTATTTATTTGCATGTTGCTTAGTTTTCCCACTAGAAGTAGTAGGCTCAGTGGAGGGAAGGGATTTTCCTCCCCCCTTTCTTTGTGCACTGCTATCTTCTGGTGCCTAGAGCTTTGCTTGGCACAGTTAAACATACAGTAAATATTGGGCGAGTGAGCAAATGCATGAACAACTATCCCCTAAGAATTCATTCATTCATCAGGTATTTATTGAGTATGACCCTGTTTCAGGTTCTGTACTTATATGTAGTGTTATTGTAAAGACAACAATTAGAAATACCTTTTTTGCACCTGAAGATACCTCAGTTGAAAGCTAGTATAGGTTGGTTGTAGGTCATGTCTTGCTGCCCGCTTCCTGGTCTTGGGACTGCACTTGTGGCTGGGATGGCACCTGGCGATCATCCAGGAGGCAGAGCTGTGGGTGGTGACGGAAAAAACGGACCATCTCCAGGATAGATCCAGAACTCTCCCGCCCTCGTGGACAGCTCTTGCCTTTCTTACAGACTATGAGATGGGTGTACACGTGAACTCACTCCACCCCTCTGACCTTTATCCTGATTGGCTCCTGTGCAGTATATAAGCTGTGTGTGCTTCCTCAATAAACGAGATCCAGATCCTGCTTGGACTCTTCTCCCTGGCACATCTGATTGTCCTACTTGAGGGAGGGCTGAGTGCTCGAGGGAGGGCTGAGTGTGAGATGCCCATTGACCTTTAGCTTTTTGGCTCCTTCTGGTCGGGGCGTGCTTTCCCCACTTCTCCTGCTGGTCAGGAGGAGACAGGCAGCTAAAAACTTGAACAGTTGGTAACATGGAGAGGTGTGTAATTGAATGAAGTAATATTAAAAGTCATTAAGATTGTCCTTTAGAATTCTAACCAAACTTCTTATTTATAACTTTTTTGTAAAATATGAAGTCTACATACTTCATATGGCTTCCTGCAAAATAATGACACCCATTTTGGGTTTTTTTTTTGTATCTTACTTACAGCAAACTACTGAGAAGAGAAAGGTTTATATCTGCTATATTTACACCCAAGATGAGCTACAAAGGGTATCAGCACTGAAGAATGAAGTTGATGAAATGAAAGGACAACCTCATTGACACTTCTGTAATTGTGATTACACTTTCTTTTTCATTTCTGTATTATCTTCTACTGCTGGAAAACAGATGTTTTTGTGTTTGTTTTATTTTCAGTGAAACAATCATATTTTCTTCTCTGCAGTGTGTTTTATGTTCTTTCATCTGTTCCTATTAGTCTCTCTTTTTTGGGGGGAATGGGGTTACTGAGGGCTGAACCCAGTACCATTGAGTCACATCCTCAGACCCTTATAATTTTAATTTTGAGAAAGGTTCTATACTCTGAGACTGGCCTTGAATTTATTGGCCTCCTGCCTCACCTCCTGAGTCTCTGGGATCACAGGCATGTGCCACGGTTCCCAGCTTTATTTTTGTCAATCGCTTTTGAATTTTTTTATTTTAATAAGGATGTTCAACGTATAATAATTTATGTATATTGTGAATTTTTAGATACATGTATCTAACTTTAAAGAATTTTGTTCAAAAAAAGTAAGTTTTCTCAAATTATACCTCTGTACCTAATGAAATTATCTCCTTTTCATGTGTGTCCTTGGTATTTCTGTATATTCAGGGCTGCTGTTCAGCCAGAAAGCCCTGGCACATTTTCATCAGGCATTGTACTATTAAATTTTTTTCTTGTTGGTAAATAGCTGCCTCAAACACTCAAAGTAACTTTGTCTACATTGGTCATTCCCCTAGAACATTCTGGATTTTACCAAAATTTTCCTCAAAAAAAAAAAAATAGCATTTACTACAGAAGCAATCTCCAGGACTCTGTTTGTCCCTATAACTGGTATCTATTCTAACTGGTCATTAATTGTGCTATTCTGATTATTAAGTATTTTTAATATCATTCCATTCATATTTATGTATTTTTATATAACTTACCTAACCACATGTATTTAAATAGTACAAAATTATTGTAGTCTGTATAGGCAAATTTGGAATTTATTTGATTCATTCAATGTTAAGGCTTCAAATGGTTTTAAAAAGCCAAAGTTTTTTTTTCCCATTAAAGTCAGGTACAGATCAAATCGGAGACACTCTTTCTAACTGCTTAATGTTCTAAGTAGTGTTGGACACCTTATAAACCAGGCAGTTTCCAGGAACACTTAACCTTATTTACTCAGTGGTAAAATGGGGATAATACTACTTATTTAGTGAAACACTGAAAGAATAAACTGGGTCAGGGCTGGTGTTGTGACTCAGGGGTAAAGCGCTCAGCTAGCATGTGTGAGACTCTGGGTTCAATCCTCAGTACCATGTAAAAATAAATAAAATAAAGGTATTTAAAAAAAAGAAATGAGCTGCATTAAATAAATTATTTAGTAAGTGCCTTACATATGAAGATCATCCTGAAAATGGTGACTCTCCTGATCCTGGATCCTTCCGTCAACACTTTCAACCCATTCTTGTTAACTTCACCCTAATTTCCTAGAATTTGAGTCACTGTGACAAAGGAATTTTTTAATTTATTTTTTTATTCTTAAGGGATGCTGAGGATTAAAGCCAGGGTCTTGCACATACAAGGCAAGTGCTCTACCACTGAGTCACAACCCCAGCCCACAATAAAGGATTTTGCACACTTAAGCATTGGATGCACACTGGCAAGTTGCCAATTCTTCAGCCTTTTTCTTCCACTCCTCACAATTGTGGGATGGAATGTGATTCTATACCCTCCACTTTCTTAGATTCCAATAGTCACTTAACAGACTCTAGTTACTCAGTGGTCTACCTTGAGATGATTTTATCTTACTGTTACTCTGTCTTAAAGAGTTTAGTGTCAGCTTGCTTTCAGGGTGGTTTGTATACTCCCAATAATGGGAAAAACAGGTATTATAAAATTTTTTTTTTAAACAACTGTTTTTATAACTCGACTCTAAGCCAGTACATGTGGTACTGATGTTACTGACCATGACCACAAAGATTGCCCAGCAGATGAATAGCAAGATGGGAGGATCCCTCTGGAAGGTGAAGGCATTACCTTCTCTTTTATTTGTACAAAGTGAAGTTTAAGAGTCTACTTTTTTTAATCTAACCATTAACTTTTGTTAATATTCTGTTCTAAATTTACTACTTTTTTTGAAAAAAGTTGGAAAAGACAATGTTCATTGATATTGATTGTTTCCTCAATATTTTAAATCAGTGAAGGCAAGTGAAGGATTTGTGGAAAGCACCAATGAGGAATTAGACAAGTGAGTAAGTTTTGGCAGATATTCAGTTGGTCACCATCTGTGCACCAAACAGAAGAGGTGGACGTGATTCATATTCATTGGGAGTTTAGACAAGTAGTTCTTAGACATGAGCTGTCCCAATTTTCTGGCATAGTTATACTCCCTACTCCCAAAATATTTTGCATGAATGATTAATTCATTTTTTTTCTAGCAGAGCACAAAAGAAGCAGCTTACAATACCTGCTTTTGTGTAGTTCTTTGGGTGAGACAGTTGGTATCACAGGGCTCTCAGCATATCATGAGATAGAGATTAAGTTGTTGGCCAAGCCACATTCTCATCTGGAGGCTTGTGGTCCTCTTCTAGGCTCTTGTGGGTGTGGCAGAAGTCATTTCCTTCTGGTGGTAGCACAGAGGTCCCAATGCCTTGCTGGCTATCAGCTCCAGGTCAATCTAGGCTCTTAGAGGTTGTTCACATTTCTTTGCACACCCCCTTACCTCCCATCTTCTGACCAGCCAGGGCACATCAAGTTCTTGCTGCTAGAGGCCTGTAAGTATAGAATCTTGACTTCTTCAGGCCTTTCTATGTAACATACCCACTAATGGAGATGTGCATCTGTATTTCCACACTTCCCCTTTTTCTCCTTGAACCATTCCCCCCTTATCCTTAGAGTAGAAAACATACAACACTTTAAAATGAGTGTGTAGCCCTTGTGTATTTGATATGTGGTCCTCACAGATTTCCCACTGTCACCACCACAATAGATGTCTGTGTTCTATTAGAGAATAATTCCAGAGTGTTCTTTAGGGAAAATCCCTCTTCATTTGCACACATTACATCATTTTCCCAAGGCATTCTCCATTTCAACACAGTATTTTGTATGCATTTGTCTTTGAAATTAGAAAATAATGTTTCAATAATAGGAAGACTCTGTCACCATGCACTGAGTGGACATTTGGAAACATTTTCTAGGTCCAAATACTGGCAGTGCAGCAGAGAAAACAGAACTAAATGCCAATGGTAAATCATGGAGGTTAAATCCTGATAAGAGGCAGACACAGAAGGATAGCACACAATGTCAGGTGATCAGGTGTGCTCACTCTGAAGTGAACAGTAAAGGGATAGCAACTTGGGATATCTTTTAATTTTAGTGGACATGTTGAAGTTGTCACAATAGCTGTCACTCGTGCAAAGCAAGTTGCTCCCGCAGATGATTATCTGGATGAGCCATTGCTTAAGACACAGAGACCAAAGCAGGAATCTCCAGGAACTTGGTCACATTTCCCAGCAGATGAAACTACAGTAGTCATGCAGGTTGACAACATGAATAATTTGTAGTAATGTTAACAGTTCTTATTTATGTGTACTCAAAAGCCCTTATAAGGTGATGAAGATATCAGAAGAGAGAGATACCTTGATCATTATAGATATGTGAAAGGGTTGATACCTAATTGGATTCTTTGGCTACTGGTGTGCGTATGTATGTATGTATAATGGACATATATACACATATGGGTTTTGTCATATATTAATTCAGAATCCAAATGATTCTGAAATTTTAAGATTCCAGCTCATTTATTTTTTCAGCAAACAGGTGGTAATCTCAATGTATCTTCTAGGCACCAGGAGAGGAGCTTGTGGATGGATTGATGAGCTGTTTGCCAGTTCAGCCTTGGGGTTCATTTACCAACTCTACATCAGTAGTTTTCCACAAGTGGAGATAGTGCCCCAACAGACCATTCATTCATGACTGAAAACACTTTTTTGTTGCCACACTGGGATGGCGGTGTGCTGGCATGTAGTCCAGCAGGTAGAGATAAGAAATGCTGCAAAACATCCCACTGTGCATGACACAACCACACCCCCCCACATCACCAAGAGTTGTCTGTCTCAAATTTCAATAGTCCTGTTGTTGAGAACCATAGACTAAATAAATAAATAAATGAAAGAGACCCTGGACTACTCTGAAGTTGGAGGCTGTGATTGAAACTGTCTTGAAAGTTACAGTGTTGAAAGGTGAACCCTGACATTATCAAAAATAGCAGAGGCCAGATTGTCTCAAGTGGGGGTTGATTTACATCCTTGTAGGTGCCTTGAGTTGCTGGTTTAGAAACATAACCACGTGTGCCACAATCTTTTGTGGTCTACTGAGATGGAGTGGAAGATGGTCAGCTTCAGGCCTTGCTTGAGCATGTAATACCCCAGCTCATGAGCTACTTAGAAAATCAGTACACACATAGGTGAGCACATAAATTGTCCAGTTCAGATGATGTAAGCTGTACTGAGAAAAATGTGTTCTCAGGGAGTGGAAAAAAAAAACCAACAAAGTGACATGTGAAGAGATAGAAAGGGCTTGATGCACACAGTGGGCTTCAGTGATTCGCACTAAGTCAGGGTGCAGAGAAGTGTTGTGGCAGCATCTTTCCCTTGTTTCTTTTTATGGAGCACTGTGTGGAGCACTCGTCAGCCTTAGAGGTTCATAGATTTCTGTGAACAACAACATTTCTGTGGATTGCAGGTATCACTCCTTTGATCCCAGAGTTTCTAAGTCTCTGTGCTGGGGCTCCCTCTTTCCTGTCTCCTCAACCTTTCTGTTTGTGGGGCTTGATGCCTGAGGTTGAGAGGAAAGGCCCCTTCACCTAGGATAAGGGTGGCTCTGAAAAGACTCCTCCTCCTTTGCTGCTCTGTTTGGTAATGTGCAACCAAGACTGTAAACTGGGCTTTTGGGAAGGTGGATACTGTCTTGAGGCTTTTCAATAGGTCCTAAGTGTGTGATGTTCTCTTGCCCTGAATAATTTGGAGATGAGATTGAGTAAACATCTTATCCTAATTTTTCTTCAAGTATCAAGCTAACTTTCATTGTGGTGAAGATATGAATAAACACCAGGATTTTTGTTGAAAATGATAATAAACTTGGAAATCCATTTCTAGGAACGGTGATCAACATGGTGTTAACCACAGAGCAATGGTAAGACAGTTTTGTTTTTAATCTATGACATTCTCAGTTCACCTTGGCCAAATCACTTAATCCCAGTAACTTCATCTTAGAAGCATTTTCTGATTCTTGACAACTGATTTGATCTATATATTTTTCACACTTGGCCAGGGTCACTGCATTTTGATTTAGAAATTGTGACTGGTCTTGTGGTTAACATTCTTAATCAAGCTTTTGTTTCTGTGACAAAATAAAGGTTAACTTTATTGTGGCCCTAAAATGACTTCAGGTATGAATATGAACATAGCAAACAGGTTGAGGTTGTAGCTCAGTGATAGAGCACTTGCCTAGCACACATGGGGCACTGGTTTGATCCTCAGCACCACATAAAAATGAATAAATAAAATAAAGGTATTTTGTCCTTCTATAGGAGACAATATAGAAAAACAGTATCTCTTATGACATGGAGATGGACAATGATGCATTACAAGGTAATATTAATATTGAATAAGCTAAAAATACAGAGTTTTATATTGTCATCTCTACTATCCATGAACATCTGCAATAATTTAGATCAGTCATTTATGTTGGCTTGATGTTCCAAGTGTTATCCCATGGTAACTGAACCATCATCAGCAGAGTTTTGCATCCATTGTTTATGGGAAGCCACATGCTTTCGCTAGAACCACACAGGTTGCTCTTTGCATTCAAAAGGATTCTTTGAATAGACCTAGGAAAAAATGTAGGAGAACTATATTTTCTTGTACTCTTCTAAACAAAGTGATATTTGGACAGGGGGCAGAGATTAGTTTCAAATATACCAGAGGGTATGCTAAGACATAATTTGCTTTAATTATTGATTTAGGTTTGCAATTTGTGCCTGTCTTACTAAAAATGACAAAGCATTTAAAATTTTTAAACAGGTAAAATCCATGGCCAACAGTGATGAATATACTAGAGGAGCTAGGCCCATAATTAAACATGAGCCAAGGCAAATGTTCTTTTTTGAAGTTAGAATTTGGTTTATATTAATTTTCTAGAAATGTAAAAGATTAATTTGGAAGGAAAGAATGGAACATTGTTATGAAACTTTCTGAATGTTCCCTATAAATGAAATGTGTACAAATGTCATTCTTGATGTTATTAAACTTAAAATGGTATGATTCAATAAAGGTATTCATGTTTAATCATTGAATTGAGTACCTTAAATATATATTTTATGATTAAAGTGTTGTTTTTCTAAGACAAATGGAAATATTACTGAAATTAGGGCACTGTCTCATTACATTAGCCTATTAATATTTTATAAATTGGGTGTAAGCAAGTTGGGCATGGGTATTATACTATGACAGGACTGGGAGCAGCTGTGCTGCTCATGGATGTCCCTGAAATGAAGAACATCCTTCCTCAGTTAGTTACATGCTGTAAACTCCCCAGCAGTGAAAACAGAGCCTCCTTCCTCAGCTAGTGACCCCCACCATGACCAGAAACATTTCCACTGTTGAACTTCAGAATTTTCAACAATGAGGATAAGTAGTATTAAATTTTGGATTCAAGGAAAGTAGTCCTGACTTGCAAATCTAATTAGCAACACTTCTTTTTTTTCCTTTGATCACACTAGAAATATTTTAATTTTCAGAAAGCAGAATGCACAAAGAACTTTAAACGCTCATGTTTCAGGCTTGACACTGAATTTTTGTCTGTCTCATGAAGAACTTTGAAAGAAGTAAGAATCTTCCGACATGATGTATTGGTAATGTGAATTTTCAAGATTTTCATGTGAAGTAGGGCTAAGCTAGGAGCACAGGTGAGGGCTCTCTAATCCCCCAAGCTGGTAACAGAAGATCGTTAAACCTGGCTAGAGCTGGGTGGCAGTTGGGGCTTCAAGAGCCAGACTGGGATCCTTCAACCACTCCTTCCTCTGCCTCCCCAGGACTCCACGTCATATTTAAGCAGCCCACGCTTCCTGCCCGTAACTTAGGGCCACAGAAACTCAGAGCAAACTCCACTCTAAGCCATAAAAAACAATAAGGCACAGTTAATGGTCCAAAATATGTTATTTCTGCATTCTGTCCCCAAGGGGTCCTCCTAATTTATTACCTAGAAAGAAACGTAAAATCACACCTAAAGCTATGTGTTTCATAGAAACAAAGAAATTGAGCTTTTTTCCCCCCCTGTACCTCCCTGTAATTTAAGGCAATGGGTCTTCCTAGCTAGAAATGAGGTTGCTACTCACAGATCAGAGAGGCTGCCCCTCAGTAGCTTGCACCAGTGTGATATGGACATTTGAATACAGGTGGCTGCAGAATTTGTGGGGCCTGGTGCAAAATGAGCATGTGAAACCTCTTGTTAAATATCTTAGGAATTTCAAGACGACAACAGATGTGCATTAACCAAAGGTAGGGAACTTCTGAATAGTGTGCTGGGTGGCTGCAGAGATGACATGTCTGTGGGGCCAGATCTGCACAGGCAGGATGATCTGAGGAGCAGAAGGACAAGGCTCCTGAGCAGACTCCTGCCTTTTCTTGGCCTCTTCAGACAATAGAGATTGTGGGAAGATGAGAAGAAATTGTGGGGAGGCTTCTGAGGGAAAAGGTGGAGTGGCCAAGGACAGAATCCTCCACAGTGGTGCTCCTGGCCCTGATGTGCCTGGGGTCCTGGAGGGCCCAAGAGTCAGAATTAATTTATTTAATTATTGGGAGGAACAAAGACTCAAATGTGCAAAGACTCAAATGTGCAAGAGAATGCTGATATTGAAGAAGGGGTGGACACAAGGCAGGGGTTCTAGGCAGGGAATTATCCTCATTGTATTTTCATTGAATCAACTGTGTGTGTGTGTGTGTGTGTGTGTGTGTGTGTGTGTGTGTTTATGTGTGTGTGTTTGTTGCATACGTATGAATATATATACATATATTTTATTATTTTTAATGAAGTACAATGCACCAAATTTAGATAAAATATTTTTTTCTCCTAACCTGCTCCTCCCTTTTTTCCACCTTGGTATTTTTAATCACTGTCTTTCTCATTTATCAAGACAGAAACAGGGAGTCATCTTTGACACCTCTCTAATATCCTATCACTTCTACTATCAGTGTCTCTCTTGAGCCTACACAGGCACCTTCCACTGATGTTTCCATTTTTCCTGGTCATGATTGACCACAGCCTCTTCAATTCCTGCCTTTTACATTATGCAGCCAGGTGTTTGAGTCCTTCTTTTGCCACATGTTAGCTGGGTGACTTCTCTGAACCTCAGTTTCCTCTTCTATAAAATAAGAATAATACTATTTATCTTAAAGGGTTGCTGTTAGAACTTGAAATGAGAGTAGGGTTTTACCATCATCCCTTGATTTTGCATCCTCAGGCTGTAGTATAAATATCACTTTTAAAGAAAATTCTTAATGAAAGAGAATTTAATGTTACCACTTGAATTTTATGCCAAAAATATATTTGTAACCTACATGTATATTAGGACTTCATTTTCCATGTTTCCCTTTGTTTTGCCAAATAATTTTTGCCAATATTGGAAATGTTGGCCTTGTCTAAATCATTGTATTGAATAGTTAAACTGATTTTCAGGTATGAGAATGACCTGGCTCAACACCAGACTGTGGAGGCTGATATCAATGGCCTGCTAAAGGTGCTGGACAAGCTGACCCTGGCCAGAGCTGACCTGGAGATGCAGATTGAGAACCTGACTGAAGAGCTGGCCTATCTGAAGAAGAACTACAAGGAGGTCAGGAGTTGTTTTATTTCTTCCACACTAAAATTAAAGTTTCAGATTTGCAAATCTGGAGTTAAAACATGGCCTGTTAAAGTGGCCATTTGTTTTTGGATGTGCCTGTATGTGTCCATTGCTGCTGCTGCTGTTGATAATGGTTTCTACAAAGGTGTAACAAATTAGAGGCACGTTCTGATTTTGTCACTTTCATTATTAGGTAATGAATTATGTAATAAGAATTTTAATTATCTTGATTGAGTGATTTTGAAAAAATATATATTGTATTTCAAAAGTTAGAAAATAAACAAGTCTACCAGTAATATAAAATGCTATCTATACCACACATGGAACTCTGATGGGCCACGGTGTATAATAGGGGCTGCTGTAGAGAATGGACACTGGCAGGAAATTCATAAAGGAGGCCACTCACACCCTGCAGGCCTGGGCACTGCTTTCAGCAACATGCATGCTAGGCCTCTTCTTCCTGTACAGACAGTAGACTCTCTAGAAGGAGGGCCAGCTAATCCTTCTGACCCATATAGATTCTGCAGCATATAGAAAGGGTCCACAGTCACTTAAAGGGCCAGTGAAAATATCTTAAACTTTTTCAGCATGATCAAATACATTGCCTTTTTTTGGTTCTAATTAGTTATGTATGAAAGTAGAATGCATTTTGACACTTAATACGTAAGTTCAGAATAACTTCTCGTTTTTCTGATTGCACATGATATAAAGTTACACCGGTTGTGTAATCATATATGCACATGGGGTAATAATGTGTGATTTATTCTCCTATGCTACCTACCCCCATACCCCTCTCCTATTTTCATTGCCCTGTGTCTAATCCAAAGTGTCCCTATTCTTCCCTTGGACACCTTCCCTTATTGTGAATTAGAATCTACATATCAGAGACAACATTTGACCTTTGGTTCTTTGGGGTTGGCTTATTTTACTTAGCATAATATTCTCCAGCTCTATCCATTTAGCAGCAAATTCCATCATTTCATTCTTTAAGGCCTAGTAATATTCCGTTATGTATATATACCACTGTTCTAGTTGTAAGTTCTTGGTGCACTTTGAGTTGAGTTTCTCACAGGGTGAGAAATACGAGTTTAATTTCATTTTGCTAAATATGGATTTCCAGTTTTCCCAGCACCATTGCTGAAGAGGCTATCTTTTCTCCAATATTTGTTTTTGATGCCTTTGTCTAGTATGAGATAACTGTATTCATGTGGGTTTGTCTCTGTGCCTTTTAGTCTATACCATTGATCTACATGTCTGTATTGGTGCCAATTCCATGCTGGTTTTGTTTTTTTGCTCTGTAGTATAATGTAAGGTTTATTTATTTCCATATAAATATCACATTTTTATTATTTTGGTACCAGGGATTGAACTCAAGGGCACTCAACCACTGAGCTACATTCCCAGCCCTATTTTGTGTTTTATTTAGAGACAGGGTCTCACTGATTTTTTAGTGCCTCATGGTTGCTGAGGTTGGCTTTGAACTCACCATCCTCTTGTCTCAGCCTCTGTAGCCACTGAGATTACAGGTGTGTGCCACTGTGCCCAGCTAAACATCAGTTCTTTAGGGATCCCTTTCTTGCCTTGCTCACTGCTGGCTCCCACAGGGCCCCAGATTCCTCTGAAGCATTCATAACATGAATCTGTCTTTGCACACCCGTCCTCTCCACAAGAAAAAGTATTCTACCTTGTATGCCTGATGAGGTGCCTGCCATGGAGATGGAGCTCCCAATGTCATATGACTGGTATCTTCACACATAGTCAAAGGTTCTTCCCAACTGTAAGTAAGTGAGCAGATGACCACATACATAAATGAATACTAAAGACACCACTTCAGAGAGTCTATGAACCATGCATGCAGGGGTGCTCACTTCATCAGAGCCAATCCCTTTTGTAAGAAACAGACCTTGGTCAGATAATGCCACTCCAGGCAGCCTGACAGAGCCAGGAAACCAGGTCCCCAGGTCAACAGAACAGAAGACAGAGGGTATGGAGCAAATGTATGGCAGTGCGGGGGGCAGGAGGACACCCCAGGGAAATGAATGAAAATGGTATTTGATGGTCATTGGCCCAGGGTCACCTGAGTGGCTTGTCCTCTGGCCCTGGCAGCTCCCTACCCAGTCTTCCCCACTAAGACAACTGGGCAAGACATGAGTGATCCAGTGCCCTGTGAAGACCAACACAGGCCTAGGGTTGGGTGGTTCCTTTTTGTGTCATCTTTGTGAAATAAAATATATATGCAAAATACATACAGTATATCTGTGGGGGTTGAAGAATTGTACCATTAATGTGGCTGACACCCACTTCCCAATCAGGACCTGCAGCCTCCCCAGCACCATGGAATCACACACATATTCTTTCTGACCTGCTTGCTCCACGCCCTAAGATGGCCTTGGCCCTGGATTTTGTCATTACCTTGTCCTCACACCCCAAAGAGTAGTTGGTCTCTCCTGGCTTTGAAGGTGTCAAGGATGGGAACATACAGCACATTTTGCTCTTTCCACTCAGTATTTGTGAGTTGTCATCTGGTTGTGCGTAGCCTGTTTACTCACTGTGGCTGCATTAAATACTGTGAATTAATCTTCCTTTCTGGATATGTATCATGACGGAGTTTTTTTTTTCCCTGTTTATTCTTTAAGGTTTCCATACCTGTTATTTTTCTATAAGTTATCTGGTTACCCACTTGCCTTAAAAGTAACTTTAAAAAAAACCTTAAAAATAACTTTAAAGAAAACCCATTACCTTGTCATGTTATTGGTTTGCATTCCATTGCTCACGACTAACTGTTACCTAATACCCCTGCCAAGGTTGGAAACCCAAAATCATATGAGGGACAAGGGTGATTAAATCAAATTATTACCAGTGAAATGCTCTTGATTATGAGTTAAGGCCTATCCAGGGGGTCACAATATCTGATGTAGGAGAAACAGATTCTAATACCATCTTAGAGGCAAATGCCTGTGAGAAAAACAAGAAGTCATGACTATCACAATAAGATTGATACAGCAGGGGACACAGCAATATTGGATACAATGAGTTGTATCCATACACCAGAAATTTCCTCCACCAGAAAGTTCTAGAAAACCACCAACTAAAAAGTTGTCTCTGTGGCAAAGGTGGTGAGGACAGGGAACCTATTGGGAAACACAAATCTCTTTTTTTGTGGGGGCTGGGTACCAGGAACTGAACCCAGGGGCAATTCACCACTGAGCAACATTCCCAACCATTTTTTATATTTTATTCAGAGACAAAGTCTTACTGAGTTGCTTAGGGCCTTGATAGTTTGCTGAGGCTGGCTTTGTACTTGCAAAGTTGCCTGCCTCAGCCTCCCCAGCCACTGGGAGCACAGGCGTGTGTACAGTGGCCTCTCCTGCCACATATAGGGCAAGAAGTCTTTGGAAGCCTGCCGTCAATTAGGTGATCTTTCTTCTAGTGCCTTCACTTTCTGTAATGAATACAGATGCCTTCAGAGGCTCAAAGGTCCTGTGGGGAGAAAAGGGGGTGGCTATTAAGAGCTGCAGTCAATAATTGAACTGGTCTCTTGTTCCTCTTTTCTTTTTTCATAGGTCCCTTAAAGTTTCCTCCTTTCAAAAAGTTTTAAAAAGTTTCCTCCTTTAAAAAAGACCTGGATGGCTACCTTTAAGGGAATTCCCATGGCCTGCTACCAATTTTGTAATTTATAATATCTGGAGCAAATTGGAGAATAAATTTGTCTTTTGAAATAAGTTGCCCTTCCAGAGATATAGGATCTAAGTGTGTATATTTTACTAATCTTTTCTTCAATATTTCTACAAAAGCCATGGGATTTTACCTCAATTCCTTATCAATTGATGCCAATGGCATTGAATAGGTTTCATTCTACTGTTTTTAAGTCTTTCCTTGAGACAAATGATCACATGATCCCTGTGCCAGCTTCCAGGTGATTCATTATAATTCCAGTGAGGATGCTCAATTAGAACGGCAGAAGGACCCACAGGTATACAGTGTTAGTCATATATTTACATAGATCATCTCCCAAACCTTACAGTTTCTGTCTCCTGATGACTCTGTTTTCTAGAGTCTGACTCAAAATTCCTGTTACATCTCTCTAGATTACTTCAAAAGCCTTGGTCAGATGTGGAAATCCCTCTATATATTCATTAGGGTCATCAGTATACCTTCCTAAATCCTGTTGTAATTGTTTTAGATCTTACATAGAAAAAGGTACCTGCATTCCTACCAGTCCAGATTCTCCATTTGTCTCTTGCAATGGATGTAACCTGGCAATGGGCTGAATAGGGACAGGATTATGATGAGGGATACCAGTATGGCAGGGAGTGGGAGCAGTACATAATGGTGAGTTCAGAGGAGAGTGGGAGAATTCTATTTTGACAGATATATAAAGTATACTGTTGAGAGGGATTCCAACATGGCGGGCGGCACAGAGAGATCAAGTCTCTGACCTCTCCAGCTGTGCGGGCATAGGGAGTCGTAAACAATCTAAATTCTGTTTGCTCAGGATCACTAGGCAATGCTGAGCTGACGTGGATCTGGGGCGATCAGTCTGTGCCTCTCAGAACACACACTGAGCCCAGATCAGCTGAATTCAATCTCCCGTTCGCCTACTTCCCGCAGACAAACAGCTGTGACTCAGCACTAATCCATTCGGCTGAAACAACTGGTCAGCCTTTCTGATCCTATGGAGGTAAATGCCAACCGAGCCTTCATAGATAGTGGCCACAGGTTTGAAACGGGGCTTGGGAGAGACAATAAGGACCCACCTCTTGCATTGGTCACCCGGCAAAGGCGAACGAACTGTCGCCATTTCCAAGAGATACCACCATGGCAGAGAACTGACGTCACCGGACTGCGGAGGAAGAGATAACTTCATTGAAACCTGCGGCTACAGGTGTGTAATCCCCTAGCCTTCCCTCTCCACACATCGTGGAAACATTAAGGGCCCCTCCCAGCTCTCTCGTGAGCACGATACCAGAGGGAGGGAATCAGACGTGGCATGGGACCCGCGACGCGGAACTCCCAGCTACCGCTCCCACCAGTGCTGACACCTGAGGTCTCTTGCACCAGCTACCGGGGGCATGGCTACAGGAGGGCAAGTAAAATTCGCTGAGGATTCTCAGCCCCAAGCTCTACAAACTTAGGGTCTGAGGGAATGGCAGACAGGGAGAGTGTGCCCAGTCGTTCTTGTAAACAGGGCTCCAGGGAGCAGCAGACCTGGCGTGTAGCCAGTATTGTGGTGAGCGGCACACGTGAGAGGGGCCTGGCTAGAGGAAAAGTGGGGAAGTGACTAGACACAAGAGGAGGCCCTAGGCACACAGGATTGGAGACTCACCCAGTCTGGGAGGAAGAGCGGCTGCACAGTGATTTTGGTTCCGGCATATTGACAGGAGAAACTTGGCCTGGAGGGCACAGCGCCACCTACAGGAAGAGAAGTTAATCAAACTCTAAGACTGCATTCATTAGTTTTTTTTTTTCTGTCTCTTTTTTTTTGATTTGGGTTTTTTCTTTCATTTTCATTTTTCTTTCTTGTTGTTTTTTAATTTTTTTTCCTTTTTTTCAATTTTTTTTCTTCTAATTTTAATTTTTATTTTTTATTATTATATTTAAAATTTTTTTTTCTTTTTTTATTTCTATTTTTTTTCTTCTTTTGTCTTTTCATTTCTTTTCAACTTTCTTATTCCCCCGTCTTTGAATTCTACCTGCTTACTCTCATTCTCTTTAGTGACTTCTTCCCTTCCCTTCTAATACCTTTCCTCCCAAGCATCAAATAAATTTATAGGAGTAAAAAGTAACTCAGCAGTCAAACAGAACAAGAAGTAGCTTGAAAAAGCAAGGAAGAAAAGGAGTACAAACAATGCAAGACAGCCTAAATATTCAGAAGGACCTAGAGTCATCAGAAAAATGGTCATGTAAAGAACTCAAGGAACACCTTAGACAGATAGAATGGAACCTTAAAGAGATATGAGGCAGCAAATTCAAGCAGCGAAAGAACACATTGAGAATGAATTACATAAACAGATAAAATAAGAAGTTAAGCATCTTTATCGGGAGATAGAGATTATAAAAAATAATCAAACAATAATTCTAGAAATAAAGGAAATGATAAACCAAATTAAAAACTCAATTGAGAGTATCACTATCAGAGTGGAGCAAGTAGAAACCAGAAAGTCAGATAATGAAGACAAAATATATCATCTTGAAAAGAGTCTAGCCAACTCAGAAAGGCTGGTAAAAAATCACAAGAAAAACATCCAAGAGTTATGGGATAACATTAAAAAACCAAACTTACGAGTCATTAGGATACAAGAAGGTACAGAGATTCAAACCAAGGGAATGAGTAACTTGCTGAATGAAATAATTACAGAAAACTTTCCAGAAATAAAAAAGGAAACAGATATACAAATTGAAGATGCATACAGGACACCGAGCACACAAAATCACAGTAGACCAACACCAAGACACATTGTTATGAAGATATCCAATATACAGAACAAAGAGAAAATATTAACAACTACAAGAGAAAAGAGGCAGATTACATTCAGGGGTAAACCAATAAGGTTAACAATGGATTTTTCATCAGAGACGCTGAAAGCAAGAAGGTCATGGAACAATGTATTTCACACACTGAAAGACAATGGATGCCAACCAAGAATTCTGTATCCAGCAAAATTAAGCTTCAGGTATGACAACGAAATAAAAATCTTTCATGATAAACAAAAGTTAAAAGAATTTGCAGCCAGAAAACCAGCATCGCAAAGCATTTTGAGCAAAACACTACACGAGGAAGAAATGAAAAACAATAACCAAAACCATCAGTGGGAAGTGCCTCGGTAAAGACAGAGGGCGAGGGGAAAGATAATCATGGAGAAACAAACTAAATTTTTTTTTTTAAAAAAAGGATAAATAATCAAACATGACTGGAAGAACAAACCATATATCAATAGTAACTCTAAATGTTAATGGCTTAAACTCTCCAATAAAGGGACATACGCTGGTATTATGGATTAAAAAAAACAAATCCAACAATATGCTGCCTCCAGGAGACACATCTGATTGGAAAAGACATACACAGGCTGAAGGTGATAGGATGGGAAAAATTATGCCATGCACACGGTCCTCGTAAGCAAGCAGGGGTGTCCATCCTCATATCGAATAAAATAGACTTCAAGACTAAGTTAATCAAAAGGTATAAGGAAGGGCATTATATACTGTTAAAAGGAACCATTCACCAACAAGACATAACAATTATCAATATTTATGCACCAAATAATGGTGCTGCGACATTCATAAAACAAATTCTCCTCAAGTTCAAGAATCAAATAGACCACAACACAATAATGATGGTGACTTCAACACACCTCTCTCACCATTGGACAGATCCTCCAAACAAAAGTTGAATAAAGAAACTATAGAACTCAATACCACAATCAATAACCTAGACTTAACTGACATATATAGAATATATTAACCATCATCAAGTGGATATACTTTTTTCTCAGCAGCACATGGATCCTTCTCAAAAATATACCATATATTATGCCATAGGGCAACCCTCAGTAAATATAAAGGGGTGGAGATAATAACATGCATTTTGTCTGATCATAAAGGAATGAAACTGGAAATCAATGATAAAAGAAGGAAGGAAAAAATCCTACATCACATGGAAAATGAACAATATGTTACTGAATGATCAATGGGTTACAGAAGAAATAAAGGAGGAAATAAAAAAAATTCTTAGAGATAAATGAAAATACAGACACAACATATTGGAATCTATGGGACACAATGAAAGCAGTTTTAAGAGGGAAATTCATTGCCTGGAGGTCATTCCTCAAAAAAGGGAAAAACCAACAAATAAATGAGCTCACACTTCATCTCAAAGCCCTAGAAAAGGAAGAGCAAAACAACAGCAAATGTAGCACAAGGCAAGAAATAATTAAAATCAAAGTGGAAATCAATGAAATTGAAACAAAAGTATTGAAAAAATTAACAAAACTAAAAGTTAGTTCTTTGAAAAAATAAATAAGATCGACAGACCCTTAGCCATGCTAACGAAGAGAAGAAGAGAGAGACCTCAAATTATTAACATACGGGATGAAAAAGGCAATATCACAACAGATGCTACAGAAATACAGAAGACAATTAGAAATCATTTTGAAAACCTATATTCCAATAAAATAGAAGATAGTGAAGACATCGATAAATTTCTTAAGTCATATGATTTGCCCAGACTGAGTCAGGAGGACACACACAATTTGAACAGACCAATATCAATGGATGAAATTGAAGAATCAATCAAAAGACTACCAACCAAGAAAAGCCCAGGACCGGATGGATATACAGCGGAGTTTTACAAAACCTTTAAAGAAGAATTAATACCAATACTTTTCAAGTTTTTTCAGGAAATAGAAAAAGAGGGAGCTCTTCCAAATTCATTTTATAAGGCCAACATCACCCTGATTCCGAAATCAGACAAAGACACTTCAAAGAAAGAAAACTACAGACCAATATCTCTAATGAACCTAGATGCAAAAATCCTCAATAAAATTCTGGTGAATCGGATTCAAACACATATCAAAAAAATTGTGCACCATGATCAAGTAGGATTCATCCCTGGGATGCAAGGCTGGTTCAATATACGGAAATCAATAAATGTTATTCACCACATCAATAGACTTAAAAATAAGAACCATATGATCATCTCAGTAGATGCGGAAAAAGCATTCGACAAAGTACAGCAGCCCCTTATGTTCAAAACTCTAGAAAAACTAGGGATAACAGGAACATACCTTGACATTGTAAAAGCAATCTATGCTAAGCCTCAGGCTAGCATCATTCTGAATGGAGGAAAATTGAAGGCATTCCCTCTAAAATCTGGAACAAGACAGGGAGTGGGGATAGTAGGGGATAGGAAAAGTAGCAGAATACAACAATTACTAATAGGGCATTATGTAAAATTGTGGATGTGTAACCGACGAGATTCTGCAATCTGTATTTGGGGTAAAATTGGGAGTTCATAACCCTCTTCAATCTAATGTATGAAATAAGATATGTCAAGAGCTTTGTAATGTTGTGAACAACCAATTAAAAAAATTAAAAAAAATAATAATAATAGGGCATTATGTAAAATTGTGGATGTGTATCTGACGAGATTCTGCAATCTGCGTTTGGGGTAAAATTGGGAGTTCATAACCCACTACAATCTAATGTATGAAATATGATGTGTCAAGAGCTTTGTAATATTGTGAACAACCAATAAAAAAAAATAAATAAAATACACAATAAAAAAAAAGTATACTGTTGAAAGGAAGGAAGGAGTGGTTTGGGGGTACTCTAAGCCAGTAATGTTTTACTCATCATTGCTAGAAAGGCGTCATCAGTGCGGTACATAGCACATAAATCTTTTTGATCCCTCAGTAAAAAGAAAGCCTGTATGTAGGGGACTTCTGACCATTTTACTTCCTCTCTGCAACATGAATCTACTAGGGAAAGACTATTATAGTACAGACTTCCTAAACATAGTCTGTCAATACCTCAGGAGTCCCTCAGCAGTACTGATAGGCAAGAGAGATGAGTATATGAAGGCGTCCCTCCCATATATTCCATTTTAAACCCAGAACCAGGAGGCATCCCTGTGTGGTTCCTTAAAAATTCTGTGTGTAGAATGCCTGTCCAAATTAAATATATATCTAAGTGTGTATATTTACTCGTGCATCATTTGCTGAACCCTCTGTTGCTGAAGCTGGTAATCTTATTGAAGAAAGATGTTTAATAATACCCTTATGCCAGCCAGTTGACTTAACGTGGAGAAGTGACTCTTAATCCTTTTGCAGAGACTTTTAATAGTAAGATGGGCATGATTTTGAAAAGTGGGTGATAGGGGAGGTGCAGGGGTTTTTGTGTCACTCTGTGGAAAACATAGTCCAAAAATAACAATAGGATAAGTGACATAGAAAAGGGCAAGGACCGTTGCATTCCTTGGCTTTCCCTTGGAATAATAAATGTGAGGGGACATAGGGTTCATGCAAAAGTACCACAGAGAAAGAACAATAACTACCATTTTGGTGAGGAAAAGACATCAGCTGAGAAAAGTTTTCCTAGCTGTGAGATATCTTAAACTAGTGCCCCATGATTTCTCCTGATTTGTACATAGGTAAAGGTGGTGAAGTCATTGCCCTGCAGCGTCTGGGCTAGCCTCTAAAAGAAAGTGGTGTGATGCTCATTACTGAAGAGAGTCAGGGGGACAGCATAAGGCAACAGCCACAACAGTGGAGCCTCAATGCTTCTCTGTTGGCCTTGCTCAAAAGAACGCTACAAAAAAGAAAAAAAAAAACAAGAGAGAGTGTACATCTGCATGTCAGCAGGAAAAAAAGTTGTCACTACAGTTATTAACAGGAATAAAAGATGAACAGTGACAACAAAAATGACATCAAGCAAACAGAGCATGGGAGTGACAGGATCTCTGGAAGATAGGTGTATAAATATCCCTTAAGCAAAGAGGATCCTTTCACTTAAGCAAGTTCAGGCCCATGATCATACCTGAGGCCCTGAGGCAAATAAGATTGTAGAGCACTCTGCAGAGTCTCCTCAAGGAGGCTGTGCATGCTTCATCCAGGGAAGGGGCCCAACTCTCCCCTCCTCCACCTGTTACTGAACATGATCAAAGAGCCTTAAGGGATGATGTGAGTGGCCATGGAAGGAGAGGCCAGGGATGAGTGGGAAGGCATCTCTTCCAGTTCAGCAGCAGGATTCCTCAATGTGCCTTCAGAGCCAAAACATCTAAATCTCCTGATCTATGCTGTCATAATGGTCCACAAAGCTGCTGTTCCCATTCGATGGGAAGGCATATTGGAGGAGCAGAAGAGTGTGCTCACAAATGCAGGTCCATTGCTGCCCTCCACGGGTGGTCTTGGAAATACCCTGGATTGCTTCGGAATCAACAAAAGCAGGAGATTGCTTAATAGAGATAATGCCAGTTATTAACTCATTTCAAAAATAGAATGAAATTTAGCAGTGTCACATTGCAACAAAATCGCAATCAGTGGACACAAGTCAATGGGGTGACCCAAAGTGTAGGAGGACAAGGTGGGTTTTCTACTGAGTAAGATTTTATCAGTGGTCTCAGCTGCCCAGCTCCATCCTGGATAGGCTTCAGGAAGGTCAACAGCCTTACTGAGCTGGGCCTAGGGTATATGATAGCCCAGTAGGGTCAGCCCAGTAGTCATGGGTCAATTCCTGGAAGGAACCTCTGACCTGGGTCCCTGGAGATTAAGACTGATTCTATGCCCAAAACAGCAGATGGAGGAAGTTGGGGCTCCAACACTCCCCCTTTTCCTTCTCTTGAACCCTAATGCTCACAACAAGGCTCCCCAGTAGTCCTGAATCAGCTGCTCCATGAGAGGAAAAAGTTTGCATTATCACTAAGTGCTAGTTGCTCCCAGAATCATGAGAGCATAAGATGATTTGAGGGGACCATGTGTGCTTTGGACCTCAGGTATTTGAGCTCTGGGAAATTTCCAACTCAGCCTGGCTCACCATCCTACTTCCATCTTTCTCTGCACAGATGACATGGTCAGTCCTGTCCCTAGTCTCACCCTTTACAGGACCCTAAATAGAACCCACTCCATACCCTGACTTAGCCCAGGCAGAGCCTCAGGATGGAATGTTGGAATGGGACCTTTATCCTCAGGCACCCTCTTGTCTCCTCTCTTACAGGCTCTGTGTCTGTCTTTGAGCTGACACAGCTGGCCTTGGTGTCAGTTGCTCTGGGACAGATGGCCACCATAGTCAGCTCTGGAGACAGCCTTGCCAATGAATATGCTGGGCACTGGTACCCGCAGAAGCAGAAGCCATGTCTGAGTCCTATGTGGATCATCCAGCTCTTGGTGTCCACAGCTTCTTTGGTGTAAGCAGAGGCAGCACTGCCCATGGGGCCCAGGTCCCTATGTTGTAGAGCTAATTCTCCTGGTGGTAGCACCAGTGTTTGTCAGCCTTGCCTTCAGAGTTCAGCTTCTCCTCCCAGGCAGCAACCAGCAGGTTCCAACACCTCCTGATCCATGCTAGGCCTGCAGAACAAGGAGGGTACCAACAGACATAACAGGGGTACACAGAGGTGAGTGGCCCTGTCACTGCCACCTGTTCCTCCAGAGAATGCCCCCTAGAGGCTCAAACAACAGAAACCAGAAGAGCTTAAGTCCCCAGTTCTCTGCGATAATGTCTTGAACTGAATTCTTCCACCACACTCTTCTGCCATGATGTTCACGCTTTCCTCAAGACCTAAGGAATGAAGTCAATTGTTTATGGATTGTGACGTGGGAGATCTTTGAGAATCAAAATAAATTTTTTATCTTGTAAATATTGGGGTCTTTTTCTTTTTTTTTTAAAGAGAGAGAGAGAAGAGAGTAGAGAGAATTTTTAATATATATTTAGTTAGTTAGTTAGTTAGTTTTCAGCAGACACAAACACCTTTGTTTGTATGTGGTACTGAGGATGGAACCTAGGCCGCACGTAGGCCAGGTGAGCGTGCTACTTCTTGAGCCACATCCCCAGCCCTCTGTCTTTTTCTTTATTCTTTCTTTCTTTTCTTTTTTTTAACAGTAGAATGCATTTTGACAGATTGTACACAAATTGAGCACCACTTCTTTCTCTGGCACTACATGTGGCAGAGTCCCTCCAGTAGTGTAATCATACATGTATACAGGGTAATAATGTCTGTCTCATTCTACTGCCCTTCCCATCCCCACAGCCCCACTTCTCCCCTCAGTTCTCTCAACACAAACCAAAGTGCCTTTCTGATTCTACCTGATCCTCCCAGCCCCATTATGGATCAGCAATAGCTTATCAGAGAAAACTTTCAGCTTTTGGATTTGGGGGATTGGCTTATTTCACTTAGCATGATATTCTCTAGTTCCATCTATTTACCTGCAAATGCCATAATTTCATTCTTCTTTTAGGTTGAATAATATTCTATAGTGTATATGTACCACATTTTCTTTCTCCATTTATCTGTTGAAGGGCATCTAGGTTGGTTCCACAGTTTAGCTACTGTGAAATGAGCCACTCTAAGCATTGATGTGGCTGCAACACTCAGGTGTGCTGATTTTAAGTCCACTGGGTATAAACTGAGGAGTGGGATAGCTGGGTGCTTCTAGTCCAAGTTTTCTGAGGTATCTTCATACTGCTTCACATAGTGGCTGGAACAATTTGCAGTCTCACCAGCAATATATGAATGTAAATTTTTTCCCACATCCTTCATGACACTTGTTATTGACTATATTTTTGATACATTGTCAATCTGGAGTGAGATGACATCTTATAGTAGCTTTGATTTGCATTTCTTTCATTGTTAGAGATGATGAACATTTTTTCCAATGTGTGTGGATTTCTTCTTCCATGAAGTGTCTATTCAGTTCCTTAGCCCATTTATTGATTATGTTATTTGGCTTTTGGTGTTCAGGATTTTAAGTTCTTCATATATCCTAGAGATTAGTGCTCTATCTGAGGTTTGTGTGGTAAAGGCTTTTTCCCATTCTGTAGAATCTCTCATCACGTTATTGCTTGTTTCCTTTGCTGAGAAGTTTTTAGTGTCTGTCCATCCCATTATTGATTCTTGATTTTACCTCTTGCACTTAAGATTCTTACTCCCATCAGAATGGCAGCCATCAAGATTACAAACAACAATAAAAGTTGGCCAGAATGTAGGGGGAAAGGCACACTCATACATTGCTTGTGGGACTGTAATTTGGTGTAGCCAATCTAGAAGTAAGTATGGAGATTTCATGGAAACTTGCAACATAACCACCATTTGACCATGCTATCCCACTCTTTGGCTTAGAAGAAAAACAGCTTACTACAGGAACACAGACACATCAATGTTTATAGCAGCACAATTTATAATAGCTAAATTGTGGAACCAAACCAGATACCCTTCAGTAGATGAATACACAGAGAAACTTTTATTTATATACACAATGGAATATTACTCAGAACTAAAAGACAATAAAATAATAGCATTTACAAATAAATGGTTGGAGTAGGAGAATATAATTCTAAGTGAAGTAAGCCAATCCAAAAATATCCAAAATACCAAAGGCCAAATGCTTTCTTTGATATGAGGATTCTGACTCATAATGATGATAGCAGGGCATGGGAGGAATGGAAGAACTTTAGATAGGGCCAAGGGAAAGGAGGGAAATGGAGAGGGCATGGGGGTACAAATGATGGTGGAATGAGTTAGACATCATTATCCTAAGTACATATATGATGACATGAATGGTGTGAAAATACATTTTGCACAACCAGAGACTTGAAAAATGGTGCTCTCTACGTCTAATATGAAAGGAATTGCATTCTGCCATCATATATAACAAATTAAAATGAATAAATATTTTAATAGAAAAGTGAATAAATAAACAGGGGGAGGACATCCACCTTGTTTTCATGAAATTAAGAAATAAAGGCCACAGCAGCCATGGCAGTGGAATTTGGCGACCATGCCAGTGGCTTTCTCCACAAGGAGGTGGTCCGATTCATTAACAATGAAGCTCTCCTGAACAGTGGTGGCCCAGATTTCTCCATGGCCTTTCGCTCTCATCCCTGGAACAAGGTAGAGGAGCGGCCTGGAACTGTGGTGGTGGACTCTCAGGTGCTTCGAGACCTCAGAGGAAATGCACCTGAAGTGCCCTTGCCCTGGGCGTGCAAGCAGTGGCCAGGCAGCGGGAGCAGCAGGGGCGTTGTGCCTTTCTGCTGCAGGATCAACTGGAGGAAGGTGAGGCGTCTTGCTGGGCTTTGGTGTCTGAGCTGCAGCGGTTGTATGAGGGCCGTGATGATGCTACTACTCAGCTGCACTTCACTCAGGTTGTCTTGTGAGAGGCTACTTCAAGCTGAGAGGTCAGTCTTGGCAGATCCATTGCCCTCAAAGGTTGAACCTGTTATGGGAGCCCAACAGCATGGTGCTGTGGCATGGTCCCTGGAAGGAGAGGAGCAGGCAGAGGTGGTAGCACCTGGAGCAAAGGGCATGCCACATTTGGAGGCCCAGATGCCAGCCCCAGCACCTTTGCTTTATGTGCAAGGACACCCATGTCCTTGGCTCCAGGCAATGCAACCCCATGTGAAAATGTATGTGCCCCATCCACTGTCAATCCCAGTGGGATGCCCATACTCAACATCTCTACAAGCCCCTGTAGTAATGGAATCAGAATCAGCAGGAACAACAGCCCCAGCAGTGGCAGCAGTTGAACCCCAGGTGCCTAGTCTAGTGACCTATCCACCAGCTTGTGGGCTCCAGTGGAGTGCCAGGAGAGAATGGCTCTTCAATGTGTCCAGAGTTACCGGTGTGTCCAGAGTTCCCAGAGTTGCCTTGTCCAGAGTTGCCTGAGTTGCTGGTGCCAGGCATAATATCCTGAGAACCACCCAGGCATATGCAACCTTGGAGATAGAAAAAGCCCCAAGCAAAAAGAAGGTCCTGAAGGTCCACAGGGAAAGACTTCCCTGAGGGAAAGCATTAGCCAAAGCCAAAAAGAGGGTCAGGAGAGACCCCAGGGGAAAGACCCCATGTGGGAGAGCATTAGCCTTTGCCTGGTGCTTTTAATTTAAAAAAAAAAAAGAATGTCGTTGGGATTTTAATAGGAATTGCATTAAATCTTTGTAAAAGTTTTGGTAGTATGGCCATTTTGGCTATATTAATTCTGCCTATCCAAGAGCATGAGAAATCTTTCCATCTTCTAAGATCTTTTTCAATTTTTTTCCTTAGTGTTCTATAGTTTTCACTGTAGAGGTCTTGTACTTCTTTTGTTAGATTGATTCCCAAGTATTTGACTTATTTGAGTCTAGAGTCAATGGGGAGGTTTTCCTACTTTCTCTTGCTGTGGATAAATCGCTTATATATAGAAATGTATTTGATTCATGGGTATTGATTTTATATCCTAATTTGCTGAATGTATTTATTGGTTCTAGAAGCTTTCTGGAGGAATTTTTTGGATATTCTAAATATAGAAGTATGTCATCAGCAAATAGTGATGATTTGAATTCTTATTCTATGCAAATCACTTTAATTACATTCATCTGTCTGATTGCTCTGACTAGAGTTTCAAAGAGGGCATCCCTGTCTTGTTTCTGTCGTTGGATGGTATGTTTTCTCTTTTTCTCATTTAGTAATAATATTGGCCTTGGATTTAGCATAGATAGCTTTTACAATGAGAAGACATTGCACACATTGTTTGTATAGACCTCACCATGTGCATGTTCAACCATGAGTTTTTGTGGTATGAGATGACAGGATAGGATGAGAAGCAAAAGAATGAATTCCACAGCAGGAGTCATGGAAGAGGAAGATTAATTCAACTGACTGGATTAAATCCTACTGAATAGAAAATAGTTTTGTTTTCAAATTTAAAATAAGGGGGATGTGATCTTAAAATTTCTCCTCCCTGAAAATTTCTTCAACCCTTAAAGGATAATACTTTGTATATATTTTCATTCTGAATCAAAAAGACATTTTAATTTTTTCTATCTACAAATGTTTGGAGGTTCAGAAAGATTGAAACATGTGTAGTCTTAGAATTAAAAACCAAGAATGGAATCTTCTTTGATTCTCAAAACTATAGCTATGCGTCCCTTTCATCCCATGATTTTTTGATCAATGAAATAATTTTGGGAGTAAATCCTTTTTTCCTAATTTAACTTATTTTCATAAACAAGAAATATTAATATGTGGGACTTGGTTTCAGTTTTTGAAGCAATTCACAAACTATTCAACAACACACTTGGATATGAAAATACACTTACTAAGAGAACAGTAGCAGCTCAGAATGTAGCATGTGCTCACAATGAAAGTTCCATGTTGTCCAGTCACCATGGTAATGTGGGATGCACATCTTACCTTCCATTTCCACTCAGTTGGTGTGGAGAGCGAGGTGGTGAGAAGACTAGGGAGGTTTTGAGTTCTTGGTTGACCATGGGAAATCTAAACTGCTGCGGGGAAGGTATGTTGTCAGTGATATTTTCAAGGCTGTTTCTTCAAAGGGCAGTTAATGTTTCCTGAATATATTTTCCTCTTGATGTTTTCATCTTCAACACTGAATCTTCTCTCCTGAGATTGAAGTATTTGGTGATATTGTTTTATCACTCAATTCATATATTTGCTTGTTCTATTGACCTGGTTACTGAAAATGTTTTTCTAAATTCAGAAAATGAACCATTCCTAATGCCAATAACATGTGTGCTCTTAAAGTGAATTACAGGAGGAGAACACCCACCTTGCTTTCATGAGATGAAGAAATAAAGTGAGAGAGAGTATATGGATGCTAAGTAAGGCAATATATATCCCATGACAGGGCAATTAGAAACCAAACCCATCTCAATGTATATGAACATCTAAATATAATGTTAGAGAAGTCTAAATCAAGACATGTGTAAAAGAAAAGAGGACTGAGATTTCAGGAAAAGTTTCCAATTGGTTGATGACTACAGGATCCCAGGTGTTTGGGGACTACTGGGAAGGAGGCAAAAAGGACAGTGCCTTGAGGTCAGTGGAGTGGATGTCTGATAATGGAGGAAATGAGGGCCTCAGTGGTCTACAGGGGCAGGATCCATTGGTGGAGGTTCACAGGTTAGAGTTAGTGGTGGTTCCATCTAGGCAGATAAGTGTCTGGCCCCTGGCCATGCAGGATCTAGGAAAAAGCTTGGAAAGCCAGGAGCAGGAATATGCCTGATCAGAGCTGGTGCATCTGGAGAAATGACATTTGAACCAGGCGTTGTCTGACTGCTCAGATGATGGCTCAGAATATTAGACTGCAGACATGGGGCAGGCCAGCTTCTGACATGGAAACAACAAAGCATCAGCCCAGAGTATCCGTTTCCCTGATTAATCCCCACTAACAGGCCATCCAGGTGGGAATAGCACAAGGAAACTTCATTCTGGGCACAGCCATCAAGTGGCAGTTGGTTTAGAATGCCCTAAGTTCTCAAAACAGTTGGTGAGCCCCAGAGAACTCTGATGATTTAGATGGTCAACTGCTCATCAGGAAGGCTCACTGGGAGGCAGCTGGCAGTGAGACGACCCTGGGGGAGGATGGCTACAAGTGTGGACTCTACCATTGACCTGCAGATAGGCTTCATTTGCATGAAATCATCATTTTAAAGTCAGTAATTGTAATGAAGAGACAGGAGTCCAGGTTATAACTTGAACATTTTTCATGGTGTCTGCTACTGAAACCTCAAGCCAAAGAGGCCTGAAGGAAGGAGTATTTGAAAAGAACTGAGAAGAGTTCTGGCTTCCTGGTTCTAGGATATATGCTAGAGGACTCAATTGCTCAGGGATTTCTGGTCCCAGGTAAATAGCTACATTCCTGTCCCACATCCACTGCTCATCATTCTTGTGAATCTGGGCAAGTCACATAAAATCTCTAAATTACAAACACCTAAACTCAAAATTGTGGTGGACAGACTCTGCTCCACCCATCCCTTTAGGCTGATATGGAGTCACAGGAGGTCACAGATATTATCCATCTGTAAAGAATGAGGAATAGACTTTCTTGACCCATTGCTCTGGAGGATGACCTCTGTTTGACACCTCTCTGTTCAAACACTGTCAACGATTGAGCTTATTTCTCCACACATTTAATGAAGTGTCCTATTTAATGACAGGACACATTAGCACCCATATGAAGCACCAGTCCTCTTAAGGATGCATGGATGTGATCATTGTCAGCCTTATACCATTACGTGGATCAGATGCACACTTTTTGCAAACAATTGAGAAGGGGTTTATTTAACTGCACAGGTATTTAACTTTTGAGGTAGGATTTGAACAAAAGCCACATACATAACCACAGCCTCTGCTGATGGTCACTGTTTCCTCTGCCTTTCTATGATTCCCCCTTAGTAATTCGTTTTGACCACATAATATTGTGTTGGGTTGTAGACCTCACATATTGCAGTGTTATCCTAAAGCTCAATCTGACTCAGGTGCTTTGCTTCCCCAATGGTGAAAAATGAACTCAGTAGTGTGAACTCTAATAACATTCAAATCCTTCCTTCAAAATTTATTAAACATAATTTTTGTTATTTTTAAAAATTTTTATTAATTATCCGTGGACCTTTATATATTTATTTAAATGTGGTGCTCGGAATCAAACCCCATGCCTCACACATGCAAGGCAAGCACTCTCCAAATGAGCCACAACATGAGACTCAGATTTTATTATTTTTAACTCTGTTAACAGACTGCAAAAAATACATCAAAACTTTTTTTCTAATACTCAATTGTAACATTGTCTCCCCTGCTCTGCTAATACTCTCCTCTCACCTTCTATGATCAATTTTTCAGTTTCCACAAAAGAGTGATATTATGCAGCATTTATCTTTGTGTCCCAGACCTATTTCTGATAACATAATTATCACCTCTTGTTGTTGAAAATGACAGAGCAAAAAAATGCAAGAACTATTTAAGTTTCTGGGCATGCTATTAGTGGATATATACTTGAATTCAAAGCTCAAATTATACCCCCAGATATTTACAATGATCACTTATCAATTAAAACTGGCTGAACAGTTATTTGAATTATTATTGATGACCCTGTGTTTTCTTGCTAGCATCTTGTCAACAGCTCTGTTTTATCACATTTCCCAGGCTGTTGCCTCCCATGTTGGAAGAAACCGCCCAAGGCAGAAGACTTACGCAGGCCTTGGTCCAGAGGAGTCCGCCTCTGGCCACCAAATAGTGTTGTGAAAAATGAAAAGTCCAACAAAGGTACTGTGGAATTCCTGAAATTGTGTTCATTCTGCAATAATGATTCTAGTTGATTCAGAGTTCCAATCTTCTTTTATTTAACATGTACAAATTTACAGGCTTTGAGTCATTCAGCAGTACTATAGCTCCAGAAGTAAAGATCTAGTTATCTTTTAATTTTGTGCACTTGATTCTTTCAACTGTTGATGGACATCTGGGATGATCATACAATGTGTTTTTGGTGAATGCTACAAACATTGAAGTGATTGTATCACTATAGTATGCTGACTTGTGGTTCTATAGAATAAGCAGGGAGGGAGTGTAATAGCTGAGTCCTATGAGTTCCACTCTTGGGCTTTTCAGGAATCTGCACATTGCTTTCCAGAGTTGTCATAATAATTTACAGACCCACCAACATTGTGTCAGTGTACCTTCTTTCTCCTATCCTTCCTGGTATTTCTATGCTTATCCAGTTTTCCCAGCACTATTGGTTTAAACCATAATCTCCTCTCTAACATATTTTTCGGTGCTGTTGTCTGGTATCAGGTGGATGTAAGTATCAGGTGGGTTGTCTCTGTGTGGTATATTCTATTCAAGGATCTTCATATCTATTTTCACTTCAATAAGATACTGTTTTTGCTACTCATCTCTGTAATAAAATATAAGATTGGTTATTACATTTTCTTGCTCAGAATTGCTTTGCCAAATAATTGTTATTATTATTATAAAATGATAATAAATATAATTAATATAATAATAATAATAATATTACTGTTGTTATCGTCATCATCATCCCAATTGAATTTCAGGGTTGGTTTTTCAATACTGTAAGGAATATCATTTGTAGTTTGAAGGGGATTGTATTGAATTCATTGAACCTGGATATTGCTGTTGATATTATGGCCACTTTGACAATATTAATTCTGCCTATCCAAGAACACAGAACTTCTTTGCCCCTTCTGAGGTCTTCTTCCATTTCTTTTTCAGGGTTCTATAGTTTTTGTTGTAGAGATCTTACATCCTGTTTGGTAGATTTTTTATATTATTATAAAAGAAATGGTTTTCTTGAATTCTATATCAGTTGCAGCAATGTTGGAGTATAGTGACAATATTGATTTATTTGTGTTGATCTTTTATCCTGCTACATTGCTAAATTTATTACTTCTAGAATTCTTCTGGTGAAAATTTCTGGGCCTTCTAAATATAGAATCATGTCACCAGGTAATGTGGACAATTTGAATTTTTCTTATTGTATCCTATTAATTTCCTACTTTTGCCTAATTGTGCTGACATTACTTCAGAAAAATACATTGAATAAAATTGGCAAAAGTAGACATTCTTTTCTTCTTCTTAATATTTGAGGAAGACCGTTCCTTTTTATCTCTGTTCAGTGTGATGTTGGCTTTGGATTTCTCATATATGGCTTTTATAATATTGAAACTAAGTTCCTTCTATTCCAGGTTTCTCCTTTGGTTTTGAAATGAATTGTTTCTTTTTTTTAATCATTAGCTTTTCTACATCTATTTTATGAATCTTGTTCTTAATTCCAAATATGGGTGTGCTAGTCAGCTTCTCCCCACCCACTCTGCTGCCTGTGGAGCAACCTTTCCATGCTTCCTGGGCTTCTGGTCTGGGCAGCTATTCACAGCAGCCCATTTTTACACCAGCTCCTTCAAATTCTCAATCCCCTTCAGCTGGTCCTGGGAGGCACCAGACTCAAGGAGGAAAGGACCAGAGCTTTCCTGCCCATCTCTGACTTGAGTTCCCCTGGGGAGAATGCTCTCCATGTCTTTTGCTCTAGCTCAGCCAGGCAAAGCCTAGGTGCTGTGGCAGGTGCCTTTCAGGTCCATGTGTGCCTACCTGCTCAGATCTCCCAGCTCCTGGCTCCTGCAGTGGCAGTATCAGCTTGGCTGTGTCAAGGTGGCTCCTGCCTTGCTCTCTTGGGACAGCAGGAATCACAGATCTCCCTTCATGTACAGTGCGCAGTGCAATGAAGCCTCTTCTTCAGCCAAGAAAACGTTGCCTCTATGATCTCAGGATTTTCACACTGAATCTGTCTGTTTTGTTTCTGTGCATTTTTCCTCTTTCTGTGATCTAGCTGTGCCACACTATTCCTGCTGCTGCTGCTGCTGCCACAATCAGCTTGGATCCAATGTACTTTCTTTTTTTGTCTTTGTTTAATGTAGCCAATTTTCTGATTCTCTAAGACTCCCTGAGTGTCCACTATTGAGTTTTAGTGAAACCCCTCTTTTGCCCATCTGGGAGGAAGGAGTATTCACGCTGTTTGCATTACAGGTTGTGGAGCTGCAAGAAATAAAGGTTCTCTCTATCTTAAATTTGCTTGTGTCTTGTAATGTATTATTTCTTTTGCTTGAGTTTTTGACTTTATATGCCTGTATGATTTTTTTCCACTCACTATTAAGTTTTGGTGACTTCCTTTAGTTCCCCTCTCACTGAGAAGCAGTCTTCTTGCCTTCTAAGTCTGGCACTGAAGAACTGTGGTGGGTGCATCCTTCCTCCAATTTGCCAACTTCTCTTCTCCTGACAGCAAATTTGCACAATTTCTCAACATGCCAAGGAATGTTTGGGGCCAAAATATATTTTATCTTGATGAATACCTCAAGTTAACTTGAAAACAAATTTTATTCTCTCACTGTTGTATGAAGTATTTGTACAAATGCCAAATAGATCTATGTGATTGATAATGGTTTTGGTAAATTCCTAGGGTTGCCGTGTCTAACTACCAGCTTTCATGGGTTGAAGTAATGCAAGTGTACTATCTTAGAGCTCTATTCCCTAGGAATCCCACATTGACCTGTTAGCAGAAACATGCTACTTCTGAAAACTTTAAGGAAGGATTTTTTTCTGCCCATTCTTAACTGTTCCTGGTTTGGTGGCCATCCTTGATCTGCTTGGTTTTCAACTGCAGCACTTTACTCTCTGCTTGTATCATCACATGGCATTAGTCTCTCATGAATGTGCCCCATCTTCATGAGGACAGATGCCCTATTTGGGGAATGGGTCCACCCTGTTCAAAGAGGATACTTTTAATTGCTAAGATCACAATGACTCTCATTTCAAACCCAGTAAAATTTGGAGGTACTGTTTAATTTCTAACTTAACCATGTTTAGAACTTAAACATGTATTTGTGTGTAAGTAATTTGACCCATAACAGAAATGATTGATTCAAAAGTATGCTTTTTCTTTACTTCCTGATGGATCTGTCAAGTGTTATAAAGGAATGCTGAAACCTTCTAGTGTAACAGTAGAATATTTAATTTCTCATTGTAGTTCCTTCAATGTTTTGTCTATTTTGTTTTTTTTCCTGGTATGCTCCTTCTCTTGCCATTCAGAAACAATCATGTTCCAGCAGTAATTGAGCCTGTGTGTGTTAAACAACCATCTCCATACACTCTAGACCCATGTCCACAGTTAGGAAGCCCCTGGAGTGTTTCTTCAGCAAACCAATATACTGACAGTTACTCTATATTTCCCTAGATTGCTATAAAGTCATAATGGAGGTGGTATCCATTGATTTGGGAGGAGACCAAGAAAATGATATTGCTGAGGTAATGTGACCCTTCTTTGTCTAAGATATAAGTGTTGTTTTATTCCTTTTAATTCAAATTCCTGCATGAAAATATGACAGTGTTCATTATAGGAGACTCATAGGTGGTGGAATTACAACTGCCCATCTATTCCCTGTGAGAATGATTCAAGATGACATTCACATGTGAGAACAACCATTGTCAAATGATTGTAGTGAGCATTTTCTTCAGTGGCACTTTTCCTTGATAGAAAAAGAATTTTGTGCATGTCATCAAATTGTACCTGAGAAATCCCTCGTACAAAGCTCATGTCTTTTCACAGATGCCCTCTGCCTTACTTTGTGATCTTTGCCCCAACTGCTCTTTCCCATCTAGTTAACTAATGCCACCATAGCCAACAGTAGACTTGTGAAAATGATCTCCTGCTCACACTGTCTTCCTTTCTGTAACTACAGGTAGCCTCTGCAGCAAATGAGAAATGTAAGTATTCTCAACTCCCTAACATGCTGAGGAAAACCTCTATGCTTAGATAGGTCAGACATTCCTTCCTGTTTCTATGTAAACATTTATCTTGGATTTAGACTTCTTTTGGAAATGAGGATTGGCATGTGCTGACAAAGCGAAAAACCAGTGAAGGATTATGGCCATCTACCATGATCCTGAAACAGCTGTCTTTTTGGTAGTGTGCATTTAAGTGAATGAAGGTGGGGAGGCATCTCTGAGCATGTCCTTGTGTAATAATTGTGTATGCATTTGTGAAGCTGTGGGTGCTTCCTCAGAAATTCTGTTCTAACATGCCCAGTACAAAATTCCATTTTTTAAAACTAAAAACCCACTCTAATGCATGATTTTTCTGATACAATTCCTTCACATTTTATGACACCCAGATATTAAATTCTGGTTACCAGGCCTACTCTGTAGATAGAAATGATGCTGAGTCAAAAGATCCAGGTTCTTGAGTATGCAAGTTATAGAAGATATAAGAATTCAGAAAATTGTCCTGATGGTAATGCTTTGGAAAGGGAGATGTATTCATCATTTAGTGATATATTACACTCCAGGTTATTCCAATATATTAGTCTACTCATATCTCCTACAGAGATGTGAAATATTTTCCATACTTTTAAAATGGCCTCAGTGGTCATCTCTAGAAAGATATACACCTAGGGGTACAAAATTTCAAAAGTACATATCACACGTGGTTCTAGTCTAGCTGGAAAACCAAAGGCTCTGCTTCTCATTCATTCTTGTTCTTTTTTTGCTGTGTATTTTCACTGCTGTCCATATCAAGAAATGCCCTGAACAATTCACAAGCAATAAGTTGTATAATAATAGTCATTCTGTATCCTCCTAGTTTCCCCAAATGGCATGATGGAGTTAAATTTTGGAGAAAGCGTGGGTCAGGAGTCCCCATCAAAAGCCATGGTAAGTTTTTGCTTATCTTCCTCTGAAATCCAAGTGTTGCTTTTTAGTTTCTCTTTCCCTTGTAATATCATATGATTTCTTGGAGATGATATAAACAATTTTCTGAGTGTGCAGATTTTCATGGGGGTGTCTATGGCCAACTGAGACCACACTGAAGGCAACATTAATGAGAAAGAATATCAGCAACACACTGTATGATAACAAGCTCTGTGTCTGGCTGTGGTTTCCCTCCTGGCCATTGAATTCCTTATTTATCACCTAATCTAGGCCTGTAACACAAATTGCCCTATAGAACCTTGTGTCATTTGATGAATGCACATTTGCTTTGTCCTTGCCTTTGAGTTCCCTTGACTTGACCATTTTCTCATTGGATTTTCTAATGTCACCAATTAAAAATAAAAAAAATTGTACACACAGGACAGAGCATGGCTTGACATTCATAGTGACTCCTTTTCTGTATTCACAGGAGGATTCAAGAGGAGCCATAAGTGGTATGTATCCTGACCTCACTCTCTTCCTGATGCAAAATGTAAATGATGCCAAGGGTCAGACCGTCTCCCTTCTTTTTGAGTGCAGAGTCTAAGTAATTCCACTACCTCCTTGAGAATGAGAAGTGAGGAGATTGTGGTCCAAATTGATTTAATAAAACACACACACACAAACACACAGACACCCCACACACAAAAAAAACATAAAAAAACTATGGCCATTCTCCATATTTCCTGATAACACCTGTGTGAGTTGAATGCTGTGGTTAGTTCCATGAGAGATTTGTATGTGTTGCTCTGTGTACATCCATGTCACTTGAATCTGAGTGTGCCTGTGCATTCGTTTTTGCACATTTGTGTGTTTCTCTAGATATATACACACCAAGATGCCAAAGTCCACGTTTAAACAAAAAATGCCATGTCCATTAGATCATGATTTTGCATATGAGTAAATAGAGCAAATAATAAACTTGCCATGGGGTGCAGTTCATTCCATGCCAAGAATACCTCAATTAACCTGCAAAATATATCCCATCCAAACCTGGAAAATTTTCATGACACTCAATAAGAAAAAGCTCAGTTTCATTCCTGTCACTGCACCAGTAGCAACTTCACTTAATAACAAACCTCACCTGTCAATAGGCCCTGTATTTAGTCAGGGCATTTGATTGTTCATCACACTTCACTCATGACAGTTTTTCATGATCATATACATTTTCTCTGAGAGGTGTCAGAATTCATTTTCCAATCCTATTCTAAGCACAAAGTTCTGGACAGGGTCCATCCTTAACAGTGACTCTCAGGTCCACCAGCACACTGTGCTCACTTATGGTAGGAATCTGAGACAGGGAAGATGCACAGGACAGAGTTTCCTGTAGCTAAGGAAGGGATTTGTTTGCATGTTCCAACTGACATTGAAACCTGCCTTTTTGGGTCGTTTGGTAGACAACACTTTATGGGAAACATGTTTAAACTGGAGGGACTTTCATCAGGGATGACCAATGCAACTGCAGCTCATCTAGTTACAGAGCTAAAGATGGGCTCCAGTGAAGATCAAGCTCAGCTCAACAGTGGTGTCTGATCCCACAGTTTAGGTCTGTGCTGCTTCCTGTGTGCCCTGCAAGATATCACATTGACAGTGTCTCTGATAGGTCTTCACATTGTTGGTCTCAAATGCTATCCAGGTCCTCCTAATCACACATATATGGATACTGACACTGACTGGTCACTGGGAGGGTGGAACCACTGTGCTCATCATTCCTCCTCATTTCTGAGCTCATCCCTGGGCAGAGTGTCTTCATCTTAGTCCCTATCAGTATTTGTTGAATGCCCCTCTGTGCTAAGACCTCACTTGTCCAGCATGTGGGGCTCCACAGTGAGCCACTTATCCACCTGGGATCTCACCAGAACCAGCCAGAATCGTTAGGGAAGTTTAGAAGATAGCATTGCGTCCAAGCTCTGCACCCACATTTCTCATCAGCTCTAGGTGGGATAGCCTCACCTTGTGGGGAGCCATCTGGATTTTAATGCTGATTTTGTTGATGCAGAGTCCTCAGTCCCTCAGAGAGTTCCTGGCCCTTTTGCATGAGTCTATAATCTACTTACAAATGAGGAGTGAGGTTATGCTAGCAAACAGCTGTCTAAGGAAACCCAGGGGAAGGAAATTTATGCTTGCTTCATTTTCAAACTCCAGGTCTTGGCCATACAAAATAGCAATCACTATTTGGATATTTTTAATTTTATTATTAAAATGTATTTTTAATTTTATTTAATTTTTAACTAAAAGCCTTCAGAGTCTCATCCAAGTTCCACATTTCAAGTGGCCAGCAGACCCATGTGCATAAGGCAGAGAGCACTCTCTTGTGGGCAGCTGCTGTGATGATGGCACAGTATTTGTTCTGTGAGTTTGTATTCCTGAAACTGTTGGCATCACAGTTTGCATGTCAGCTTCATCTGTTTCAAGGAGAGAGTAATAATGTGCCAATGGAAGGAAGTAGTTAAAATTTGACTCCTTCAGTTCCACTCTCAATCTTGAAGGTTTGCAGTTGTTTGCAGCATCCTGTTTGAGGCCTCTGACTCCCCAGAGCTAAGAGAGGGTCTAAGAAGCCACAACAGAGATCAGGGTGATCCTGACTATTAATATTAGTAAGACTCTGTTTTTCTTGCTAATAAGAAAACCCTTGAGACTGAATAATTTATACAGGTGGTTTAGCTTACAGTTCTGGAGATACAAGAGCATGGTGCTGGCAAACACTTGGCTTTAGTGAATGCCCTCTTAGCTGCATTGCATGATTGGTGGTGTCAGCATGGATGCAGGTGCAGGAGGGAGACATCACATGGGGAGATAGGAAGCCAGCAGTGATCAGATGATTTATTTTCTCTTCTTATATAACCAGGATCTAACAAGGGTTTGAGAAAACTATATTCCTACTTCTGAGTCTCATACGCTTAAAAGACCTCATCACCTCCAAGCAAACCCTTCCTCATACAGGTGTCACAACTGTCATCATGACCATTCTAAGGACCAAGCCTCAATCACACAATTCTGTGCAGTACAAATATTATGAACCCAAGTTACCATCATGA
Source organism: Ictidomys tridecemlineatus (assembly GCF_052094955.1). Taxonomy (NCBI): domain Eukaryota; kingdom Metazoa; phylum Chordata; class Mammalia; order Rodentia; family Sciuridae; genus Ictidomys; species Ictidomys tridecemlineatus. The sequence goes on along the minus strand of NC_135478.1, from coordinate 74,821,330 downwards.
GCTTAATTGTGACAAAGAATGCATGAGGCAATCTTAAGTAATGCTCTTGCTGATTTTTGTGTCTCTAAAGGTTGGACATGGAGCAAAAAGTATGAATCAAGCAGTGACGAGGAAGAGACTGCAGGTAGGAACAGCCCTAAGGGTATGACAAAATGGGAAGTTTCCTTCTAGGAGTTTAGTTCACCTAACTCATGTGGAAAATGAGGAGTGGGCATGAAATAGAAATAAACAGAAATATGTATTGCTTTTATAAAAATAACAGTTAATAGTCATCATGACTTTGATCATCCTGTTTGTCAGAAGACATTTTTCTGCTTTGATAGTTATACACAATCTTCTATACAAGCCCCACTCTGTCCTGAATTTGCCTCTTCTAAGCATCAAGTAGCTTGGCTTTTATTATTGGCTATTTTTTGGCATTTAGCACTTTAGGTTTGATGCACAACCAAAGGAATCTAGTGGAACACACTTTCATAAAGTGCCTTTGAGAAACTGTAATTGAAGCTCTCACTAGTGCTAAGCAGTAAATAAAAAGTCACAAATTCCCTCTGCATGTTCTCTTCTTAGAGCAGCAATTTCTCTTCTATGTTTTGTCTACTCCTGGTTTAAAATAAACTCCCAACTGTGAGGAACTTAAAGAAAATTGTTTCAGTGCTCCCTGGACAGGTCACTGTGTTCTCCTATAATAGAGTGGGGAGAAATTCCTCCTTGAACATGTTTCTAACCTCCAGTCTTCATCTAATTCTCAAGCCCTGGGACTAGGCGGAATATCTGAATGTGCTTGTATTCAAGACGCCTAAGTCCAGAAAATCAGGGAGACTGTGGCAGCCTCTTAAAGTAAAATGATGACACAGACATCCCTACTGAGTACAGCAGCAGAATTTGAACGTGAAAGGAGCTCTTGGGATCCTAGATCTATTTCTCATTGCAGAGGTGAGGTGATGGAGGCCAGGAGATAGGAGTGCAGACAAGATGAAAAATGGAGAGCTTTGACTTTGGCTCTAGAACACCAGGAGAAGGAGCAACTCATGTTCTCACCTTGACTTTAACTCTGCCTTTTCTTTTTCTAAGGCCACATCATCACCATCATGGCCATGGTCCACAGAGAAGACATAGAATCTGATGCAGAGGAGGAGGAGGAGGAGGAGGAGGAGGAGGAAGAGGAAGAGTAGGAGGAGGAAGAGGAAGAGGAGGAGGAGGAGAACAAGGAAGAGGAGGAAGAGGAGGAGGAGGAGGAGGGAGGGAAGGAGGAGGAGAAATAGGAGGAGAAAAGGACCATAAATCTGTATGTAATTGATTTTCTATTGGTTCTCTTATTTATCCTTTCTTATGTATAGCTTCTGTAGCTTTTATATGTTTCATATTTCCCACATTTATGACTTTTCTAAATATGCTATCCTCATTCAGATCTTTGAGGTCCTTGGACCTTTCATTTCTGTTAAATCTCTCTGTACTAGCATTCTTAGTCTTGCCCTGGTTTTGACCACAGGCCACACCACTGAATCATGCTGAGCAATACTGCATGTCCATGTACTGAGCTTGAGTGCAGGGGGCTTCAGAAATATTGAGTTGTTGCCTGAAGCATGAGACATAAACAATCTGGTTCTGTTTTACTGACCACTGAATAGCTGGGTTCTCCTGCCTTTGCTGGCTCTGAGCATGCATGAATTTACCCTTCCTTTCCTAGGTCAAGATTACACAGTTGGAAAGTAGTTCCCATAACATGAATTGTTTCCAGGGGCCCTCTCCTGGTTTAAAATGTGGGCTCAATGCAGCAAAAGTGATGAAGCAGTTTAGGAAGTGGCAATTTGAGTGTGGAAAAAAATGGGAGGGAGAGCAGAGGTCAAAATTAAAATATTCTCCATTGCTTTCTTAAATTTCTTTGTTGTGCTATATGCAGTGAATCAGAAGAAATTAGAGCACTCAAGTGTCCCCAGTTGCATGTGACTATGGCCATGCAAGGGGAGGTACAATTTGGTGAAAATCAGTGCATGGAGCTGTCTGAGGATACAGCTAAAGAGGGTAGGACTGGAAGAGCAACGTCCTTGCTCCACCCTGTGTCATCACAGGTGCTGCTCCTCAGGGTCCCAGGTGTGTGCTACTCAGCCTTTACACCCAAATGTCCTAGAGAACCCTTCCCATTGCCTCATGTTCACTCTCTAGGGGAGCAGCTTCAGAAGGTTCTGAAGGTGAATGTCCATGGGAATTTGCTCCTGAGGACATTCATAGACACTCTTCCCACAGACAATACCCTCAGCTGAGGGCAGCATACCAGCCTCAGTGCTCCCTGCCCAGACCCCAGGAGAGATCAGGGCTCAAGTTCATCTTGCAAATCCTGAGGACAATTGTGGTCCTGGCCACTCTCTGTGGCCAGCAATTCATCCCAAGTGACCTTTTTCCCAGATTCTGTGTTATAGACTCTGTAAAACACCTGGGAGAGAAGCAATTTCGGCCCTGGAACACAGGAGAGATGATACCTGCAGTGCACAGCACCTGGAATTAGCCAGCAAGACTTGGAGCAGAGGCTGTTTTTATGGTTCCAAAGACATAACAGTCTATTATGTATAGAATTTACAGATTTGTGTGTTCTTTAATAATTTTAATATTAGTCCTTCTTGTTAAATTTTTATATAAAATTATATTTCCTTGATAAGAGTTGCTTTTTCAACTCATCCTATAAAGTAAAACACACTAAAACGAGGTAGATATGCCTGAGGGAGATCTCAATGAATTACAAACTAGTTACCCTGGTGACCCCCATCACCATCAGTACTCTCCTCCCATACACCTCAGTTTGCTTTTTAGGTTATTTTTCAGGTTGGTATTATAACATTCACTAAATTAACAACGTGGGTGAGTAGGCGAAATAAAATGAATAATTAAATTGCAAGCTAAGTGAAATTCCAACTAAATTTCATAAGTGTTTAATTGATCCATTCATTAGCTAACTGAATCTCAAGACACCCAATATAAGAAAGGGCTGGGAAACAATTGGAAATTTTCATTTATAAATATTGTGGTTTTACATTTTTGTATCCTTTTCTCAAGAATATTTTTTTTGTAATATATCACATACATATAAAACTAGTTGGAAACGTACATTATAAACTTGTACCAATGGTGATAAATACATTAAATGACATGTTTCTCATTGGAAATAGGTTGGTTTCTATATAGAGAGAGCATGAAAACTACCAAGATAATAATAAAGTCTAGACAAAATATAAATGTCTGCTCTATGGTAACATATAGGCATCACTCCAATCTAACCATGCTAAAATTACATAATACTGTAAAAATATGTCTTAAAACTATATACTTTAATAAGAAGTAAATTCAATAAAGGATGATGATACAGGGATTGGGATTATAGCTAAGTGGTAGACTACTTACCTCACATGTGTGAGGCCATGGGTTTTATCCTAAGCACTACATATAATAAATAATGTAAAGGCATTGTGTCCATCTACAACTAAAAATGTTTTTATTTTTAAATGATGGGCTGGGGATATAGCTCAATGATAGAGCACTCGCCTAGCCTATGTGAAGCACTGGGTACGATTCTTAGCACCACATATAAATAAATAAAATAAAGGTTCATTGATAAGTAAAAAAATATGTAAGAGAAAAGGTACTGAGAACCAATGCATTCAGATTTCAAAATTCATGCTTCTTTTTCATTGATCCAATATTTTGTCAACTAAGTTTTCAAAATTTGTTCAGAGCCAACATTACTCATAAATGTTACTCATCTATTATTTCATAAATTTACTTTCTCAATAATAAAACATACAAAGTATTTGATAAACATACAAAGTATTCAGATTAAATATATTTGACATGAAGATGAAAGAAATTATAGTGTCATTTTTCACTGTCAGTGTTACCTGCTGCAATGACCACAGGCAAGGAAAGGCAATAACCATTTAAGTGATCAGCAGGCAGGCATGGTCAGGTCATTACTATGCAAAGAGTTCAGAGATAAGAAGTTCATAGGTTAGTTGCCAGTGTCAGCTCCACCTTCAGTCACAATCCTTTGGAAAGGACGGACACACATATTGTGCCTTCGAACTTTAGTAGACACTGCACCTCATACACCATTGGGTTCAAAGGGCACTCAAGAACTGAAGTGGCTGGTGCCAACGTGTCAGGTATTTGTAGGGTGTGTAGATCAACCCAGCCTCTGGCCCTGGAGGGGCTATCACAGCATCAATGTGAGGAGTTCCTTTTGGCATGACAGAGGTCTGTATTTGTCTGATCAAAGGTATTATGGTAGGGCCAGCTGGAGACGAGTACTCAGGGTCACTGGTGAGAGAAAAGGTGCAGTCCCAGGTATGATCCTAGGAGCAGCCTGGGCTGTTGCAACAAGAGAAAAGGCAAGGGTAGATGATTTAGAGTTGGCACCTCTGCAGGTGTCACTCAGAATCAGAAGTTTCATCAACTGCATCTTCTTAAGTTTGCCCAATACAGTGACACATCATGGAGGTACCTTGTTCTCAAATTTTTATTAAGGATGGATAAAATAAAGGTTCTATAATTTTAACTCAGTTTGAACACTTTTCCCATTCTGCTGCAGGTACCAGTCTTTTCCTCAATTCTTCAATGGCCCTCTATAGTTTACTTTGCTCTATTCTTATCAACTTCCACAGTGATTAGTACATCTGAATCTTCATGTGTATGCTTCCAATTCAGTTTGCTCTATCTTGCTCCTCCTTCTCTTTATCTTTGAGACTTTGCCTCCGGCTATTGTTTTACCTCCAGCTTCTGCCTGTAGCTCTTTGGCTGTGAATCCTCTGGGCCAAAGATCCTACCAAGAAAATTAAAATCTAGATATTTTGGATTTTTTTACACGAATAGAGCACAAATTTTCATTTCTCTTGTTGTAGATGATGCAGAGTCACTCCATTCATTAAATCATAAATACAAAGGGTAGTAATGTGTTTCTCATTCAACCATCTTGCCCCCATACACCTTCCCCTCCACCTCCTCTCCTCTGCTCAATCCAAAATTTTCCATTATTCTCTTGACTTTCCCCCAGAATATTATGGGCCTGATCCACTTATATGAGAAAATATTTGGGCTATGGCTTTTGGGGAATGACTTATTTTGTTCCATGATATTCCCAACTCTGTCCACTTATCTGTCAATGCTATATTTCATTCTTCTTTAAGGCTAAGTAATATTCCATTCTGCAAATGTACCACAGTTTGTTTATACATTCAAATGTTTAAGGGCATCTAGATTGTTTCCACAGTTTAGCTACTGTGAATTAAGCTGCTATGAACACTGATGTCACTGCATCACTATGGTGTGATTTTAAGTCTTTGGTGTATACATCTAAGAGTGGGAAACCTGGGTCAAATGGTGATTCCATTGAAAAATTTCTAAGGAATCTCCAATCTGCTTTCCAAAGTGGTCACACCATTTTGGAGTCACAAAAATCAGAATATTCTCTACAGACACATTTAGTTTCTCTCCTAACTGAATAATAGGCCCCACAGAATTAGGAAATTTTGCACTCCTTTTCTTTTTTGTACTACCGTTTAATGTGTGTACATGACTTTATGTAGTCTGCTAATTCCTTTCTCTGGCAGCCGATGAAGGTGGATGAAGATCCCTCAGAATTTGGACAGGATGCTCAAGAGCTTCTTGTCTTTCACCAACTGCATCAGGATTATTATCTGGGATTACCATTTCCCCTGACCATATTCCAGTCTCCACAGATCACATTACCCTATGCCTTGGCACCAATTCCAGAAAGGAGGTATGGGTGGGGGTAAACCTGGGAACTGTCTGCTGAGGACCTAGTGTACCTCTCTGCACTGGGTCCTGCTCTGGGCACAGAGCTGAGGCCCATGGAGGCTTCTATATGAGCTACAGTGAATGTTGATGAATGTGTATGTATTCCAGTGTGAGGAGACCCTGTGACATATGCCACAGTGGTTCTGGTCCCCAGCTGTATGGACAAACTTAAACTTATCCTCTCTCTCTCTCTCTCTCTCTCTCTCTCTCTCTCTCTCTCATATATATATATATATATATATATATATATATATATATATAAATAGAGGACTTGTGATAGGAGACAAAATCTGCTATTTAGGAAAAGGTCCCTAGGAGAATCCCAATGTAGACCATGGGAGTTTGGGAACTGTCATGCCACCTGCTGTAGAGAATTACACATCTTTTGAAGAACAACTCATGGTGCAAAGCCTGTTGCTGATAGGTACAAAACAACATCAGTCATCACTTTAATATGAAGCCAGAACTGTGTGATTTGCCAGTGAGAAGGTCAAGGAGACTTAGCATCATGGATAATTTGCATCTGGGAAGGAGTAAGAGCAGGGCTCCCTCCCAGTACCCTGCATGGGCACATGGTAAAGGCCCCATGTTTCCAACTTCCCAGTACCAGACACTGTCCCAGGAGTCCCATATGTATGTCCTATGGGAGGAGGTGAGGCTTTGGGTAAAAAGTGAGTGTGGCACTACTGCTATCTGAGGACTCTGGTCCAAAAATGTCTAATAATAATACCATGAAAGCAGATTTTGCAAAGTCTCTTAACCACATTAAACAGGCATGAATAATTATTTTAATAATGTTATATAACCCACTACAGCAAAGAAGTATCATTTTAACAAAGATTGGATGAACACTTATTTATGATATAATTCATATTCTTTTTCTCGTGTCATTTCTTTGAAATAAGTTTTATATATTTATGTTACATGTCAATTTAGACAGTAAATTTTTCTTAGAAATGTATGATCTGTTTTCTGTTTTCTCATTTACATTTTTTAAGGTAGATTTACTTAATGAAATAACCAAAGTATGACTGGTAATTTTCTAACCACTGAGTTATTAACAGAAATAATATTTATCCTTTGATATTTACAGCCAGCCATGTAAATTGGATTTGTGTTTATTAGAATAAATTTAAGATTAAAGGAAATGGATATTTGTTTCATAATTTAAGTAGTATACTAACACAACACTTCTAAATCTATATAGTATAATTGTTTAAAATTGTTTTATTCTTTTTAGATATACATGACAGTAGAGTGGTTTTGGATATATATGGAATATAATTTACCATTCTTGTGGTTATACATGATGCAGAGTTACACTGGTTGTGTATTCATATATAGAGACAAAAGTTATATAAATAATCTAATTTAGGGGTATAAAAAAGCAGTCTTTCACTGTTCAATGTTACAAGCTTCTTCTATTTTCACATTTATGTTCACAGAAATTCAGTGTTTCTTTTAAGTGACTGTTTTCACCATCACAGTTTTACCATAAAGAAAATAAACTCTTGTTTGCAAAGTCATAAAGGTATTTTGGTGCCAGGTCATAATCAACAAAGAGTGAACAGAGAAGGAAATGATCCTGATGATGAGGTGGTTCTTGAATTAATTCAATTGATGTGTCTCAGGTGGCTTCCTTCCCTAGACATGTTTTCCCAAGCAGGTCATGAACACAATGTCCATGCTTTCATGAAGAGAGAGTATTCATGTGGTCATGAAAACAGATTTCCACTCACAGAGGTGACCTGCCTATAACCAGGTGGCAACAGCCATATCCAACCCTGAGTTCTAACATAAGATTATTTCCTATGGGAAGCAGCCACGTATCTCAGAGCAGATTGATGACACTAAACCTTACATCATGGCAGACTGACATTAGTTCTCAGTGAAACATGCATTTACCCTTGAGGGAGCTTGTTTTCCTTGCCTGCAGTGCTTCTGCCAAAACTGTTATCCATGGACTTAGTGAACACCTTAACCACCATTGTGGTATTCAACATGGGGCTTCTGAGCACAATGCTTATGTCACAGCCAATAAAGGGGAGCAATCAAGCCATATTCCTGCCATTACTACTCTTACATTTCCCCAATGTCCTAAAACACCAGGTCTGACAAAAAGGTTGACTGGCTTTTGAGGAGTCAAGATGAATCTTGGTGAGTGGTTACACCCATATCCAATACATGATGTTTGTGGAATAAGCAGTATTCCTGAAGCTAGAATGAGGGCCTGGGACTGGGAATGACTCCACACACTAGTGACTCACTAGCACAATGTTTGCTTCCCATTTCAGTAATTGAACCCTATTATTGATCTAGTGAAGAGGACTTAGTTCCAAACACAGGACACAAGAATGACTGCTGTAACCTCGGTTTAAGCCTCTATTTTGCTACTCATGACAAGGAATCATTAGACCAAGTTGTGGCTATGAGGTCATGATTGGTCCTGATAATCAGGGGAATTATTTTGCATTGCTGACTCAAAATAAGGAGGCAATGCATGGAAAGAAGCATGTTCTCTAGTCCTTCCTTGGACTGCAGTTAGGGTCAGAATACCAAGACAATCCAACTCAGCAGGGCTACTGGTGCACTTATGTTGTATGGAGTGATGATTTGTGCCTACCACCTGGCAGTACTATCCAGAGATCAACACTAGCCAAAGCATTTTTTTTGGTGGTCAAGGGAATTAGAATAGACAAGTGAGAAATTACCAATGATAATCACAGGAATTAGAATTCTATGGAAAATATTTATTTTAATGAGAATGTATTTGAATATGTTTTCCTTCCTCTGTCTGATTCTAGTGTCAACTAACATAGGTGTGTTAAAATTATGTAACTATCCAAGCCCGGTGTCACATGCCTGTAATCCCAGCTGCTTGGGAGACTGAAGCAGGATCATGTTATGAAAGAAGCCTCAAGAAAAGCAAGGCACTAAACTATTCAGTGAGACCCTTTCTGTAAATAAAACACAAGATAGGCTTGGGGATGTGACTCAGTGGTCTAGTGACCCTGAGTTCAATCCCTGGTTCAAAAGGAAAAAAAAAGTTAACATTTTATTTCAATATTTAATTTACAGGATATCATAGGTGGAGGACAATGAATATACTTGAGGTCCAAAAGTGTATTGTATTCTCTTGCTTGGAAAAGATGCACATTTTGGGGGGTGGCAGTTTGATGGATCATCTTATTACATGAAGCCTGGATATCATAATTATGTATAGGTGGAGACTGAGTGATCATGGAAGTGGCAATGAGTTTCTGCTTGACACACACGGAATATGGTACCATGTTTAGTTAAAAATGTGATAGCTTCAGTGTATTTCTCAAAATTGATCACATGTGTATTTCTGGTAGTAGGAGGAATGATTTCTGTTGTACAAGCCATGGAAGCTAGAAGTGAATCCCTTCAATCGTGTGACTCATGCCTGCATATGGGTATCTGTTAGGCCACTACATAGAGAGGAGTGGTCCGGTTGTTCACATGTCCTTGGATTCACCTCCAGCATGGTTCTGATGCTTCAACTCTTTCATAACCCAGAATAATTAGGACATCTGGCTCAATTTACAAAATGCAAGGAATGAGGGGTACTAGATGGGGCATCAGGATATTTACCATGGAATTGAGCAGCCTAGAGCATCTTTCTGAATATAGAATGGCCTTCCTGGTTCATGACTGGTCAGGTAGGTTGTTGCTGTGATCAAAATCTGACAAGAAAAAATGAGAGGTGGAATTTTCTTTTTTGACTCAGGCTCTGAGATTTGTCAGGTCATATATGGCCATTTCAATTGCTGTTTCTAAACTGAGGCAGAATATCATGGCCAAATGACATAGACAAGAAAAATATCTTGAATCATGACAATCACGAAGCAGAGAGACCTCTGTCTCCCAGGGAAACCAGGAACAAACTAGAAACCCCAAAGTCTCATCCCAAGACAACCTCATTCAGCCACAGTCTACCTGCATATAGTTAACACCTATATCACTGGATTTAACCTTGGTTAGTTTACACCGCACAACCTTTACATTTTTTCCTCTCAAGATTCTTGCATTTCCTCCCCCATGGTATTTGTGGCACATTACCATAAGAGTCCCTGAGGTACCTTTGATGGACAACTTTCTTCATTGGTTTCTTTCCTCAAATGCACAGTTACAGCCAGGCTCCCTGAGACCACTCTCGTTCATCTCTAGATTTTTGGGGTAAGTGTGTGTTTGGTCAACATGGAAGTTATAAATCCTCTGGGTGTACTACTAATAGGAAGCCCATCAAATCAGCTGTGGGGACAAAAGAAGAGACAAAAAAAGAGGAGTTGGAGGTTCAGCATTCAACTTGCTTCAAGCTGCTTTGGGCAAAATATAACCTTGACTTCCCTGACCGCTGGTTAGAGTCACTTTCCAGGTGTTGACCCTTTTGCCACTTTTCCAATTCTTCTGAGCTGTTTTTTTTTGTTGTTGTTGTTGTTTGTTTGTTTATTTGTTTGTTTGCTTTTCATCTGGGTCTACTTCAGATGGGCTGCTGCCCTTTCTTGTTCCTGTTCAAGGGTAAGGCAACTTCCTGCTGAGAGACCACTGATGACAAGTGACTCAGCATAAGGTCACCATGGACTCTCACATTCCTCATAGTCCTCTCAGTATCTCCTACATGGACTTTGGTTTCATCTTTGGCATTTCATTTCATATTTCTGTTCTTGTTGACATGCTTTTATGCATTTCACATTATATACATTTTTAAATTAATCAACTGCCTACTTTTGTGGATTTGCCACCAATTTTAGTCTCAAACATTGTGTTTGACACATCTCATTCTGTAGTGTACCATAAGTGGCCATGTTTATTCTTATTTTTTAATTTTCCATGCTTTATGTGACATGTTAAAAAGCACCACAATCCAGTCCTATCAGACAAAAAAAAAAAAACAAATTTAGGTCCCTTATTTTCTGTGAAGTTCATCAGTGTCACAGTTTCCATGGATGAACTTTAAAAATGAGTTGTCAAGTATTCCTCAAGCAGAGAGGATCCTGCCTCTGAACTAAGGTGAATTCCAGGTTCAGGGCTATGAACTGAGGCAGGTGAAAGTCGGTGTCAATCTGAGATTCTCCTCAGGGAGCCTGTCCATGCAAGGAGAAGTGACCAAGTACACTCTTCCCTCATGCAAGACCACATAGGAAATTCTTCCTGAGGAAAGGTATGTATGGCTGGAGGTGGGAGGAAATTCCAGAAAAGACTGTACAAGCATCATTGGAAGACCTTAGGATAGAGAAGCCTTCCCAGCATTGACTTCTGGACAGTGGTAAATAGTTCCCTGAGATTAGCAGGAGGCACATGCAGTCATGCTGGGAGAAGAAAATAGACCCCAGGAGCCCCATCTTCTCACACTGTGCTCCCTCCTACAGCATCTGAGCTTAGTGTGTTCTCCCTTATGAAATTCAACCAGCTGGTCTGCCATGCTTACACATACAATCAGCCTCCTTCAGTGCACTTCCCAGGTGAGGTCCTCTTTGTGCCTTGGCTATTTCCAGTGTCCTGGGGGTGACCCTGTGTTACTCAGACCCTCAGAATATCACTGTAATGTCACTGCAAACCCAGACACAGTTTAAATTCTCCTGATGTCCAGTCAGGGACTATAGTTGGACTCCTCCTTTTCACCCCCAGTTCAGGAGTGATCCTGAACTCTGTGCAACCCCAGCTTCTCTTCTGGATTCCTCTGAATGCCCCTCCACTGACACTTGCTGGTTGAGGATTCACAGAGTAGCAGCCCCGCTCCTGAGGACCCCAAATCTTCTGTCACTGGAGAGCCTATTTTCAGTATGTCCAGCCTCACTCTGTGCCAGTTGTGCCAAAATGTACCCTGTCCTATGTCTCAGATTGATGGCATTGACAGTGCATAGGAAGTCATGGAAGTCAAGTTCACGCACCAAATGCTATGTTTCTGTTAGAAGAGAATCCATCAAACCCAAGCCTATCTCCACACATGCAATAGTGTAGAGAAATTGTGTGAAACTTTGTGTGGATGCAGGCTTCTTAGGTATTGAGAAACGAAGACTCATGTGTTCCATTTAATGTCATCACAGATAATGATACACTTCTGTCAATGTGCTGTTTTCTACATGTGTTTTATCCTTTTTTTTTAGATTCCTCACTGCTCCACTAGCAGCTTCTATTGTGATTGGTTTATTTTTCCCATCATACCACTTTTGTTACCTTTCATTTCCTTTTATCTCTATTTGAAATTTAATTTTACAGTGGTTTCTATATGCTTTACATCATTATCAACATAGTTTGCAATGATGCTACCTGAGTTCTATTACCATGTTCCCTCTCCTCCTACCCTCATCTATTCCTTCTTGTTTATGATGCTGTGGTCACAAGTATAATGTGCATACTGGCATTCTTGTGTTCATTTCCATTATTGATTCAAACTGTGAACTTAATTTCTCCTGTCTTTAATTCACATGGTAATATGTTAGAAACTAAAGTACAAAACTATATCATTGTTAGTATTTATGATCAGCTATGTAAGTACCTTTAGCAGAGATATTAATTCTTCAAGTTCTCAAGTTCCCATCTCTTACCCTTTTTACGTCTTAGGACTCCCCTCAGTATTGCATGCTGGGCAGGACTACCAGAACCCCAAATGTGCTTTGTAACTGTTCCATTGGTGGTTGTCAGCTTTTTTTCACTGTGACCATTATACCTAACAGGAACAAGTTAGAAGGGAGCATTAATTTTTGGCCCATGGCTTCACAGGTCTCCATGAGCTTCTGACTCTATCACAGAAAAACATGGTAGAATATGTAGAAGAATAAAACTAGACCCTTATTTCTCACAATGCACAAAAATTAACTCAAAATATATCAAAGGGCAATGGTGAGCCAGGTGTGAGGATGTGTAGCAGCAGCAGCAGTCTAGGCCACAAGGAGAACAGAGGCAGAGCCTGCTGAGGCACCATCAGGGCAGGACAAAGTCTCTGAGCAGATGTCATTGCTATTGCCTTTGTACTGCTCATTCACTTCTGTGCCAAAGCAAGAATAGTCATGGTGGCCTTGCTCAGGATATGCAGATTGCATGTGCAGGACATGTTCCCCTCTTAAAGGAGCAGGTCACTGTGGTGCAGACAGGTGTGTATAATGAAGCTTCAGTACAAGGCCTGCTGTCAGTTCTGTGGCTGTTATGGGCATAGCTGGCCTTAGGCACCCACTGAGCATCTGGGACCAGGCCTTCTGGCACAAGGGAAAGCTGTTGTCTGCCACTGGGAGCTTGGTGGGCGGGCTCCTAAACAGAGGTGGTGGAAGCAGCCCCGCAGTCAGAATGGCATGGGCATGACTCCAGGCAAGTTGGCGAGCCTAGCTCTGCTTATTGCCTCAGATCTGACTCCTGCTGGGCTTTGTGCTGGCCTCACAGGTTTGTCATGCCCCATGCTTCAGAGCTGAAACCAGTGTTTCTGTGGCGCTGCACCAGACTGGATAAATGTGGGCACAGCAAAAGGATCCCAGGCCTGCAGGACACAAGAAGATGTCTGCGGCTCAGCTGTGGCCACTAGGCTTGGCCCAGTTGGTGGCCTCACATGACAGGAAACTTCTCTGTGTCTTAGTCATGACCACCCAGAAATACTTCAGACTCCTTCTGTGGCCGTCTTCAGAACAGGATCCAAAACAATTCATGGAATAGTGGTGTTTTTCTCTAGTGAGTGTTCAGACACATCTGTACCAATTCCAGTAGTGCCACTATGAGGCGTGGATGGTACTTACTCATCCCACAAGACATTTATGATGCTCAAGTATATGCATGAGCACTGCTTGGACTGTGATCTAGAAGCAGATGATGATCTTTACATCAAAGGAGTTCATCTGAAGAGATTCCTGAGGAGCTTGAATATCAGTGAGCCCTGTTTCTCAGGCAGATAGGACTCAGCTCTACAGAAGTGTCATGGGTCTTTTGAGATGCATCAGCTTTTTTTTAATGAGAAGAAAACCAAAAAGGGGTACATCTGAGATCCCCAGAACAGTAAGATTCACCAAGCTATCACATACAACCTGAACAAAAACCCAAGCTACAAGTACAAACTGCACAGCTACATTCTCAGTTGCCAGATTGCAGAGCAGCAGCATCACACAATACAGCTCCACTGAGAAATAAGCCTAATGAACAAATACAGAAACACAGAGATGCATAAAGAAGACCAACATCTGGGAATCCTTGCTTCCTTCATGAGGTTTCAGGTCTGCCCTCAAGAGGAAATCCTGCTATGGGAATTTCTGAATGGGAAGAATTTGCACTTGGCTGTGGACCATTAGCCAACCTGCATCCCTCCCTTCCAAAGAGAATGGACTCAGCCTAGATGGAAGCCTTGGATGACATCTTCATGTAGGTAGTGGAAATGATCAAGGCCACCATCAAGACCCGCGAATGCATCATGGACTTAAAGGAGATACATTGTGGCTATCATCCTGTGGTGAATCCCATGTATAGGGCAGAGTACATTCTGAACCTTCTGCTTCTATGCAGGAAGTATAAAGGCAAGAAGATGACAGTTCCTATGAGGAGGCATGCATACCTACAGCAGAGTTTCAGCAAGATCCAGTTTGTGGAGCATGAAGAACTGGAGACTCAGGAGCTGGCCAGCAGAATCAACCAGAAGTCTGGATACCTATACTTCCTCTCCAATTCCCTGAAGAAGCTTGTTCCTTTCCAGTTCCCTGGATCCATGAACAAAAGCAAAGAGCCCAAAGATGAAAATGTCATATACTGATGCCATTGTCTGGACGTTCTGACATGTTTGTGAGGTTTCTGGGAAACTTGGGGAAGACATGTCCCACCCCAAATCATCATGCCAAATTGGTTGTACTAGTTTTTAATTCTAACTCCAACCCTGATTAGGCCAAACTAGTGGAACTGATGAGATTATAGCAGTTAAGTACCCTAAAGGTGTTATGAAGATTTTGCCTGTCTGTTGAATTTTAAATTGTTGTGGCCCTCAGAGTGGGATCTTGCCATTTCATAACAAATATTTTCACTTCTTCTGTGAAGTTGACCTGGTGTTTACCATGGAACTCCTGCAACAGTGTGGAGCCAATGGAGTTTGGGGCCAATAAACACATTCCCCACTCATCTTTAGACAGTATGATTAAAAGATTATTCATGGCGGAAAAGTTACCAGGGACAACCATTTTTCCTTTTACTCAAAAACTGGCTTCTGGAGAAACCATAGGTTTGGCATGAGTTGTACTTATAAGGGACATCTTGTCCAAGTGGGTGGCAATTTCCATCCATGGCGAGGGCTGAAGGATGTGGACATCTTCAACAGTGTTCTCAAACAGGTTAGAAGATGTTCAGAAGCCAGAAAGCAGGTGTAGTGCATGTCCAATGCCCTCCTGTCTGCCATGACCCCAATCTGGATCCCAAACAATACAAAATGTGCTTGGGGTCCAAAGCATCATCACATGGTCCCATGTAGTAGTTAGCTGAAATGTGACTGGAGAAAAGATGGAAATTGTTAAAATGATGAAAAAGCCAGCCTAATGACTAGCTCTGCTGAACAAAACATTCTTTAGTTAAATATTTTTCAAAAAAAATTGTAAGATCAGCTTTTGAAGTCCACGCTGGGATATAATTTCTAAGTGAGTTTTTACATAGGATTCATTTAACATTGAGCTTTGTGAACAAAATTGTGGTTAGTGTTTGCCTTTGAATGCATCTTCCTTTGAACATTATGTCGCAGACCATGTTAATTTTGATTTGAAAGGTCATTGATATTTTTTTAATTTCCTTTCAGGCCTTTCCTCTACAGTCCTATGGCAAAAAACATACACATTCTCGTGAAGTATTATTGTAACAAAAAGAAACAAAACACTGTAACATTCTGTTTTGTTAACAATGCACAGTTTCTAACTTTTTTTCAAAAGTTTTTTTAAAGCCATCTCAAGTTCTTGAGCTGCAAGTTGAGCAGTGAGTGTAGGCAGAAAGGTCACTGATTTGCAGTCTGGTCTTATGGCAGTGTTGAGACGGTGAAACCTTCAAGATCTGGGGCTTGTGGATGGTGTGGCCTTCAAGGGGATTATGGAGTCCCTGTTCCCCTCTCTTTTCTCTTTCCCTTACCACCATGAAGTGGGCACATCCTCTCTACCATGTGCTGCCCAACGTGGTCGACTTCCTTACTTCAGGACCAAAGTGATGGAGTCAACTGATCATGGACCAAAATGTCCACACCTGACAGGTAGAAGAGATCTTTCATCCATGCAAGTTGATTATTTCTGGTGTTTGTTAGAATGATAGAAATCTATCACTGCAGGAATGCAGAACGAGTAGCATATACATATATCCCTCCTCCTGTAACCACCCCTGCAGCCTTCCACCTGATGTCCAGCCTCCCCCATGAAGAAGAGCTTCAACACTTTCT
Source organism: Ictidomys tridecemlineatus (assembly GCF_052094955.1). Taxonomy (NCBI): domain Eukaryota; kingdom Metazoa; phylum Chordata; class Mammalia; order Rodentia; family Sciuridae; genus Ictidomys; species Ictidomys tridecemlineatus. The sequence continues at coordinate 74,805,132 of NC_135478.1, read as the reverse complement.
GGCTCTCAGCTCCACATCACTGGTCTCTGCTGCCCCATATTGGACTGTCCATGTCAGGTTGCACTCTAAGCACTTGGATGGAGAGATTGAAGTTAAGGAATTAAAATTGCCCCCCCCCCAAAAAAAAAAACAGCATCCAGTTTCAGTCTGGCTTCGTCCCAGGTGCTTTAAAATGTCTGGCCCTCCCAGGTCTTGGCTGGTACTGGTCAAGTCCCAGGACGCAGACTTTATACAAAGTTGCTGGGTGTCTTAGGCAAGAAAAACTCCCTCTCCCTTCCTACATGGAGTCATCAATAGAAGGAACTAGAATATCCATGTCAGGTCAGTGAGTGTGTGTTACCATATTCTACTAGGGCAGAAGAGTCTTCCAATTCCTAGGGAGAGCTGGGGTAGGGGATACTCTCCTCCCCAAATATTACCAGAGGAGGCAACGTTCTTAAGATCTTGGAGGCCTCTCTAATGGGGCTTGAATACACAGAGCTAGCCCCAAACTGAGAATTCAGAGGCTCAGAACCATTCTTACGTTCCCAGAACAATACTGTCATCCTCTGCCTCAGAATCCCCAATTCCCCACTCTACAGTGGGGCAATGACATGACATAAGAAGAACCATAGGGGGTGGCATGGAGCAGGAAGCTGAGGACACCTGGGCCTGGGAAGGACGAGCACCCTATACTCACAGGGAGTCACTGAGGCCTGTGAGTAAAGGAAGCAGCAGGAAGCTAGGGCAAGTCCTTCTGACAGAGGAGAAACTACAAGGGCATACCTACATGTTTAACCCAAGAGAGAAAATCCAGGCCCCATGAACACTGAAAAAAGGGCCAGCTAGACCAAAACTCCTCTGTCACTGCCAGAATTCAGCTCTCAGTGTATGTCAGTATGGAGCAGGGAGTGCAAGGGCCTCAAGAGCTGCAGCTGCAACAGCTGGGGAGGTCCCCTGCCAAGCCCCCTGAGGATTTCCAGGATCCAGCCAACCCCAAATTTCTGAATTTCTGAGTGTGTCCACCATGTGAGGATGTGGTCTGTGGTGAGACATCTGCTGCAGGTGCAGGAGATGGTGGCGGGAGGGGAGCTGAGGCTGGGCATTGGTATAGCTGGGATGCTATGTTTAGGCACAGTCTCTTTTTTTCTCTCCCTGATACCTGGGACAGTTCCTAGGGGGAACCACAGCTTCTGGATCCTGAGTAGTGGGAAAGTCATGCCCATATGGGGGTGCTGTGGAAGGAGAAGCTATAGCCCAGACTCCTAAGATGGAACCTGCCACCAGTCCCCAGAATGTGTGGATTCCAAGGCCAGAGGCAGGAGTGAGACATGCACCCCAACAGGAGAGAAGCAGAACTGTCTCAGGGAACTCCCAGGGGCTCCCCCCTGAACCCAGCATGATATCTTTTATGCCATCTTTTTCATCTACAAGGTCATTGACATGTGGAGTTTATTAGCCTTCAGCATCAGGCCTGGCCCTCAGAAAAGGAAGAAAGAACATTGTGGAATGGAAAGATCCAGCCTAGAGATAAGGACAGCGGATCTTATGAGTTGAGGGAAATCATTCAGTCATGATCACCATCCTTGACCTTATCTCATTCTTCCTTCTCATCATGATCATCATTGAGTCATTTGACAGTTATTTGAGATAGAATGATAAAAATTCATCATCTATATTGGGTCTTTCTGGGAGTGGAGAAGACACTAGTAATAATTATGTGAGTACAACAGGCACAAATTAGGAAGGTCTGAGGAAATCCGGGATCTAGGCCTAGAGCCCTTCTTCGTAGAGCTGCTCTGGTCTGGAGTGGTTCTGAGGAACTATTGTCCTAACAGATTAGGTTTCAGATTCTAAGTAACTAGGCAGGTATTCAGGAAAAGTCATCCAATCTCATGTGTCTGAGGATCCAGGTTGATTTGGAACTGTTCCTCGTGCATATCTCATTGAGGAGCCTAAGGGGGAGCATTGATTCAAGGCCAAGACATGTGGCTTCTTCAGAGCCATGGAAACCCATCCTGAATGGGGGATGAAGTCTGGGGTTTCTGTGAGATCTCAAGGATTCAGACAGCATCAGGGAAATGCTCTGGAAATGAGGTGTGAGCCAGGAAAACTGGCCCAGGAATGACAGACACCCTGGTGAAGAAGCTGATGTGTCAGGAAGAAAGGGCAAAGTCCATTAACATTATGCTGTCATTAAATGTCAGTGGGCACTACAGTGGACATTGCCTATGTCATCCATACTTCTAGAAGTTCACATTTCTAGTTGGCTTGAAAACTTTGTTTTGGACCTGTGTGTTGGGAAGTACATGCTGGGGGCCATGAGTACTGTGGGATGAAGGATATGGGTGTCTCCTGTCCAGACCTGGAGGAGGATATTCTCCTGGTGCCTTTGCAGATCTCACAGGGGGGTTGGGGAAGATGAGAGAGTCACCCAGCTCAACTCAGCAGGAGCTGCTGACTCTGCTTCTCCCTTCCCTAGGGACCCCAAACAGCCATTTGCTTCCCATCTCCCAGGCCAGAGCAGCCACTTCATTGTCCCTCTTCTACAGCCCCAGAGTCTGCTCCCTAGGGCTCCCCAACAACCACTCATGCCATTCTGGGCTATGACTTTTGCTGTAGAGAAGCCAGTCTCCCTCCCTCTTCTGACTCTGTGAATTTTGTCTCAGCCCATGGCCATCAGCTACTGGATGCTGACATTCTTCCTTGTACATTGAGGGGCTTGCCCAGCATAGACCTGCCCTGTGTGGTGGGGCTGTTACTCCCTAGGGAAAATATAGGTCTGGGTTGGGCACAGAGATGGGAGCAGATGCATGGGATTAGGTCTGGATCCGCTGCCTTTGGGCTATGTAGAACCTGGGTAGACTGTGTATGTCTCTGAGTTCATCTGTGAAATGGGCAATCATAGCCCCCACATCTCAGAGCCACTGGAGGGTCAATGAGGTACTGTGACTTGCCCTAAGTGGCCCATGGCTGGCAGATGAGGCATCTCATAGATGCTTCTGTTTGTTAAATTCATCTCAAGATTATGGGGAGATTCCTTTCCTGTATCTGACATTCCCTGGTCTGCCTAAATGGTGTTGACCTCCAGGAACTTGAGGAGGGGAGAAGTAGTAAATTCCAAATTGTCCCCTAGCAGCTTGTGAATTCCTCCAGTGCAGGTGGTCCTCATGTCCCTCCACCCAGCACTTGGTCCATTTTACAGCTATGCTCACTCAGGGCTTGTTAAATGAATGTGTGAGTGAACTAATGATTAAATGACAATGAGTCACAGGGATGAGGATATGTGGAAAGAGCCTGGGAATAGGTCACCCCACAATTCACTGTGACCCTGAATGGATCATTCACTTACTGTTGGAGCCTCCATCCTCTCATCTCAGAAATAGGCACACAAATATCTTGTTTGCTTTGATTTTTGGATCCATTGAGCCAGGGTAGACAGAAGAATCCAGGTCCTCCAACTCCACAGAACCACAAATATTCATATGCTCAGAATCTTCTCTTGGCCTTGTATAGGCACAGCCTGCCTAGGAGGGAGAGTGACCCAACATACATGTGGTCTTTAACACCTATGCCACCTAAGCTGGCTTGGCCCTTACAGTCAGGCATGGGGGAAGACGTAGTCACCTTGGGTTGCCCTTGGGCTAATGGACCCAGGTGCTCACCATCTGTGTAGCTGTGGGACTCAGACGACCTGTCTTCACTCTTGGAACCTCTGTCTCCTCATTCACAAGGTGTGGGAGTATGGACATCTGCCTCCAAGGTGGTCTGAATCACAAAATATAAAACATGTCAGATACCAGCTCAGCATTTCCCTGAAAGCAACCCTCAGCCAAGGTCACTCTGTTGACAGGTGGTGGCAGGTGGGATCATATCTGCAGCAGAACTGGGAGCAACATTACAGTGAAACAGCAAACATGGAGGGCTCAGTAAGGTCCAGTCCAGAACCCAGCTGAACCTCTGAGGGACAGGCTGCTAGAGACACAGCCCTTGTCACAGGGTGCCTGCCTCCAGTAGGGACTCAGAATGAATGGTAACCCAATCCTGGGGCAGGGCTGCCACCAGGAAAGCCAAATTACAGCTTCCAGCAGCCTTCAAGCCCCAGCAAGGCTAAGGATTGAACAGGCAAAGAAGAAAAAGGCCCAGAGTACACAGGGAGCCAGTTCCCAATAGTCCTGACAGGGCAGCACCAGCATAGAGGACCAGACAGAGGGGCCCAGCAGGGTGAGGAGATTCAAAGTGGTGAGAGTGACATGGGGTGTTCAGGGCCAATAACAACAGAGGAGGACAGTGAGAGAATCCTTGAATCAAGCCACTTGAAGGCCATCAGTGCCATGGGAAGTGTACAGAGAGGACATAATTCTGGGCTTAACTTGGAAAGGGAGGACATGGAGTCCAGGAGTTCTTAGAGACACGCTGATAATGGTAGGAGCAGAAAAGTGACAGCCCAGTGATCTACTTCTGACAAATCACTCAGAGTCTCTGGGCCATGGTGTCTCCATTGTAGACTGAAGATCCTCATAAGGTCTTCCTCCAAGAGCATCTTGGTGACAGAGAAGCAGACCAGGGGGTCATGGGAAGAAAACGTCTCAGCAATATGACTGAAATCATAGTCCCTTCCCTGTGATCCTAGACAAAGTAGGGACTGTGGAAGACCAGACATGTGGGCAGGGTTGAGTCTGGGGTGGTCCCAGAAATACCCAGATTGGGGATGGAAAGAGTTAGAAAGGGAGAGAAGTTGGGGAGATGTCTTCCCAGATCTCCATGGAATTAGGATCAAAGCTGAGCTTGAGACTGAATGAGGGGCCCTAAGAATATTACTTCCTAATCCTGGAACCTGTGAATATATTATGGTCTGTAACAAAAGGGACCTTACCCAGGGGATGATGTTAAAGTGCTTGAGATGGAGGATTATGCTAGTTTATCTGGGTGGTCCAAGGTAATGGAAAGAGAGAGGTGGGAGGTCAGAATAAGAGAAGGAATGTGGGAATGGAAGGAGATGAAAGAGAGAGAGAGAGAGAGAGAGAGAGAGAGAGAGAGAGAGAGAGAGAGAGAGAGAAAAAAGGGGAATGGAAAGAAGAGAAGAGGGATGAGGGAGAGAGAAGAGAAGAGAAGGAGAGAGGGAAGAGGGGAAGAGAAACCCAGAAAGAGAGATTTGTAGGTGCTGCAGAGCTGGCTTTGAAACTGGAGGAAGGGATAGGAGCCCAGGGATGTGGTATCCTCTAGGAGCTGGAAAACGTAAGGCAATGGTCTCTTCCTTAGTCCCTCGAAGGAGCCTGGCCTCCCAACACCTTGGTTCTAATCCCCAGGATGCATTTTGGACTTCTGACCTCCAGACCTGTGAGAGAATAAATGCATGTTGTTTTGAGCCACTGTATAGCAGTGATCTATTTCAGCAGCCACAGAAAACTCCCAGAGGAGCAGGGCACTGATTGTGGCCCCTCCACAGCCCCTGCCCATGGTGACAGAGGCATGATCCTAGGCCCTGAGCCCAACCCTGCTAACTTCCATGGTAGAATAAAGAGACTGGAGCTCAGGGACTGCATGAGCATGTAGGGTGGGGCTGGGCCACAGACTCACCATTCCTTCATGGTCAGAGAGTGGCTGGATATCCAACCCTGCTAGTCACTGCCTCATGGAGAAAGTCCCAATACAGGACCTAGTTTTCCTGCTGATGTCCACAATTGAATGAAATACTCACAATAAATAATGACTTCCCTGTCACCAAAGGAAGATGGCAGGTGACCTTCTGTGCCACACACTTTAAAGGTTCACTATGTTCTCAGGCCACAAATTGGTCACCTGTGTGTACATCATAACCCAAGTCCCATTAGTGTGGAAGCCTCAGATAAAACACGTCTCCACCTGTAATTGTGGTGCAAGATGTCCTGTCTCATTTCCCTCCAGCAAGGTCTTAGAAATTATGAGCACCTGTTTCCTTGGGCACATGGTTCCCTGGGAGTTAGGAGCTCATTGTTGGCACATGTCTGAAGTTCTTGGCAGGCCTTTTGTCTGGCAGTTTCCTTCTTAGCTTCCTCCTATTTCTCTTTTGTACCCACACCTACCATTGGATAAGGAATTGAAGTGAGCTCTGAATTTAAGAATTTGGGAAGCCAATGGCATTGGTGTGCCCTGAACTCTGTGGACAGCCTAGTTCTCAGGAGTGATGGGGAAGGTGAATATGTGTGGGTAGAATCTGAGTTGGGCAAAGAGGAGGAGGGTATTCCAAGAGTCCATCCCTGAATAGAGGAGCACAATTTATTGCCCTTTATTTTAATGCAAGTGATAAGCTGTCTGTGAGGGTCAGGGATTGTGGATACAAGACTTCCAAAACTCTTCAGGCACTGGGCTCACCCTCCCTATGCTACCCAGTCCTGACTATATCGCCCCCCCCCCCGCCCTGCTGCTCCTGCCCTGGCTTGAAATTCTGGCTTTGTGGCCTGGATGCCTATGGCAGTCAGTACAGCACCAAGAGGGGTCCAGCTGGCAAAGCCAGGATGGTAGAGAGGCAGAATGAGCCCTCCTGCAGTCCTGGGCCTGTGGCCTAGAATTTCTCCTCAGGGGTTCTCAGTCTGTGCATCCGGAAGAAGGGTCAGTAGAAGGGAGAGAGAGAGAGAGAGAGAGAGAGAGAGAGAGAGAGAGAGAGAGAGAGAGAATGTGTGTGTGTGTGTGTGTGCCCTCAGTGGAGGGAGTGTATGAGCAAGTGACACCTACCCTAACCCTGTCATAGGGTTACTGAGGGCCCTAGGTACTTGGTTGTGCCTCATCAGTGAAGTTCATGCTTCCAGGTACCCAGCCTGGTGAGCCCTGACCTCTGACCCTCAAGCAGGACTGCTCAACCTTCAGTAACCACCCATTGTATAAGCCCTAAGAACTGTGCACCCTACCTCCTCTCCAGCCCCATGAGTACTCTCTCAGGGGCCAGTTTCTGCACCTCTTAGTGCCCTTGCCCTGTAGCTAAGTGCACCCACAGCTTGATCAACGTCACTAACATCCTCCTTGTGACCAAATTCTAGATATTGCATTTGCTAACCACCATCTACTTATTTGTTCATTCATTCCTGGTCTGCAGACCTTAATCTGAACCAGACAAATGAAGGAAAGTGATCTTCCCCGAGGGTTAAGTGCTTTAAAGCACAGACAGTTACAGAGCCACCACTGGATGCTAAGCCAGCAGGGTGGGCCCACAGTCCCACACCCCTGTATCACTCTACACCATCTCCAGAGTGCATTGGCCTGGCTGGGTCCCACCATACCAGGTGTTTTGTGCTGCATTTTCTTCTATTGTCACTGTATTTTAAGTATTTTGCACATCAGAAATTAATCTTGTTCATCATGCTTTATTGATATGTGTGGAATCCCTTCCAGAAAATGCAAGATAATTTACTTATTCAAACCTGCCTTGGCCTCTTATACTGGCCATGGCCATGTAGCAGGACTCTAGAGATGCAGCTCCCCTCTCATGCACATAACCCAGCAGGTTCTCAGCTCTAAGGATGGCCATCTCTGCAGGGGTTGCTTCAGGGCCCCTTCTCTCCAACCCTTGTTACATAGCTTCCAGCCTCATTAGCTGAGTCTAATAGTCTTCCCTATCTCTGGGTCGAGTCCATGGCCTTGCTCTGCTGTGGTAAGATAGACTGAAATGATGGTGGCACTGACCTGCCTGTTTTGATGGCAGTCTGATGCTTTCTTCTGACTGTCTTGTTCTGATGGAGGCTGTCCATGGACCCTGATGACCCTCCTCAGGGTAGCCAGACCCAGTCAATGGGGCCAGGAGGCAGAGGCTATTGGAAGACCTTCCTAAGCAGCCTTGGAGAGATGCAGAGTGAACAGAAACCAGAGTTCCCAGGTCAGCCCAGTTGGACCCTAGCAGGCAGTGAGCCCCGTTCAGCACTCTGATCCATGGACCTGGGCTGATCTGGGATGTAGGGGTGTTAGGAACTGACTTAGCCTCATTCAGATAGCCTGTCTCATGCCCAGGGGTGCTCTTTGGCCCTCCAGTCAACACCTCAACATTCTTAACTGGCCCTCATGAATCACAGTCCATGGATTTGAAGCTTCACAATTGGCAGATGTCAAACAAGGGTTTTATGGTCAAATTTGGGATCAGCTGTGTTAAATCATGCTGAAATCCTTTCTTTTCTTCTTTACTGCAGGGCATCTCAAGGTCTTGGTTTTAGAGTAGGGAAGGTAATATTCTCTCTGATAAACATCCCTATGAGCCCAACTTCAGGGCCTGGTGGGCCCAGGTACCCATTTGGGGACCCGGTGACTGGGTTGCCTTAGAGAAGTGGTGAGATAGGTGGGCCATCCAACACAAACCTCCACCCATGGGGTTCCTGATGGGTGGAGGGACCATAGTTTTTACCATCCATGCAAGGCACTGTGCAAATTTAACCTTTGGATTTATGACTCTATTTCTTTGCAGCAAATGTCACGGGAAATGTCAGGCCAAGGCTGAAGCTGGGAGAGGGGCCCATCAAGAAAGAGGGTGAGGATGAGGAGGCTGGAGGACCCAGGGACTTAAGCCAGGGTGAGACTTCAGGCCCCTCACCATCTCCCAGAAGCCATCTCAGATTGCTCCTTGCTTGCCTTGGTCTCCAACACTGTGTCCTCAATTTGTCCCAGCCATTGTGACCTTCTTAAGATGTTGCTTTTGTTCGCCCTCCTGCCAGCGCCCAAATGGGGCGGGCTCTGGGACATGCCAGAAGTCCCCCCCTCCCCCAAATCTGTGCAGCCATAGGATCAGCTTGTGCAGTACTGGCTGGCTGTGTGACATTGGGTAGCACCGCCCTTCCCTGGTCACTGGAGGCCTCATCTATAATCCACGGCTGTTGACCAGAGATGGTGTTCCTGGATCAGTGCCCTCATGAGTAGGAAATACTCCAAGTCCTAGGATTGTTGAGTGTGGGGCTCTGGGTGAGCTAGGTGGGGATGGGTGCAAGGCCAGGATGAAGATTGGCTTGTAGCATCCCACAGTAGCCCCAGGGCCTGGAGTAGACCCTGCACCTTGTAGATGCTCAGTAAAAAATAGTGAGTAACATGGAAGGCAGAAAAAGTCTTAAGCTAGCTGAGAATCCATGTTCACCATGGTTACTTCGTCCCCTATCCCTCCCCCACCACATACAGCTCAGCCTGTCTTGTCACTGGGCTCTGCACTGGTTCTCAGATCTGGAAGGTTGTCCAGTGAATGCTGACCACCTCCCTGCCACATGTGGAACCTATGCAGCTGAACAGAGAGTCTTGACTCCCTTAGCTACTTCCTCCTAACAGCTCCACATCACCCCTGTACACAGCTGCACTCCACTGGGCATCCAGGATCCCCAAATTCAGTCTATGTGATATCATATCCTTTGTATTGAACATCCAACCCCACAATCCTGGCCTGCCCACTCTACCTATCCCCAAAGACAGGTTCATTTTACAAAGTCTGACCTTCTCCCTGTCCATTCCCTTTTATTCCTCATGGCAGACATGCCTTATTAGATCACCCCCTCTACCTCCTGGCTCAAGATCACAGTCACGCCTGCCTACCATCTTATTTCCAATAAGATGGTATTTTCCACCCTTCCTGCCTAAACCCTCCCAAGGATGCCATTAGGTGAAGCTTTTTCTCCTTACTTTCAGGGCCTGGGCCAGAGGATCTCATGTAAGAACCTTTTCTTCCACCTTTGCTGGGGGAAACTCCAGGTGCTATTTTCTGTCACCCCATCTCCATGTCTCCCAAACAGTCTAACCCTGGCATGAGGGTGCAGAGAGCCATTAAAATTTGGGTGGATATATCTACAGCACCCCATATAGGGAGAGCCCAAGAAACAACTGTCAGTTACAAGCGGCATTCTCACAGGTGTAACCATGCCTGGGTTCCTCTATGCCCCCGAGTCAGCTCTGAGAGATGCCAAAGTCAGGGTCCCTTAGGGCTGGCTGTCTAGCACGGGCTAGTTGGTGTGCTTCAGGCTCTACCCCCAGCCTCCTTTCCGTACATGGATGGTATGAAGGTGGATTCACTGGTGAGGGAGTGCTGCCTATAGTGCCTGGACCCTGAGAAATTCTTTTGGATGCTCTGGCCAGTTCCTGGGACTCCTTCCTATGCACTCTAGAAAACCTCCTATACTTCATGCCCTGAGCTTGGGAACTCACTGAGGAAACTGAGACTGTTGATGGCACGTCAGGCCCCTTAGTAGGAAATGAGGCCCCTATCTCCCTGAGCCTCCTTCCCACCTGTCCTGCTCCAAGGAAATCCAGGGTAGAACCCAGGCAGCCAAAGGAGATAGGCATGTGTATCCTACAAAGATTCCTGGAGCAAAAACCTCTGCTGGGCTGTGGAAGGCACATAGAAGGAACTCTTGTCTGGCCTCTCCCACACAGGTTCTTTTCCATCAAGGTCTATGCTGGCCATTTATGAGGAGTAAAGCATTGGTTCAAGCTGTGGAGAGCCCAAATGGGACCTAAGTCATAGTAGGATGAGGGTGGGGCTGCATAGGTTCCAGGCAGGTCTAGCATCTGGGGATTCCAGAGGAGAGGGGTGTTTCCACTTCTCAGTGAGGAAACTGAGGTTTAGCTCAAGCCCCTGAACAGACTTGAGCCATAGGAACTTTGTACTTAGAGGGACATTTGAAATTTTCTCTTTTAACAGTTTGGAGACTTTTGTCCCACCATTCACTTTGAGTTAGTTTGGTTGATGGTGCCATGGGAGGGGCTGTATGTATTCTGCCTAGTCCTTGTAGGAGGTCTGGGCATTGGGAGGCTGGCCCACCTGTCCTCTAGGTATGGCCTCTACCCCAGAAACTCTTTCCTTGGGCTATGGGTTATGTTGCTTCCCAGCATTGGCCAGCCACCAAAATGACTAAGGGAAGATTGTGGTCCATCCCAAGAGGTGCCACACCCAGCTTTCTTGGCCCTACCTGTCTGCATGCTGTACCCAGCCAGGAACCTAGGAGTTGGCCCTAGTGTACCTCCCCTTTTATTAAGCCCAATCAAGTGTCCTCCCCACATGTTCTCAACTATCAGCTTCTCTCATCTACCCTGGTGGAGGCCTCAGGTCCCCTGGATACATTCAGTCTCCTTTGTCCTCAGAGAGCACACAGCTGGCTAGTTACACCTTGCCCAGCCCCTATCTTCCAGTACTCACTGGCCTACAAGGGATGAGGTATGTGGCCTATGTGCCCGGGACTTGCCTCTCAGGTCTCCTTGAGGGCTACAAATGAACCCTCCAGGGACATCTAAGGAAGCAACAGGACTAATCATATCCTCTTAGCTGGGAGATTCTCCTGCCCCACCTGCAGAGTCCATGAGGGCTATGATCTTGAGTGTGGCTTAGCAGGTTAATTGGCAGCATCCCCTGGGGAGCACACCCCCACAATCCTCTGTGGGATTAACAGGTATCATGATGCACATACAGTGGAGAGAGAACAGATCCTGGGCAGGTTCTACCATGAAGGAGTCTCTAGAGTCAATGACCTCTCCCCCTATTCTCTCAGTGAATTATTCCTGGCATCAGCTCTAGGTCAGTCCTGTGCTGGGCAGCAGGGACCCTGAGAATCTTGCAACATAGTCTGCTTTCAAGATTTCCCCAGGTTCCAAAGAGATGCTGCAAAAATCCGTGAGAAAGAGCAGTGTTGGTGTGAGTGCCAACAGGGCTTGTGGAGAGAACTCTAGGGCCCCCACCAGGTCTCATGGAGGTACTGAAGCTGCTGGCCAAAGGGGAGGGGTCCTAGGCTGCCAGATTTTTCAGAGCTAAAGAGAAGGCTAAAAGATGCTGAACAGTCTTCATTCTGAGGCAGTAAGTGAGGCACTGCATGAGGATGTGGAGGATGTGGTAAGCCTGGCCTCAGGTGGGGAGGGAAAATATTGGGGGAGAGCAATAGATGAATGACTTACTCTCCCACCACCATTTCAGTGAGAGACCTGCCAGTAATTCTTTGGGCTCCGTGGCCTGACACATGGCCCCTGCACACTGGACTGTGTCCAGGCTGTCTTTCATCTCCTTGCCTCATCCCCAATTTATGTCAGGCAGAGGCTGACACAGGACAGATGTGATAAATGTCTGGCTACCTGTTCAAAAATTGGCAAAAGAAAAACTCTCCCCAAAAAGATATTCCATCTACATACCTCCCGGATGTCACTGGGAGGACCTGTCATGGACAAGACAGATGGTGGCCCTAATGGACTCCATTCTTCACCTGCTGCTGGAGCTGTGATCCAGCCAAAAGGCAATGGAGCCCTCCCTGACACTGGCCTGCCCATTCCCTCCATACTCACAGAACCTCTGTCACAGTCGGACCCCAGGGTCCCAGCATCTCTACCCCCTGCTTTTCAGACAGAGCACATTTGAGCCTCAGCTTTGGCACAAGGTAGCAACACCTTTGTTCCTTTCTCTGGCTAAACTCCCTCCAGTTAGTCATTCTAATGACCCCACCTGGGGTACCATGACTGTCCCAGGATATCCAGGGAACTCTGGAAGTTGGGATCCCAAGCACAGAGGTCACATGACAATCTTCATCATGCTGTCACTGGGTTTCAGCTGTAATAAGGGCCCTTGGGGGTAGCAGGATGTTGCTCTGCAGTGGAAACTATAGGCCTATATGCTCCCAATCTTAATGGCTCATTTCCTGCTAGGTACCAGACATCATGTTCATTTCCCTACCTTGTGTGGGGCTACCAGGTCCAGTGTGTATGTAGACCTCACTCAGCCAGATTGATGCTCTGTCCCCACCAAGTAATCCACAGATGGGAATGGATAATGGCCCCAGGCAGGCTTTCCACATCCTTGGAGCAAGACTGTTGTAAGATGAAAAGGGGAGATGGAAGAGTCCAGCCTCCTGAGGGGTCAAGGAGAAGAGCGGCCTGGGGGGGAATATGCCTGAGACTGTGGCAGGCACTGGAGGAGCGGAGTTGCCTGAGCAAAGCAGGCATGAGAAAGCCAGAGCCTCGCAGAACAGTTAGTGTATCAGAGTTAGGGTTACATCAGATGCCAGCAATGCCCCTTCTAGCTCCAACTTGACCTTGGAATCTGAGTTTGGCTTTCTTCTCTATAGAGTGGGGACAATGGTGAAGGCTGCCAACTCCTGGGCTGATGAGCCAGGCATTTCCTCTTTGCATTTGCCCTGTATATATGTGGCCCTATAGCACCCTGTGAGGTGAATCTTGTGATCTCCATTTTTCATGTGATGGAATGACCTGCCTGAGACAGAGTTCAGGGCCTCCCTGCAGGGTTACATGTAGGGACCTGGTGCCATAGGGACTCATGAATCACCATCCTTTCACCTGTTCTAGCATTGGCATGAGACAATACAGAATAAGCCAAAAGCACCTTTGCGACATTTCACAGCATGCTAGTCAACCATGATATTGCACGCATGGAGCCCACAGACCAGGGACAGTCAACAGAAACAAGCCATGCAGAGGCCTGCTAGGTTGAGCAGCAGGAAGAATGAGGTAGAATGGGTACCCTGGCAGTGGACAGGAATTAGAGGGTGGATGTCAGGAGGACCCTGGGATTAATCCACTGATGTGCCCCATCTGTATCCCTAGTCCTCTCATTTCACAGATAAGAAACCCAGGCTCCAGATGGGCCTGCGCTGGGTCACACAGGTGGGCTTGGAGGTATCTGAGTCTCACTGGTTTGCTGCAGCCACAATGAGGGGATGAAGGAATGTTCATAGGAGCAAGTGAGCAGGGCTTGGCTCCCTGAGGGCCTGGCCTGGCAGGGAGGTGTCACTGCTTGTGGGTGGGATATAACGTTTTAAATGTGCATTCTCAGGACTAGGTACTGAGGTATGGGCTAGGGTGCAGGGCACTACTCCTAGCAGGCTGAGGATTGGGAATCTCTGAAAGTTGTAGACATTCAAGGGACATTGGGTGCAGGGAGGATATTAGGTGCATATCTGATCCAGACCTAGGCTTTCCAGGGACCCTTTTGTATTTGGCTAGGAGAGAAATGGAAGGGATAGGGTGGCTGTGTTGTAAAATCGTTATGACAATTACTAGGGAAAAGACAGAAGCTCTTCCAGGTTTGATAATTGAGAGCATCTGATGTAACCTGAGAAAGGGGTCCAGGGAGGGCAACTAGGAGGTAGGTGTGTCCTCTGGGTAAAAAATCAAACAGTATAGATCCTCGGGGGTCACTTGGGAGAAATGAGTACAGTAAGATGTGGGGATAGCCACTGATTCCTGGTGGCTCAGCTATGGCTACTGGTGCCTGTGATGGTCCCTTGGCTTAGAGTCTCCTTTCTGAGGCTGGTCCTTCCTCAGCCCTAGGAGCATCTGTGTCCTGGGCCAGTAGACTGGATCAGCCTCTTTTAAGAACTGCAAGGGGGTAAGGTGGGTGGGAGAGGCAGTGCTGGGAGCCTGAACTGACCCCCTCCTGAGTCCTAGACCAAGGTGCTAAGGAAATGAAGCTGGAAGTTCCCTGCCTCCACCTACTCCACAGCCCTAGAGCATCCCACCCTCTTTCCCTCATTCCTGCAGGAGCACCCAGTACACGTGTCAGCCTCAGGATGTAGGGAGGTAGCCAAATACACTGACCTCCTTTTCTAAGGGCAGTGGCGTCTGGGCCTCTCACCTGCACAGATTTGATTTCTAATAAACAGACTTATCACACACAATCATATAGGAATAATTTATCACTCGTTAATAAAAGAGCAATTACTTATTCACATTGTCCTTGCCTGAGCACATAGCAAGCTCTGTTGCAGGAATGCACTGGGGTCTCTCACAGAAGTGGAAGATGCCTCTTCATTTCCAGCCAAGGTCAGGTCTAAGGCCCAGTGGCTGCAGACCCTATTCCAGTGGAAGGTGACCCCTGCTGGGTGACCCACCAGCCTGGTGGGGGAGGTGCCTTGTGACAGAGGACAGGAGCAGGCAAAGATGAAGAGGGGTCCAGGAGTGAGTATTTGTCAGGAAGTTAGGGGCTGGGCCAGGTGGCCATGAAGGAACATCAGGCAGATCAAGGAGGAGTGGCAAAGAAAGCTTGAGCACAGAGAATTTTGGGCCAGAAGCTGCCCGTGTGTGTGTGTGTGTGTGTGTGTGTGTGTGTGTGTGTGTGTGTGTGTGTATGTGTGCGTGCTGGGGATCGAACCCAGGGCCTTGTGCATGCAAGGCAAGCACTCTCCCAAGTGAGCTCTATATGTAATTTTTAAAGAAATTTCCCGTAATGATTTCTATAATGACTGTGCCAATTTACATTCCCTCAAACATTGCATACAAATTCCAGTTTCTCCACATCCTAAGCAGACCTCAATCTTCTTTTGTCTTTCTTTCTTTTTCTTTTATTTATACTGGGAATTATACCCAGGGTAACCCTGAGATATATCTGTAGCCTTTTTTCCTTTTTACTCGGAGACCAGGTCTCAATATATTGTTGAGGTTTATCTTGAATTTGTAATCCACTTGCATCAGCCTCCTGAGTTACTGGGATTAAAGGCATGTGCCACCAAGCCTGCTTCTTTTGTCTTTTTAATAATATCTATTCAATAGTTGTGAAATGGTGTCTCATTATGGTTTTAATTTGCATTTCTCTAATGATTAGGAATGTTGAGCATCTTTTTCAGATTTCTGTTGGCCAGTTGGGTTTCTACTGAGAATGCAGTAATGTTTGTGTCACAATATACCATCAACTTTTATGTTGATTTCTGTTGTAGCACAGGAAGGAGGGATGATGTGCATTAGGACATGGAAGAAGGTCAGGAGTGGTACTGGAATCATAATAGCCAGGTCTATTGAGCTTTGGAGCAGGCCATGCTAGCCTTAGTTTTTTTTTTTAATTAGATATATGTGACGGCAGAATGCATTTTAATTCACCATACACAATTGCAGCACAACTTTACATTTCTATGGTTGTATAGGGTGTAGTGTCACACCATATATGCAGTCATACATCTCATTAGGGTAATGATTTCCATCTCATTGCACCGTCATTCCTACCACCATGCCCCCTCCCAAACTCTGCCTCCACTTTGTTCCACTAAAGCGCATCCATTTTTCCTATGTCCCCAACCCCATTATTATCAGCATCAAATTTTCAGAGAGAACATTCAGCCTTTGGTTTTTGGAATTGGCTTATTTCACTTAAAATAAGAGCTACAGGATACAAGGAGATCAGGGCAGAATTGGGCAGGTGGCCTCACTTTTCTTGGAGGTACTGTTTTGGGGAAAGGCTGTCTAATTTTTTCTATTTTCCCATACATCATATTGTAATCTCAGAAACACTCATTGTCCCTCCATTTCAATACCCAGCCTCCATGGCAGTCCCCCTGGGCATTGACCTGGGTTTGCAATTCTGGTCCCTCTGCTGCTTGTGCTGCCTCAGGGAAGCCATGGGCAGAGTAGGGGAATATCTGTTTCCCCCAGCTCTTGCCCAATCCAGGCTGAGGCTGGGAAGCACATGGTTATCCCAGGACTCAAACTCAGGAGTCACTCAGGATTGTCAACCAAAGCTCTGACTTCTGAACCTTGGTTCTTGACTTTGAATCCAGAGAATTTCTACCAGATTTACACAATGAAGGATTTCCCACAGGCCCAGGCCAGGGACTAGTTAGCCAACCCTATTTTAATGACTGGATTTTATTGATCCTTCTGTCATTATAGGATAGATGGCCAAGAGCAATACTCCATGCTATTAACCATTTCTGTGAGCTGGTTGACATCAGTGGTTACCTGCAAGGTTGCTTTGCAAAAACTGAGACATTACTCACAACCCTGCCTCCACTTCTGGGAATATTAGCAGTCTCAGTGAGAGCAACTAGCAGAGAGGGGAAACATCTCAGAAAACTTTACATCTGCAATTTCAGAACCCAGTTGCTTTTTTGTGACTGGTGGCAGCAGCATTTACAGTGACTCAGATTGTTTTCAGCACTTTTAAGTCCAATCTCTCAGATCAACATAAATATGAGATAGGAAATGATTCAGGATTAAATTGGGCATACATTATTGGGAATAGTTTATTCCAGATGTTTAAGCAAGCAAAGAGGTATACTTAAGGAAATATATGGGAAACATACCACAATGGAGTTGGCTTTGCCAAATGGGGATTTTTCCTTTCCAAGACTCCCTCAGCATCTTAGTGGGAGGGAGTGTGTTATAAGAACAGCTAAATTTCTAGGAGGCCAGAACCCTGGATTCAGATAAGATCTCTGGCAGGAAATGAATGGGGGCATTTCATAAATGTGCCTTTGGCCCAGAGCACTGCTTAGACAGTGCAGAGCCAAGCTAACTGGGCCTGTGTGATGGCTCCAATTATTGAGCCCACCAGGCCTCACTGCCCAGCTCATCTCCTTATGGTATCTCACACCCAGGGTCCCAGGGGTCACAGTGTAGTTTCCTGTACCATCATTTTCTGGTTGTTTCCCAGGATTCAGAAGACGCCACCTGGAACATGGCAGCTGGACATGTGTCTTCACAGATGACTGCCAGATGAAGCCCTCTGACAGTCTTGGGGGTTCTGCCTCCTTGGAGCCCTCATAGCAACTGAGGCTGCACAAAAGATGAAGCCCCTAATTAGAAGCAGGAGAGTTGTACAATGTCCCTTCCAACTTCTCGTCCCACTTGGACTTATGGAGGACATGCATTGCCACCAAACACTTAATATTTTATATCTCTTACTAGAAAATAGGACAATTCAGACTCATAGAATCTGGGATTTGTAAGAACCATGAACATCATCTGGCCCAATTATTTCACTTGACAAAAGAAGGAAACCAGAAACCCCAACAGGAGAAGGAGCTTCCTGAGACTGCAGGCCAGGTGACAGCAGAGCAGGACAACAATTCAGGGCAGAGAAGGCAAGCACTGCAAAAGTGACCCAGACAACAAGAAAATGACCACTAAAGTCCTTCATCCTCTCATGGAACTCTCTCCAGGCCCCAGTGCCCATTGGTGTCCCAGTGCCACATCCCTCCCTCCAAGGTGCTCTACCCAGATGTACCCTACCCTGCCTCTTCCCACTGTGGTGAGCCGTTTCTGCGAACCATAGCCACCATTACAATATGGCGCTGGCTGCCACTGTGGTCAGTGATAAACAACTCCTTATTAGGGAGAGTTGGTGCGTTTTGAGATAACACCCTATGAGAAAGATCCACGTGGCAGCTTTGCATTGGGGCTTAGGATGCTTTATTAAGGCTAGGAGGCACGGGTGGAGGAGGAGAAGCTTAAAGATACATTTTGAATAAAGGCCTGAATAAACTGCTGAAAGAAGAATCCTGTGTTGCGTCTCCTTTGCCGGCCGGGGGTCGCGACATCCCACATCCAAGTTTATTCTGTTTCCAGGATAAGCATTCTCATCCCAGTAACTTAAACTGCTCCATGTTCAAAAGCCTGACAGCCCTGTTATTTCTCAGACTAGAGAAGTTTGGGGTGAATTCCTATTTATTTTCAATTGTCCTAACTTATTGGCACAATTGTACTCATAATATCCTTATGCTATCTTTCCAATATCTCAGCACCTTGGTGACAGCCCCTTTTTCATTCCTAATATGATTTATTTGGGCCTTCTCTCATGTATTGTTTAACAGTCTCGCCTAAGGCATATCTTTTTTATTAATTTTTGCAAACATCACTCCTGTGTTTATTTAGTTTCATTATTTATTTCCTCACATTTATTGATTTCTTTTTTTCCTACTTTCTTTAAGTACTCTTTTCTTTTATGCTTATGCTGATTCCTTAAATGATATACTGGATCCTTAATTTTCAGGTTATGTGTTAAAAAACTTTGGTTGTGTCTTTGCCAATTTCTCATTGTAATTCTGACAAGTTTGAGTTATACAATTTGGAACTTTATTATTAGGTTCATGCAAGTTCAAAAATGTTATTTCTTTTCCAGTAAATTGTCCATTTCACTTTATGTTCTGACTCACAATTCTTATAAATGCTTTATGTCTTAAAGTCTGTTTCATCTGCTATTAGTTTTATTAGCTCACTATTTTTTTTTAGTAATAATTGCCTGATGCAGTATTTTTCATTTGTTTTATTTAATCCTTCTGTGCCACAGTGTTTTAGGTTTGCATTTGATCAATAGCATATAGCTGCCTTTAGGTTTTTAATTATTTTTTAATCCAATTTGCGAGCTTCTGACTTTTAACTGGTTAGGATCATTTCACTTTTGTTTACTCTATTAATTGAAGTAATTTTATTTTTTTATCATGTTGTGTTATTTTTTGTCAGATTTTTTCCACTTCTTTTCTAGCTTCCAATGAACTGAGTGAATTTTTCTTTATTGACCTATTTAACAGCTTAATGTTTTTTCATTATGTTTTTATTATTCTATTTGTTTCACTTAAAAATTTTTAAGACTCATACTTGATATACAATGTGTTAAGGTCATTAATTACTCTAAAGCCTTTTCCAGAAAAAAATAAGAACCTTAGAATCAGAACCATGTTAGGCCAGATTGGAATATGAGACAAAAGGAAAAACAATCAGTCATATTGATCTTGTGTTTATTGAAATTTTAATATTTGTGCATCATGGATTTTTGTTTTAGTTTTGGTTTTAAAATATCGCCGTAATAATGTCCTTTATCTTAATTTTGACTTTTTGGATGTTCCTTTACCTTTTGGGCCCAAGGTAAGTAACATTTATTTCTAGCCCTACTTATAACTTTACCTCTGTTTCCATGTTGTATATTAGTTTTGCCACTATTTTAGTTTGACTTCATTTGATTTTCCAAATATTCTATCCTTGCTATTTTTTGATAGTCATTGATTTTTTAGATTTCCTATTGTTGTTCACCACTTTTTCCTGCTCATCATTGTTTCCTCTATTACTCTTTTTTCTTCCCATTTGATTTTCCTTCTTCTGAAATATTTAAGGTTTGAGTGGAAATTTTTATTAGATCCTGTGTATGTCTTTATTTTGCCCTCATCCTTGAAGTATTATTCCATTGGATGATTAGGATAATGTCTAGAAGTCTTCCACCTTCTTGTTCTCCCTTGTAGGCAATCTCTCTTTCTCACAAGTTGTTTTTAAATTTTTATCTTTGTTCTTGTTGTCCTGAGGTTTCCTTTAATGTCTCTAAGTGTGGGCCTTGTTTTATTTATCCTGCCTGGGATCGCCTGTGTTTCTTTTATTTAAGGTTTGTGAATTCTTAAAAATATGCAGCCATTATCTCTTTAATTTTTTATTGCCCTTGTTGTTTCTATATTTTCTTGGACTCCTACATTTCACTTACCCTTCTGCTCTTTAAAATTCTTAAAGTTTCCTGTGAGTTCCATCTTTTCAACCTCCTTGTGCTTCATTTTGGTAAGTTTCTTGGAACTGCCCTCCACTTTATTAATTTTCTCTGAAAACTTATTTAGTCTTCTAACTATCTAGAATTTGTTTTAATTCAAATACAACTTTTTCATAAGTTATATTTGCTCCTTTTTCAAATCTTTTTTATAATTTTTCTAAGCTTAATTATTATTTTGGAATTTTATTTCTTCCTTCATAAAACAAATTTTAAGTTTTTTATATGTAACTTATTCTCATGGTTCAAAAATCAAAATAGCATAAAACATAAACATTTAAAAGTCTCACTTCTGGCCACATTGCTCATAAACATCTATATCTCAAATTCTGTGGGCAAAAATATGTATAATTTTTATATGTATTTTTCAGTGTTAATATAAATACAGACCCAGATATAAATTTTTGTTGTTTTCCTAGCCCTTTTTCTTAGATAAAAATTGACTAACTATATATACTGTTTTCTTTGGTTGCTTTTTTCAGTTAACAACACATCTCTCTCTTCACATTGATATGCATGCATCAGACACAGAGTATTCCTAATAGTGCTTTGTGTAGATGGATCATGTGTTTTTGTTTTTTGGTTTTTGTTAAATCAGTCTTCAAAAGAAGAATGTAGACTGTTTCCTTTTTTTTTTCTTTCTCTTACAAATAGTACTGTAGTCTTCTTGTACATGGTCACTTCTTGACCACGACAATATCTTTCTTCATTAATTGTTGACAAACTTGCATTCTTCATCTATCTTTCTATTCCCCTGATTTTCTGGAACTCTAGTCCTTCCATTTGCTGTGTACTCATTTTTTTGTGCACAGTGTGTATTCTCTTCAGCTTCAATGTATCTGTGTGTTTTGCAAAACTCCTTTCATCCTACTTTATGAATGAGTTCCTCCAAAGCTTGCTTTCTTTACTTCCATGCAAATTCAAAATAGCAGCCCAGGAACAATCTTCTATTAAAGCTTGGGAGTTTCCCACACTTCTGAATAACAAATACTAACTTGAATTTACATGACACACAGGACCTGAGTTTTGATTTCTCAAGGGACAATTTTTCACCTTGAGCCCCGGCAGACACAGACATGCTTCCTTGTCACCCAGCTGTACCAGTGCACAGGACTTTTCCTAATCTATATTCTCCCTGGGGGTGTGACCTCCAGCATACCAGCTAAAAGGTCTAGTTCCAGCTGACTTCCCTCTACAGGGCCCAGGACCCTTCTCCTGCTACTGTGTGAGTATGAAGCCCTATACCTGAGTTTCAGGAGCTGTGATATCATGACCACCATATGCTTCTCCATCATCAATCTCTCCCAGCAGCTCCTCCCAAATTCTCCAGGAATAGGCAGATCTCAGTCATGTCTGGAAGAGCTATCAATTCCCTCCTTGCTTGTGGTGCTGGTGTTCTTCCTTTCTGACTTATGCACTTGTCCATTTATTTTTAATAACTCTGGTAATGTCTTATCTAGTTATGTGGGCAGAAGAGTTTATATTATCCAACATTTCCTATGGTCCTTTTTCTTCCTGGGCCTTATGGTGATTTATATCACCACTCTAGCTTCTGTCTGTCCAGGACATGTTTGAAAAACACAAGTTACTATTCCTTATGAGAACTGTAGGGATGTAGGCTAGTGGAGAATCTCACTGATAGTTAAAAAACACATGAAATGTTAATTTTGGTGGCTGTTATGGTTCCTCTAGTTGGACCAGAAATCCAATACATCTATTTTCTCATCTCATTTAGCTACTCTGTCCTCCTTCTATGATTCTGGTTAAAGAATCATGTGGATTGTGGCTCTTTTACTTAGTCATTCAACATCCATTGTCAAAACATCCAAGGATGATATCAGTAGAGAGATACTCATTCAATCTCAATGTTTTCAGAGGGAACAGAAGGTCAAGAGGGTGTAATGAAATACTTTAGGCCACATTGGTGGGGCTGACCTTCATCAGAAATGAGGAGCTCTTTTTGGCCCTGACTTCAGCAGATTGGGGTTTTGATGAACAGTTGTGCCCTTTCATTCTTTATCATGATGTACCCAAGTTCACTGTATTCAACAGGACAAAAATCCCTGTACTCCTAGAACATTTGACTCTCAATGGATGAGGGACTCATGCATTGTTGCTATCTCCTAGTTTCTGATGAGGACTGAAGTATTCATTTCTTATTCTGGAGAGCTTTTGGCGGCCCTGTTCTGTGTGAAACATGTCAGGGTTTGGGAGAAGTGACAAGCCACTTTAGAAAGAAGAGGGCTTAAACCTCTCCTCATGGGGCTGGAGGGCTTATTAATGAGCCGATGCCTCTCATTTCTCCTAAAAAAATCAATTTCTGCTGGTCAGCAAGTGAACTGTTGTTAGAGTGATGGAAGTAGTTGGCAGGGGCAGGGGTCACTGAAAATAGAATAAAATTGCAAACTGTTCAGTGATCATGTGACTTCCAAAGTGAGCCTTTGTTGTAATGTTACTCTGAGCCAGGCTGGGGTCACCCAGTATGAAGCAACCTCATGACATTAGGAAGATTTTTCTTCCTCTCTCTCTTTCCAGAAAAAATGGGATATACAGTACTCAGATGTGGTGCTGTTATCAGGAGAGGCTGTGGTACCTCTGCAGTGAGGGCAATCCAGGGCATCTCCAATCTTGCTTTTTGGTAACTTTAGAAAGCTGCTTGTAAGATATAAAAGCAATATAAATTTTTTTTAAAGAACACAAAATTTTAACAACCCAGAGTCAACAAGGAAAATGTAACTTTAATAATAGAATTTGAAAAGTTATTTGCATACCAAAAGAATATTCACCAGAATGTTGCTGCTCCCTGTTAGGTTTCTCCATCATGTCTGCACAGGAGAGATAAATACTGAGCTAACTCATCAGTCCTCACGATAAGGAGCAGATGTGCCCTCCAATTATCCTGGTACTTAGGAGAACCAACCTGGAATGAGAGTATGACATCCGCATAATCAACTCTGAGTGCTCAATGTTCTTAAATCCACTCCCTCTGGGAAGCTGAAAGGCAGGCCACTATAAATTGAATAAGATGGAAGTCATTTGATTTTGTTAAGTTCCTTACAACACATGGAAATAAAGAATCATAAAATCTTAAGGTTGGAAGAGAATTTAAAGGTCATTATTCCCATCTCATTAGTGATCTTCTTCATTATATCCCTGCCAATGGCCCTACCAGCTCAGCCTCACCAGCTTCAGTGACAGGGCCCACCCCTCCTCCCAGCAGGCTGGAGGGATTACCTGTTGCTCACCAGACCACAGTTTCTCGCACATCAGATTCCCTATAATTTGATGCTGAGCTATTGGCACAGGCTTCTCTGCTTTGTTCACCATTGACTGATTTCCTGGGAGTTCCCCCAAACATTTTCCCTTTGTCTCAAGTCCCGTCACATCACTTTGTCCTGCCTCTCACTGGGCACCATTATTTCCAGAGGAAATTAAGACCACAAACAAAAGTCATTAGCTCTCTTTCCCTCTTGCTCTCATCCATTGTTCATCTTGTACTTTCCTACTTATACCCAAGTACTGTGATCTGTATGTGTCCTCCAAAGTCAGCTGTTGAAAGATCATTCCCAAATATGGCAGTGTTGGGATGTGAGGCCTTGAAGAGGTGATGAGGGGACTAAAGCCCTTATAGCATACATGGGCTGAGTATCACAGAAGTACATTCTCTTCAACCCTATTTCTCTCTTGATCTTTTTCTCCCACTTTCTTGACTGTTCTCTGTGGGATGGCACAGCAGGAAAGCCCTAGCAAAATAAGTGCCCCTTGACCTTGAACTTTCACCCTCCAGAATCCTAACAACTGTCTCTTTTTTATGAATTACCCAGTGTCAGGTATTCTGTTATAGAAGTACAAAATAGACCAAGACACCAAGAAAGAAGTGTCTCTCTTCTTAAGGCAAAGTAACCATTCCTCTTTGGGGGGGAATTGTATACCTGCTGTCATCTGTTAAATTTTCATGACCAGGCAAGCCTTCTTCTCCATCTCTTGCAGATCATTCTCAGTACAGAAAAATTTTCAAGCCTTTCCTATACTTAAGAATGCCTCTCCTAGGGAGTGTGACAATTCAAATGGCTTCTCTCAGGGAAAAGGAACAAATAGAGAGGTAGAAATGGTAACTAGGAAGGTTGTTTTCATTCTTGCGTGTTCTTCAGGTGTGCTCACTCTCCCATTCATCACCTCCTCCTTCCCTCTATCCCCACTGCTCTACTTCCTGTCTCTGTTAGTATGAATATTCTAGGGATCTCAGATAAATGGATAAATTATACAAGCTATCCTTTTGGGTATGGTTTATTTCAATAGTATAATAGTAGTTTTTAAAAAAAGCTCTTCCTCATCCTATTAATCCTCTCAGCAAGGCTCTGTCTGCTTTAGTTAAAATAGGCTGCATTATGCTGCTATGTCAAACAGCCCCACATTGAGCACAGAAATGCCCCAAATCTTTCTTCATTCAGGCAATTTCTTCTATAGACTAAAGTTACTCCTTAGAGCAACTGTCCTTGGCTCAGGCACCCAGAGATACAAGCTACTTTAATCTGAAGTGCCCACCATCTTCTCAAAGCCAGGCTTCCTCCTCTTACTACAGAAGGAGAAGAAATAACCACTTCTAAGTCCAAGGAGCTAAGAAATGTTTTTCCTGTGTGCAAGGAGCAAGAAAAGAACAGAAAAGAGATTAGAGTTTTACCAACAGCCTTAAATGCACATCCATTGTCTGCTGCCCTTGCTTTTTACTTCTACCTTAACCTCCTCTGGCTTTCACCCCTTGTTCATCAGAGTGTGCTCAGTCTCCCAGTGACTGATGGTGAACCTGGGAAACCTAGCTTTTCTTCTGGGATCACAGGAATTCAGTCATCTACAAGATCTTCTTCCTAGACTATGCTTTAATGTTTTACCTTGAGCTTTTTTCTTTTCCTTTCCTTTTTTTCCTTTGTTTTTTAAATTTTTATTTTAAAATTTTAATGGCCAGGCATAGTGGTGCACACCTGTAATCCCAGCAACTAAGAAGCCTGAGGCAGGAGGATCACAAGTTAGAAGCAAGATTGGACACATTCTGGTGTGGATGTGCTGGGATTTTCTTTTCTTATCATGGTAAACATATCTAACATAGAATTTACCATTTTAACCATTTATAAGTGTCTTGTTCTGCAGCATAAAGTACCTTTCCCTTGTTAGGCAACCATCATCACCATCTACCTCCAGAACTTTTTCATCACCCCAACAGAAACTCTGTGCCCATTCATCACTTCCTCCTTCCCTCTACTTGCACTACTCTACTTCCTTTCTCTGTAAGTGTGACTATTCTAGGGATCTCAGATAAATGGGTAGATCATACAAAATATCCTTTTGGGTATGGTTTACTTCATTAGCATAATAGTTTTTTCAAGTTTGTCCATATTGAAGCATAAGTTAGAATTTATTACTATTCAAGCTGAATTATACTCCTTTCTATATAGATGAATACAATAAATAACATTCCATTCTATATCATATTTTGTTATCCATTCATCTGCCAATGAACATTGCAGTTGCTTCTACATTTTGGCTACTATAAATAATGTTGCTGTGAACATTGATATGCAAACACCTGTTCAAGTCCATGCATTTAGTGCTTTCAGATGTATCTGAAGAAGTGGAATTGCTGGATCATATGGGAATTACCTGCTTAATTCTTTGAGGAATTGCCATAGTGTTTTCCATGGTAGCCCTACGATTTCATATTCCAATTACCTATGCATGAGGGATACCATTTCTCCACATACTTGATAATACTTTTTGTTTCCTCGTGTTGGTTGGTTATTTGATAAAAGCCATTCTAGTGGTAGCTCATTGTATTTTTGACCTAAGTATGGGTTTCTCTTTTTTAGTTGCTGGATCACTTTTTATTTTAATAGTTTTGTCAATTTTTTCAATTGTTTCTTTTGATTCAATTTCATTGATTTCAGCTCTGATTTTAATTATTTCTTGCCTTCTACTACATTTTCTGTTGTTTTACTCTTCTTTTTCTAGGGTTTTGAGATGGAGTGTGAGATCATTTATTTGTTGTTTTTTTACTTTTTTTGAGAAATGAACTCCAAGCAATTAATTTTCCTCTTAGAACTGCTTTCATTGTGTCCCATAGATTCTGATATGTTGTAACTGTATTTTCACTTATCTCTAAGAATTTTTTTATTTCCTCCTTTATGTCTTCTGTAACCCATTGATCATTCAGTAACATATTGTTCATTCTCCAAGTGATGTAGGATTTTTCTTCCCTTCTTTTATTGTTGATTTCCAGTTTAATTCCATTATGATCAGATAAGATGAATGGTATTATCTCCATTCCTTTATAATTTCTAAGAGTTGCCCTATGGCATGATATATGGTCTATTTTTGAGAAGAATCCATGTGCTGCTAAGAAAGAAGTATATCTGCTTGATGATAGTTGATATATTCTCTACAAGTCGGTTAAGTCTAGGTTATTTATTGTGTTATTGTATTCGATAGTTTCTTTATTTAACTTTGGTTTGGAAGATCTGTCCAATGGTGAGAGAGGTGTGTTGAAGTCACCCATAATTATTGTGTTGTAGTCTATTTTACTCTTCAACTTGAGGAGAGTTTGTTTTATGAATGTAGCAGCACCATTATTTGGTGCATAAATATTGATAATTGTTATGTCTTGTAGGTGAATGGTTCCCTTTAACAGTATGTAGTGTCCTTCTTTATCCCTTTTGATTGACTTAGGCTTGAAGTTCATTTTATTCCATATGAAGATGGCCATCCCTGCTTGCTTCCGAGGACCATGTGAGTGGAATGATTTTTTCCAACCTTTCACCTTCAGCCTGTGTATGTCTTTTCCTATCAGATGAGTCTCCTTAAGGAATCATATTGTTGGATCTGTTTTTTAATCCAGGTTACCAGCCTATGTTGCTTTATTGGTGAGTTTAAGCCATTAATGTTTACGGTTACTATTGATATATGGTTTGTACTTCCAGTCATGTTTGTTGATTTATTTATTTAATTTGGTTTGTTTTTCCCTCTTTGATTAGTCTCCCCCCCTTTACTGAGGTACTTCCCACTGTTGGTTTTTGGTTGTTGTTTTTCATTTCCTATTTGTATATTATTTTGCCCAAAATGCTTTCCAGTGCTGTTTTCTGGCTGCAAATTCTTTTAACTTTTGTTTGTCATGAAAGATTTTTATTTCATTATCAAACCTGAAGCTTAATTTTGCTGGATACAATATTCTTGTTTGGCACCCATTATCTTTCAGCTCGTTGTTCCAGTATCTTCTTGCTTTCAGCATCTGTGATGAAAAATCAGCTGTTAACCTAATTGGTTTACCCCTGAATAAAATCTGCCTCCTTTCTCTGGTTGCTTTCAATATTCTCTCCTTGTTCTCTATGTTGGATATCTTCATAATAATGTATCTTGGGTTTGGTCTATTGTGGTTTTGTATGTTCAGCATCCTGTAGGCTTCTAGGATTTGAACATCCATTTTATTTTTCATGTCTGGAAAGATTTCTAAAATTATTTCACTCAACAGAATTCTCATTCCTTTAATTTGGACTTCTATACCTTCCTCTATCTCAAGAACTCTTAAGTTTGTTTTTTTCATAATATTCCATATATTTTGGATGTTTTGCTCATGATTTCTTACCAGAATTTCTGAATTGACTAGACTCTGTTTGAGATGATATATTTTATCTTCATTGTCTGATGTTTTGACTTCTACTTAATCTACTCTACTAGTAATACTCTCATTTGAGTTTTTTTATTTTTTAAATGTTTTTATTATTAGTTGTTCGAAACATTACAAACCTCTTGACATATCATATTTCATACATTTTATTCAAGCAGATTATAAACTCTGGATTTTTACCCTATATACATATTGCAGATTCACATCGATTCCACATCCACTTTTTTACATACTGCCATACTATTGTCTGTTGTATTCTGCTGCCCTTCAAATATGGTTTATAGTTTTTTAATTTCTAGGATTATTGTTTGATTTTTTTATAACCTCTATATCCCAGTAGAGTTGTTCTTTTGCTTCTTGAATTTATTTATGTAATTTGTTGTTGAAGTGTTCTTTCATTGTTTGCATTTGCTGTATAATGACCTCTTAAAGATTCCATTCCATCTGAGTCAGGTATGTCTTGCATTGTTTGTAATCCTTTTTTCCTCTGTTTTTTTTTTTTTCATGATGTTCACATTAATTTCCAGCTCTGTTTGACTGCTGTGTTACTATTTACTCCTATAGATTTGTTTTGGTTTGTCTATCTCTGGGATCTCTCCTTTGTGATTGGAGACTATGTCTAAAGATGGTGGGTTTTATTGTACTTTAAAGCAAATACATTTATTTCAGAAAAGGCATACAGATTCTAAAGGTATATAGTGATCTGTGGTTTGGTTTTAGGAGTTTATGTTTAGGTCAGATTATGTGATGGTATTGGGGTTGGTATACCTTAGCAACTTTGGAAGATTGCTCTACTGAATGGGGATATAAACAGGAGAATGGACCGAAGTATTTGGGGGTAGCTAGGTACTTGGGAGCAGTATAGACTCCCTCTGAACATTCACCAATAAGCATTTAGTAAATTACACATAATAGAAGTCATAATGCTTGGGAGGAAAGGTAGGAGAAGGGGAAGGACGAAGTCACTAAAGAGAAAGAGAGAAAGAAAAGTAGGAAAAATAAAAGAAAATGGGAAAAATTAAAAAGAAAAGAAAAAAAGATAAATGCAGTATTAGAGTTCCATTATCTTTTCTTCCAGTAGGTGGAGCTGTGCCCTCTGGGCCAAGCTTCTGCCTTCAATACACAGGAAACAATCCCTGTGAGGCAGCTATTGTTCCCCCACTGGGCGGGTCTCCAATCCTGGTCTCCAGAACCCCCTCCCGCTTCTCCTACCAGCCAGGCCCCACTCCCCAATGGTGGTCTCCACAGAACTAGCTACACTTCTAGCCTGCAGCCCCCTGGGTGCCCTGTTCTCTTGAACGACTGGGCACTCTCTCTGTTTACCATTCACCCAGACCCCAAGGTTGTGGACTGTGGGGGCTGGGGGCCATCAGCCTATTTTGCCTGATTCCCCCCTGTAGCCACGCCCCGAGAGCTGGCGAAAAAGGCCTACTCAGCTGTCAGTGCTGGTGGGAGGGGGAGTTGGAGGTCAGGTGTCCCTCCTGATTTCCTCGGCTCTGATAATCATGCTCATGGAGGGCTAGGGAGAGATTTTTGAGATTTCCCAGCTTTATGGAGAGGGAGAGTAGAGGGTCAGAAACCTGTGGTCACCAATTTTGCTGCGGAGCAATCCATCCACAGAACTCTGGTGACATCAGTTCTCTGCCAGGGTGTATTTCGGTCTCCTAGTTGGGCTGTCCAATGGGAAGGATGAGTCTGGTCTGCCTACATACAGGCCCAGCCACTGTACCTCAAAGAAGGACAATTTTGAAAGGCCATGTGACTTTTGGGTGTCCTGAGATTTGTTGTGCCCCTACCTCAGGTGACTCCCCTCTGCTCAGTCTTGCATCTTCCCATCCCCTTTCCTTCCTTCCATGGGTGTTTATCCCCAAATCATTCCTTGTAAATATCCTGAATATTAAATTCTAGGTCTGTGTGTGGATGTTTTGTTTCATTAATTTATTGATCTTAGCATCATATATTTTAAATTTTTTTGTAGTTTTCAAATACAAAAAGTTTTTTGAATTCTTGGTTGTTATCATATGAATTCATAGAGTTATTATGTTATGTAGTAAACAAAGCCCCATACAAGGACTGTGTCATACTTAAGTGGTAAATCACTTGCCAAGCACATGTGAGGCAGGATCTGGGTTGGGTCTCCCTTACCACATTAAACCACCCCCTCCACACACACGTACAAACCATAACATAAAAATACTTGTCAACTCAAACATTTTCTTTCATTTAAAATTTGCATCTTGAGCCAAGAATGGTGGCTAGGCCTATGATCCCAGCTACTCAGTGGCTCAGACAGGAAGACCACAAGTTGGAGGCTAGCCAGAAAAGTATAGTGAAACTCCATCTCAAAAATTAAAGCAAGGGGCTGGAACTGTAGTTCAGTGGCAGAGCACTGCCTAGTATGTGTGAAGCACTGGGTTTGATCATTAGCACCTCATTAAAACAATAAATTTAATACAGGTATTGTGTCCATCTATGATTAAAAAATATAAAAAATATATTTTTGAAAGCAAAAGTAAAATAAGCCAATCCCAGAAAACCTCCCATAAGAGGTTATGATGAGCAAGGAGGAGGGGGAAAAAAGGGAGAGAATTAAACAACAGCAGAGGAGGCATAGAGGGAAGATGAGAGGGGAGGGGAGGGGGGATAGTAGGGGATAGGAAAGGTAGCAGAATACAACAGTCACTAATATGCCATTATGTAAAAATGTGAGTATGTAACAGACGTGATTCTGCAATCTGTATTGGGGGTAGAAATGAGAGTTAAAAACCCAATGGAGTCAAATGTATGAAAGATGATTTATCAAGAGCTCTATAATGTTTTGAACAATCAATAAAAAAATGACAAAATCATAGAATTTGGAGGGAAATGGATGGCATTAGAGCAGATTATGCTAAGTGAAGCTAGCCAAGCCCTAAAAATTAAATTCCTAATGTCTTCTTTGATATAAAGAGAGTAACTAAGAACAGACTAGGGAAGAAGAGCACAAGAAGAAGACCAACATTAAACAAGGATGAGAGGTGGGAGGGAAAGGGAGAGAGAAGGGAAAGTGCATGGAAATGGAAGGAGACCCTCAGGGTTATACAAAATTGCATACAAGAGGAAGTGAGGGGAAAGGGAAAAAATAATAAAAGGGGGAGGAATGAATTACAGTAGAGGGGGTAGAGAGAGAAGAGGAGAGGGGAGGGGAGGGGGGATAGTAGAGGATAGGAAAGGCAGCAGAATACAACAGACATGAGTATGTCAATATGTAAATCAATGAAAGTGTAACTGATGTGATTCTGCAAGCTGTATACGGGGTAAAAATGGGAGCTCATAACCCACTTGAATCAAAATGTGAAATATGATATATCAAGAATTATGTAATGTTTTAAACAACCAACAATAAAAAAATTTAAAAAAAAGAAATACTCCAGATTTTAATCAACAAAAGTGGCCTGTTTGTGATCTTTTTATGTGTGTGATGTTTGATTTATTCATCTTTTAAAAAAGCGCTTATGGAGAAACAAGCAGATTTTTGTTTCTAAGAGTTAAAAGTACTCTTCAAAAAATTAAATAAAAGAACATGGATTACATGTTTTTCTCATAAGCACTTAAGTGAGTGAATGCACCACAAGGAAGCTATCACAGGTATATTGGGATACTCAGGACTGCAGCTTAAGCCAGGTGATGCTCACTGTGGGTGGGGGTCTGCACTTGGGTACAGAATTGGGTTTCTGTTTATACCCAGGGGTGCAGGAGGTGTACAAGACTCACATCCACATTAGAATACCAACAGCATCCTCTGGATACATGGTAGACTCTGCCTCACAGCTAAATCAGAGTTGCAGAACATTAGGTGACTGGAGGACATCAGTGGCCAGTGTACCCTGTTCCCTCAGTGACCATGGATAAATTAGTACCACAGGGCAGAAGGTAAGAAAACCAAGGCAGCAACACCTGGCCTTGACTCAGGGGACCAGAGGCCATAACCTACAACCAGCACCTTTCTGTCCCAGGAGGTGGGCTGCAGGAGGCATTGACAGCACTGGCTCTGTCAACGGTCAGAGCCCTGACTGGGCTGCAGCTCCTGGATGGCAGGTGTGGGGATATGCAAGGCAAATGAGCACTGAGCTCTGGCCAAGTTGTCTGTGGAACAAACCACCCAATTGCTGTACTTATTCACTTCTGTGCACAAATCAAGAAAAGGACAGTTAAAATGCACATGCGGTGTGATCTCTTAGAATCATGATCAAAAGAGGAGAAGAGCAGCTCTCCTACAAAAAGAGGTTTTTGTAGATGTTAGAATCACCTAGTGACTGCAGGAGACTGGACACAGAAGGACTGGGCTGCAGAGAGAGCCACTGTCTCAATGGGGTCTCAAGAGGCACACACTGGCTGGTCAGTTTGCTTTCTAGTCACTGTGCTTAGAAAATTTTACTAATCCAAGGATGTGATTACAATTTTAAGAGGAACTGCTCTGGCTGCCAGGGACCATCGTGTCTTTTATTAAAAGCATTGTTCTGGGAGCTTCTGACAGACACTAGGGCATTTTAGTGCTTCCTAGAAGGCGGCCACTGCCTCCTCAGCCTTGAGCATCTGACCTACCAACTGACCAGAGTTCCAGCCAGGGTGACCCTCACTGTGAGGTTAAGAATCAAACTGCATGTCTAGCAATGGCTCCTGAGTGGACCACAGAAAGCTGCAGTTAGGAACACCCTCCAAAATCAAAATACAACATTTTCCAAAAAATATTTTTTACAGCAGTATAACTAATTTACAAAAGCTATAAAAATCATATTTACCCGGACACATCTGTTAAATAAAAACATCATGTTAGTGTTCATTTGTGCAGGGCTATGTACAAGGATTCTGGTTCTTGTTCTCTTTAGAACAATAGCCCATGCCCAATGGGGCCCAGCCTGGCAGGGCTGCAGGGAGGACAGCGGAGGCAAAACAGACCCTCCACACCGTGGCACCCTGCCCACCCTGTGTCCCCCCAAACTTACCCCAGCATCATGCAATGTTCCTGGCAGCCCCATGGAGGCCGGCGGGAAACAGGGCTCAGCCTCCCCAGTCAGGGTGAGCAATGATGACTCCTTTGAGCAGAGCATCCAGGCAGAAATAGAACCATTTCTGAATGAGAAAAGACGACATGAAAACCGAAAGTGTGACAGGTCTGTAGATAAGAAAGCAGACTCAAATGAAAATTCTGCCCAATCCACACTGAAATCCACCCAGGAGCCCCCTGTCATGCGCTGCCTGCCACAGTCTGATGGAGCCTGTTAGGAGTTTGTCTTCCATGAACTTTCAGGTGAGCAAAGATGAGCACAGCACCCAGCAGCCTCAGGCCTAAGGTTACCACAGAGCTGAGAACCTGGGCAGCACAAGGCCTGTTGTCCCCAAATCCCAGGCAGCACAGAATAGGGACACGGGCAATAGGAACTGTGGGGCTGATGGGAGGGCTGCAGCAGCTCCAGGACCCTGGACCCCCAGCACAAGGTCTCTAACTCCAGCAGCAATGATGGCATCTAAGATGCCATCCAGCTGTGTCAGTTGGAGAAAACCAGGAAGGAGGCCAGCAGAAAAGCCACAAAGAGCCCAGCTCAGCAAGAAGGGGCTGAAAGTTGCTAGAAGCCTGGGCACCTCACTGAAAAGTGCCTTCCCTGAAGCTCCCAGGAGAACACCCAGCAAGAGGAACTCAGCAGTCCCCAGGGACACAGACCTCATCCCAAGGAGCTTGGACTCTTACCACCTCTCCAAGCCACCAAAGGATGCCACAGCTGCTGCACCTCCAGGAAGCACCACCACCAGGAGGGAGCCTATGGAAGTGACCTTGGCGGGGCAGACACTTCTGCTGAGCAGATGTGCACTGAAGCAATCCAGGGTATTTCCACGACCACCCGTGGAGGGCAGCAATGGACCTGCATCTGTGAGCACACTCTTCTGCTCCTCCAATATGCCTTCCCATCTAATGGGAACAGCAGCTTTGTGGACCATTATGACAGCATAGAGCAGGAGATCCAGATGTTTTTGGCTCTGAAGGCACATTCAGGAAGCCTGCTGCTGAACTGGAAGAGATGCCTTCCCACTCATCCCTGGCCTCTCCTTCCATGGCCACTCACATCATCCCTTAAGGCTCTTTGATTATGTTCAGTAACAGGTGGAGGAGGGGAGAGTTGGGCCCCTTCCCTGGATGAAGCATGCACAGCCTCCTTGAGGAGACTCTGCAGAGTGCTCTACAATCTTATTTGCCTCAGGGCCTCAGGTATGATCATGGGCCTGAACTTGCTTAAGTGAAAGGATCCTCTTTGCTTAAGGGATATTTATACACCTACCTTCCAGAGATCCCTTCTAAGGTACTGCACCTCAGCTTTGTGTCTTGTGTGATTTTCAGCCCTACAAAATTTACTGAGGCTGATATCTGAGGCCAGGTTCCTCCAGTGCCTTTCTTAGGTGAGTCTTGTTCTATGTCCTGGGCTTCTTTAAATGTCCTGGAGAGACCCAGAGATCTGGCCCTCAGACTCAGGTTATAGTCCAGGGCATAGGATGGACTGTCCTGACTTCCAGTTCAATGCCTGACTCTTAACCTTCTGTTCTAAACCCCCACCCTGGCCTCCTCTTTGTCTCTCTTGGGCAGCTCTATCCTCTGACCTGGAGTAGTACCTCTGCTGCTATCTGTTGATGGAGGAGACCAAGAGCTTTCCTTTCCCTCTAGATGACACCAAAAGCCTCTGTCACCTGCAATAATGTGGACAGGAGTGCTGCCTCACTGTGCCAGCTGCACCCTGTCCTGCACAGCACAAAGAGGTAGCTTCTGTCCCATGCATGGAGGAACACTGGTGTATTTCCTGTAACTGAGTCTTAGTATGAAAATCTGTCTCTCAGCCTTGTGTTTAATAGAAAGTGGAGCCTATTGAATAAACTATAGCTATTCTTTAGTGTATCCAGGGCTACAGAAATTTTTGTGACACATTTTGGTGCATTTACCACCTTCACATTTTATGCAGGAATCAAGACTGATGCTTTCCTCTGCTCCAATAGCAGTAGTAGCAATGTCATCAGAAGAAGTGTTGCTCTGGCACAGCAGGCCAACTGTGTGTATATCACCATCACCATCACCATCACCATCTTCTTCCTCCTCCTCATTATCACCTCTGCTACAACTATTTTACTCCACCACACACATTTGCAGTGCATAGTGGAGGACTTCCCCATCAACTCAGTGTGTCCTTTCTTCAAACTGGGGACTTCCTTCCCATCTCTATGGGGGAAGTGTTCTCTCACCACACATAAAAACAACTATTTGTTGATCCCATTTTCCAAATTTCTCTAGAAGAAGGTCAAGACTCCAAAAATCATCTCACTCACTGAGATCTAGGGGAAACTTTTCTCAATTAATGAGACCCTTTCTGTTATTATATCATTTAATTTGAAAACAAAATTAAAAAGCCATACATGTAGATATAGTTGAGGCTCAAGGAGACTCTATTGACAGGATAACTGAGAACATTTCTTTCAAACTAAGAAAATTATGCTAAACATAGGTATTGATTTTGTTGTAGCAGGATTTGTACAGGTCATCTAGGGTAAGGGGAGGGCATGAGGCCAGGATGGGAGGCACAGCTGGGCACACACTTTATAATGATGCACACATATACATATATGCACACACTCAGATGCACACAAGGGCAGTGATGGTTTTATTATGTGCATAGGCTAGAAGAGGGTCCCTATGTCGTGAGTAGATGGTTTTATGTTACAGGGACCTGGTCCTAGTTCTAGAGCCATCCCCAGGATGTGTACAAGAAGACCTATAGCCAACTTCTTTGTCTTGTCCACTCTGTGATGAGTGTGTAATTTCTCTAGTTGCCTCACTAGACTTGATGCTGCTGTGACATCCAGATTCTGGGAGGAGGAACTTACCTATGCAGTAAGTATAAACATGGTTAACACAGCCTTAATAAGTTATGTCCTCTGACCTATTCACTTGGGCGAAGGGGTGGAGAATCACCACCTTTAGAATCCAAGATCATGATCACTGAACAGATGTCTGCCCCTGATTTTCCTTTTGGTCAGGTTGTCTTTTGTGCCTATGCCCCAGCCTAGAAAATACCAAGACAGAATGGTCCTGCCACCCATAAATCAACACCTCATCATTTTGAAAATTATTCATTTGTGGTTAAAGCTAATTTAAGAAAGAAATGTTAAGGCTTACAGAGTTTAGCAGCTAGGACTAAACTTAAGAAATACAGAAGTAAGTAAGTCCTCCAATGACTCTTCTATATACCACATTTTTGAGTTTAGAATATCTTAACTGAAAAGCTACAAGAAAAAAAGTGATGCAAATATTTATAGAACATTTAAAATCAACACTCATGAGTGAGAAATTAAAACAAATAAAATATCTAACTTCGGAGTTAACTAATATTTAGTTAACTAATATCTATAATTTGAAAATGTAGGTAACATTATTAAAGGACAAAACCTGATAGTAAAAAAAATTAGGTAACAAAAACAATCCATCAGTTTTGATCTGTTTTTGACTTTGTGAGAAAAAGATGTTTTGCTTTGATACAAGTTGAGAAAACACTAGTGAGCGAATAAAAGGCATTTTTAAAGTTATTCAAAACCAGCATGCATTCCTTGCTGTTCAACGGATGTTTTTAAATATATATGCTCCTTATTTTTTTCTTAAAAATAATTTTGTTTTTTCCCATTTTGCAGTTAATTTCAAGTTTTTTTTCGAATAAGTGATAAGAATTTCTACCAAATATATGCCTGCCAAGTACTGAGGGACATAAAAATATCATAGTTTTATTTTGTTTTGAAAAACCTCAGGTTTCAGATTTCTCTAAATTGACAAGTCAAATTAACTTCGTGGAACCCTACCCTGCATACCAGGAATAAAGATCAAAGTGCTCCCTCACTCTATACAGAACCCGCCCTCAGATCTAATGATTCACAATTAATTTTCTTATAAAAACCATGACACTTATGTTACCAGCACATTAAGTCCCTCTAATCCAACTGCCAAAGAGATAATTTAAAGCAATCATAATCGTCTATAAATATATTCAATAAAAGTTCTTTCTTTTCTCCAAGAAAAGGTTAAAACATTTTTCACATTTACTCTCCAAGAGATTGAAAACAGAATTATACACATTAAAATTAAAAAAAGAAGAAAGAAAGGAAGAAAGAGAGAGAGAAAGAAAAACTCCACCTAATAAAGATCTGCTAAAGGTAGTAATTTATGGCAGCATATGTAATTTTTAAGCTCCATCTATCAAGGAACAAAATTGTGTTAATATGAAATGACATGAATGCCTTCTTCTTAAGGACACACCACAGGGGATAATTGATCCCTGAATTTCATAGTCAAGATTTTCCACATTAATAACATTATGACAGTTTTTACTAGTATATGATTAACTAAAAAAGTGCTTCCTTTCATGATCCTGGTAATCCAAAAATTTTAAAAAATCCATTATTGTAAACATCACACTGGACAAAGTGTATTCACTTTTAGTTTGAAATCATACATTTCGAATGGGCAGATGTTTATTTTCCATTCTTGTAGTGCTACTTTTAAAAAGACTTTTGTGCCTTACTTGGAATGTTGAGATCATTTCAAAGTGATCCATGATGAGTTTGCTTTCATAAAATGTTCTATTTAATGTGCATAGAAGACTTAATTACCCAATTATATTTTACTGATTAACTTTAATATTTCCTACAAATTAAATAGCTGATTCTTCTCTAAATTCAGGTGAACCAGAATAAAATACAATCAATTAATTTGGAAGAAAAATGAATAAATTTATATTTTATATATAGATTGCTCAGGAAGAAAGCAAATAAAATGACAATTCCACATGTTGAATGTAACAGAATCTTGAACTTCCAAAAATAGCATATGAAATGCATATAAAACAATAGAAACGCGATTATTATAGACTTCAATACAATAAGTCTTTACAATGGCAGACTTGTGACAGTTTCATGAAGACACTGGAGATTAGTTTTTTTCAACTGAAAGACAATTGTGGGCTTCAGTGAAAAAGTATATATGAAGGTTATTTCCTCCATTTTTACTTGTGCAATGGAAATCTGCATTGCATACTTTATTTAGGAACAAAAGAATTGGTAACCTAAAGTGAATAGACACTATTTCTACATATTATTAGGAATAAGAAGGCACCACTGATTTGATGTCTTATAATCACTGATAGTTGATTTTGAGTTGTTTATCTCAGCATTTGTTCTTATTAAACTTTTCTGAGTGATATAACCTAAAACCATTATTGTGGCTTATGAACTACAAATAAGACAAATTCATAATAGTATTTCATCATAGAGAAATCCTTCACAGTCTATGTTGACAATACGGATTCTTTGTCCACCTGTACCTGGAATCTATTTTGCAGAACAACATTGTTTATATCCTCATAGCTCAATTCTATGGAAAATTTTTTGCCAAATTTTCAAAGTAGTACAGCAGAGAACCAAGATTTATCAAAATTCACCTGGCTTGAATGTGTTTCATATTGTGTCAATATAGTCAATTACATTGTGAGCTGTGCCTATGCAGAAACAGGGGGCAATATAGTGCCACCTACTGCATTATGAATAAATCTCCTGAAAATCTTCTGCTGTCAAACAAAATTTAGAACCAGGAGGAAGACTGTGGGGGTCAATATCAGGAAAAAAATGGGTGGCATCTGATCTTCTGATCTCCCATTATTGCTAAACAGGTAGATCCAGGAATAAAGTGTATGTTTATTAATTTTAGAACATGTGTTCAGAACAAGGTTGAGATAAAAGAGCCTAAAACAACAACAACAACAACAAGAACACTTAATTCCTATCCTTGACAAGGATCACCTAGCACAGCTAATTCCCAGTCCATATTTCCTAGTTCAGCAACAGGTATCAGAATAAGTTCTTTAGTAGGATCCCATCGGTCTTAGAAAAACTCAAAATTTCTTTAATGATTAGCTCAAAAGCCAGGCAGAGAACTGCACTTGCATTTTTCTTACTCTCACGGAGGTTGCCCAAGCCTCTGGAGCAGGGGTGGGGGGTGCATCCCTTCTGTGCTTGTCCTTTAGCCACCCCTGGAGCCTGCTAACCCTGTCAGTCTTCCAAGACAACCCTCTTTGATTGCTAGCTGAGAGCCAAAGCATGCTATTAATACAGCAGTGCAGAATTGGAACCAGAGAAGTTAAGTGACCTGCACAAGGGCCCCTGGGGTGTTCAGCAGACCTCAGAGCATGGCTGACTCCGGGTCTAGAGCTCTTTCATGTTCACAGCTCCCAGATAAATAAATAAACACTGGGGGTCCAGGGGCAGCTAGATAAGATGTCTTGATTTACATCCCTTCCCATCCTCTCTGACCTCCTGTCCACTTGACAGAATCAGATGAAATTCCGGCTCAAGTGTGTGATGCTTCTTCTCCAGGGTTTGAGGCCTGTTCCCATGGACTGGCTTTCAATGCCCCTGGCACAGCTGCTGCCCAAGTCTCCAGTTGTCCCTTCCCCAAACAAACCATTTACATTTGGGACCAGAAGTTTCAGATTCCAGATTCTTCTGGAATAACAATAAGCCAGCTTCTCCATGACCCTAAACCATCCCCTCTTGCCAAAGAGCCCTTCCTGCCTCCGTAGTCCTCTGTCCTGCTCCTCTTTCTGTCTCTTTCCTTCCTCGTTTCCTTTGACATCATGGAGAGCTACTCTGCACCAGGCCCGGGAACCCACCTTGGAGGGTGAAAACCACAGCCGCTCCCTGGGGAGCTCCCAGCCTGCCTGGAAGGGGTGGGCAAGTGTGAGGGCAGGGGAGCAGGGGGTGCAGGGCCCCTGGGAGCTCAGGGGCCACCCTCTGGTAAGCCAGAGAAAGGGGCCTGGACCTGAGTATCTAAAGGATGAGCAGGCTAAGCTACGGCAAGGGGACACGTGCATAAAAGGAAAAAAAATAAACAACAACAACAAAAATAAGCAAAAACCAAAAAAAATGAGCAAGAGAGCTGAAGTGACATTATTATAAATACCACATACAAATGGGTTCGTTTGTGCATCTCTGAGGCAGAGGGCTTGCCTGGCATTCTTGAAGCCCTGGGCTTCAAGATACAGCAGTAGTATTCATTCAATCCCTTAGCACTGAAAAGAAACAAAACGAAGAAGAAAAGAATAACCACACCAGTGGATTCTCAGCACAAGAAAGGTGTTCACCATCATCAGCCTTCAGGGAAATGCCAATCAAACTCACCATAAAAGGCCACTTTCCACCGATTAGTGTGGCTGCAACCAAGACAGCTAGTAGCAAGTGTCGGCCAGCACCTGGGAAGCTGGCACTCCCAAACGCTGTCAGTGAGGACATGAAATGGTGCAACCACTTTGGAAAACGATTGCCAGTTCCTTAAAACGGGGAACGAAGTTACCGCAGGACCTAGAAAGTGTCCTAGGAATATAGCTGACTCAACCTGTTTTCTGTTGTCATAATAAAGTATCTGAGGCTGGTACTTTATAAAGGAAAACAGTCTATTTATCTCATAGTGCTGGAGGCCAGAAGTCTAAATTTGAGCAGCCTGTTCTGGAGCCTCGGCTGTATTATAATGTGATGAAGGCAACGTGTGTGTGTGTGTGTGTGTATGTGTGTGTGTGTGTGTGTGTGTGTGTGTGTGTGTGTGTGTGTATGAAGGCAAAACACCAGGGGCAGCCTTGTTTTTCCAAACCCGCTCTCAAGTAACTAATCCAGTTCTATTAGAGCGAGAACTGAATCACAGCGCTTAGCAACAGCCTAATCCCATGAGAAAGGCATTAGTCCCTTTGAATGTTCTGATCACCTCTTAAAAGCCCCGACTCCCAACACCCCCAGAGGGGCAAATATATTTCAAAATGGATTTCCAAGGAGACAGCTCGTATTCGAATTATAGCAATAGTTAAGAGAATTGAAATTAAGTGTTCACACAGCAGTAGTATTCATACTTGCCCAAATGTGCAAACAACAGACCAATGGATAAACAGAATGTGTTCTATCCATACAATGGAATATTATTCGGCCATAAGAAGGAATGAAGTCTGGATACAACATGGATGAGGCCTGAAAACATGCAAAGTGAAAAAAACAGTCACACGGGATCCCATAGTGTATGATTTTATTTATATGAAATATTCAGAATGAAAAATATTTAGCCAGCATTGTATGAGTGCACTAGAGATTGCCAAGAGCAGCCGATGGAGATGATAGATAAGAGGTATAGGATTTCCTTTTCTGAGATCATAAAAATGAGTTCTAAATTTATTGCATCCATGAGTACACAACTCCATGTACGTATAGGAGTCGTCGATTGTATGCTATACTTCGGGTGAATTACATCACATGTCAGAAGTTTTAAAGATAACAAATCAAATAAATTTTAAGAAAAGAAAAAAAATAAGCAATAAATCCATTTAAAATGAAACATGACCTTCCTAACCGGACTATATGCAGAAGACTCTAGGACACCACAGGAGAGCGGGTTTAAGAGTGACCGCTGGAAACCAGCTGTGGCAGTTTGGATTCTGGTGACCCAGGACTATCTCTCAGCCTCTGAGGGCTTTCCACACTTGCCAGATGGGAGGTTCCTAGAAAGTGCTGCATGCTGACCCACAGGTCCCAACTGATGGACTGGAAAAGGGTCACCCTAAAAGCTCCAATGGATTGCAGAGAAAGCAAAGGCGTATATAGAAGGAAAAAGAAATGACATTATCTGGAAAAAAAATCAGTCTCAGGTTTTCTTTATGAGAATAAGAACACGTAGGAAACCGATACACCAAAAGTGGAAAATAACCTTAATTCTCCTCTGACAGAAGAGTCTTTTGAGATCAGTCACAGTTGAACATTCTTAAGGAGATTATGGAAGTAGAGGTGGTGGAGCCGAGTTCTCAGGGACAGGGATTAGCCCAGGCTCATGCTGCCAGGAGGAGGGCAAGCTGGGCTGACGTCCATGCCTTCCTGTGGTAGTCAAGGAAAAGCAATGAGATCATGGAGACAAGTAGGCAGATTGTAGGAAAAAGAGAAAGGAGGAGAGCAGGGCATGGCTTTGGGGTTCTGCAGTTTACCCCGGGAGCCTGCCACCTTCCCAGGC
This sequence comes from Ictidomys tridecemlineatus, assembly GCF_052094955.1. Classification (NCBI taxonomy): domain Eukaryota; kingdom Metazoa; phylum Chordata; class Mammalia; order Rodentia; family Sciuridae; genus Ictidomys; species Ictidomys tridecemlineatus. Next base: position 74,763,162 of record NC_135478.1, on the reverse strand, counting down.
ATGAGGAGTAACCTCAGTGCTCTGATGGCCCTACCTGCCTACCTCTGTGTGGGCGACTCCATTGGGTCCTACCTACAGGATGCATGCAGAACGTGCCCAATGCTCTGCCTCCAGGGCTCCCCTTCTAGACCAAGCCATCCGCCTCTGTTGCTGGAAAACAGGGGATAGTCCTGCCACATCCCTACACCTGCTGTGGCTCTGTCACCTGCTCTGCTCACAATGGCCAGGTGGCCTCATGACTCATGTGTCAGGTGGTGGTGATGAGGGGGGTGATGGTGATTGTGGTGGTGTTAGTGACTGGTGATGAGGGTGGTCATGGTGGTCATGGTGATGTTAATGATTAGTGATGAGGATGGTCATGGTGATTGTGGTGGTGTTAGTGACTGGGGATGAGGGTGTTCATGGTGGTCATGGTGATGTAAGTGATTGGTGGTAAGGGTGGTCATCGTGGTCATGGTGATGTTAATGATTAGTGATGAGGATGGTCATGGTGATTGTGGTGGTGTTAGTGATTGATGATAAGGGTGTTCATGGTAGTCGTGGTGGTGTTAGTGACTGGTGATGAGGGTGGTCATGGTGGTCATGGTGATGTTAATGATAAGTGATGAGGATGGTCATGGTGATTGCAGTGGTGTTAGTGATTGGGGATGAGGGTGGTCATGGTGGTCATGGTGGTGTTAGTGATTTGTGATGAGGGCTGTGGTGGTCATGGTGGTGTTAGTGATTGGTGATGAGGGTGGTGGTGGTCATGGTGGTGTTAGTGATTGGTGATGGTGCTGATGTGGATGGCTGCTAAGGTTGGCATGTTGTTTCCTCCCAAACTCATGTTGAAATTGAATTGTTATTGTAACAGTATCAATAGGCAAACCCTAGGGGGTGGTCAGGGCCAGAACGGTTCTATTCTTATGAGTGGACTAACGCCACTGAGGGAGTGTGTTCTTTAGTAAAGGATGAGGTCTCTCTTTTCCTTTCTATCTCTCTCTCTGCGTCTCTGTCTCCGTCTTGTGGGCCCGTGAACTCTGTGGAAGCACAGACATGAAGTTCACAGGCTCATCCTCGGCATCAAGAGGAGCAAGGGGCAAGCTCATGGAACATCTGGCCATTGAGTGATTAGTTGGAAGTCCACGTGGGCAAGACAGGAATGATGGACTGAGCTATGAAGCAGGTGCATCGAACCCCGATGATGTTGGGGCCCGGCAGGTAAGGTAACCTCTGGAAAGTCTGCTGTATGACGCAGGGGCAGGAGGTGATGGTACAATGGGGCATGGGTAACAGACCAAAAAAATTAATTTTTAATTAATTAATTTATTTTAATTAGGTCTATATGACAGAAGAACGCATTTTGATTCATTGTCCAAGATTGCAGCACAACTTGACATTTCTCTGGTTGTCCACGATATAGCATCACACCCTATGTGCAGTCACACATGTACCTAGGGTAATGATGCCCATCTTGTTCTACCATCTTCCTGCCCCCTGCACCCTCCCTTCCACCCTCCCCTTTGCCCAAAGTTCTTCCGTTTTTCCCATGAGTCCCTCCTCCCCATTATGGATCAGCATCCACTTATCAGAGAGAACATTCGGCCTTTGGTTTTGGGGATTGGCTTACTTCACTTAGCATGGAATTGTCCAACTCCATCTATTTACCTGCAAATTTTATTCTCTTTTAATGCTGAGTAATATTCCATTATGTATATATACCACAGTTTCTTTATCTATTCACCTATTGAGGGACACCTAGGTTGGTCCCATAGTCCAGCTATTGTGAATTGAGCTGCTATGAACATTGATGTGGCTGCGTCACTATAGTATGCTGATTTCAAGTCCTTTGGACATAGACAAGGAATGGGATAGCTGGGTCAAATGGTCGTTCCATTCCCAGTTTTCTAAGGAATCTCCACACTTCAGCTGTAACATTTGAAGAGTAATTTAGCCCTACAAAGCCAGCCTGAGAGGCTCAGCCCAGGGGCCACCAATCTGCAATCTTGTCCTAAGGGATCAGCCTTGTCAACCCTGGAGACACGTCTGTCTTTCTGAAATGAGGCTTTATGGGTCAAGAGCTTGAAGAACCCCTGCTCTTCAGTTTGAGTTGGAGAAGTAAAAGGGATCTTGGAGAGAAGTCATTTGTGAATGAGAACTTCAACTCTCAGAGGGAGGACGTGCTGCCAGTCACAGAGGCCCCCCGGAGGAACCGGGATCCTGCCACTCTGTGGCAGAGCCTGGGGATGCAGAATCTGCTACCGCAGTCCTCCATACAAACACTGAAAAGCAGGGGAAGACCAAGCATGTGGTTTTGCTTGAGTGGTGTTAAGTATTAGATGCAATAACACCAAGCAGCAAATTAAAAGTCGTGTTTTAGAAGAATCTTTGAATGCATAGAAGCATGTAAAACGCCAGTCCTGTTTTATAAACTAGCCTGTGTCCAGCTGAGCCTGATCCTCTGGAATTTAGACATGTCCTTACAAGGGACATCAATTCATCAGCTAGTGTTTAATTGGTTTGTCTTATCATAGCGAGGAGGAGGACACATTAAAGAAGACAGATTGGAAGAATAAAGAAGGGGATATGGAGCACAGCAAGGTACCTGGGGTTTCCTGGGCAGCCCTGGCACAAACTTGTTGGGCACCACAGGGCTCATGGAGACCCTGAGGGCTGTGCTCCAGGACTGCCTGGAAGGGCGTGGAAGAGGAGCCTCCCCACCTCCGTGCTGGCCTGGGTCTGGAGGGAGCTCCCGGGCCACAAGACGCCTTTGGTTTCATCAGGGACATCAGGAGATCACCTCTTGGCCCAGGTGTCACCATGTCTCTGTGGTCCCCAACATGGACTCATGTAGACCCTGCTGCAGCAGAATGCAGACCATGTGGCCCTCTGGGGCCCTCTGGGACAACTCGGGAAGTTTTCATGGAGACACAGAGGACAGCTCTATTGGGGTTCATGTGACCTCATCTGAAAACACACACTGGCATGGAAAATTGTAAAGTAACATTTATGTTTATAAATATATCCAAATACCAGCAGTTTCCTTGGGTGGTAGGATAGCAACAGATTTTCATTTCTTCTGGATAGGTTTTGCATTTTGATTTTATCTAAAATGAGTAGATGCTACTTTTATAACAAGGAAACCCAAATTGCATTATTTTGAAAATATTTGTTTAATGATCTTAGACATTTTTGGAAGGGACCCAGAGAAATGGCTTCCAAAATGTGGCTGGGAGTCCTGGAAGGTGCTCAGATCCATTCCAGGTGTCCAGGCCAAGCTCCCAGGGGGGAAATCCATAAATGTTGTGGGCTATAAAAGTAACAAAGGTGGTAAGATCTGAAAGCTCCCAATCCTAGCTGGTCCTCAGAGGCCCTCTTAATAGCTATGTGGTGATTGCCACTTGTGAACAGAGAAAGTGGTTCTCAGAGGCCTGGGGGACCAGGTGGGTGGACAGGTGCTTTATTTGGGGGGGTAACCACCTAGTCAGGGATAGGATGTTTCTTTTGTCCATTATTCTCCCAGTGATTTTCTGAGACAGGTGTTGGTCTCCAAACTCTGGCTTCTAGAGTAAGATTACTACCTGACTCCCGAGCCTGTGAGTTCCGCATGCAGGTGTGTTTTTCTGAAAGGATAAGCCCTCGCCCCAGTTCTACCACCGCCTCCAAGATTTGAGACCTGTTGTTGCACGTGGTTTGAGAAGGACGCGCTTCAGATGAAGGCTGGGACACACAGCCTCCCAGGCAGCGGCACTGGAGGAGCTAACGTGAGCCAACGAGAAACATGTGCATTAAATTGGGCACAAACGAAATAATATAAATATTTTGGTAGCTTTTGCTTGGGGTTTTCTCAAGCCCAAACCATTTGAGGGGGGAAAAGAGAAAATGTTGGTATTTTTGATGAACTCCAAAGAGGGCAAGCCTGGGGACAGAGACAGGGGATCGCTGCCCTGTGGGCTCGATGTGGCGAGCTCTGACTTGGGAGCGCTAGCCCAGGGGGTCTGGTGTTGCTGGATTGATGGCCTTCAGGGGTGTACAGTGGCCAGGGTGAAAGGAACACTCCACATGTGCCCCGACCATGGTTTATTCCAGGTTGTAGAATTTTGCCCACTGACACCTTCAGAGGCCAACGGACACTAGGAGCTGGCGGACCACAGCCCCCCCACCACAGTGGGCAGGTAAGGCACATCTTCAAGGAAGCAGGCATGCAGAGGGCCTGGCCGTGGGAGTGAGACCCCTAAAGGCCCTTCTGCAGAGTCAGTAGGAAAGGGAGACATTTTCGGAGCTCACCATGGAGGGATCTGGCAACAGCAATTGCTAATATTCTAGTAACACATTGAATATAGACTAAGGCCCTTATTACCCTCAGTACCCTTAGTACTTTTAGTACCCTTAGTACCCACAGTACCCTTAGTGACCTTAGTGCCCTTAGCACCCTTAGTACCAGCATGTCTCCTGGGCGGAGATGAGCAGCAGGGCCACCCAGACACCCTTCAAGGCAGAACAGGCCAGGCAGCTGTGACTGATGTGGCCTCCTGCTCTCATCTTCTTCAGGGTCCACCTCAGCAGCAGAGAGCCTGGTCACTGGAGGTCACAGCCTTCCCAGTGCAGCCCACGGTGGCAGAGCAAGGCAGGGGTCAACAGCTAGACATAGGATGCTCTGATGGACAATCTGCACCGAGAGCCCCCGCCCTGGTGACCCCAGCTTCCTCAGGCCGGGGCACAGCGGCTCTGCTCTCTCTACCTCGTCTGCTACCCCTCCTTCCTGTCCCAGGTGTTGATTCCTAGAGAACATCTTGCATCCAAGATCTTGTTCTCCAGAGACACAGAGCCGGTAGGATGCATGTGGGGAACTCTGTTGGAGGTGACACCACCCACGATCCTGGAGTGCAGAGGTCTCCTAACAGGCCATCTGTGATCTGAAGAATCAGAAAAGTCAGTAGCATGGTCAGTCCCAGCTGGGAACCAGCAAAGGCAATGGATGGGACAGTCCCCAGCTGGACACCCGCATCCTGAGAGCCACCTGGAGCTGCTGATCTGGGACTCAGCGTCCAGAGGCCAAAGAACCTGGTATCCTGGTGACCAGGGTCAGGAGGAGATGGGCTTCCCACTCAGGAGACAGAGCCAGAGGGTGTTAATGCTTGTTCTTTGCTCCATTTCCATCCAGGGCCACATTCGTTGAGGACAGATCCTCCCGCCCACCCTGCTCCACAGATGTCTCCAGGACCAACCCTCAGGCAAGCTGACTCCAGAATTAACCACCGCACACCCCACCACTCTGCCTTAGCCTTTGTTCCTGGAGAACTGAGTCTAGACCATTCTACATGCTCACTGCCTTCACTGTGGTCTTATGAACTGAGAGGATCCCACTTCACAGAAGAGGACACTGAGGTTCAGAGGGGCAAAACTCGCGGAGGAAGAGGACAAACACTTTGGAAGTCCGATGTGGTGGCCCTGGGTCCGTTTCTGCCGCTTCTGTGGTCTGGGATAGGCTTCCCCCACCTCAGGGACTTTTGCTTCTGGATTTTCCATGACCCTGCATGCAGTGGTGCATTCTTGTCTGATTAGGTGTGCTGGTAAACAAGGTGCGGGCAGCAAATTGTGTAAGAAAAGAACCTTCGACACTTATCAACAATGGGGGTGGGAATTCTATAATTTATTGGGCACTTACTAAGTGCTGTGAACTCTGTGTATGTAACTTCTGTGGATGATGATGATAGCATCTGAGGTTCAGGGATGCTGATGAGGAGGCAGGCACTGTGCTGCCTATTTGGTGTTTTAGCCCATCCAGACCTGACAATAACTGATAAGCCTGGTGCTGCTAACATTCCTGCCGAGGAAGGTGGCAAAGAATTTGGTCTCCAGCATCTAAGAGTCAAGCTAGGGCTACGTACCCCAGAGCTGGTCTGCTAGCCCTCTGGGCTGCACAGCTCTGCTACCAAGCCTACAGTGACCACTGCTATCCCCACTGGACAAGGTGAGCTCTTGAGGCTCAGAGTATTGGATGCAGTAGCCCCTCGTCATCGCAGTTTTATTTCCCAGTTTTAGTTGCCTGAAGCCTGAAAATATTAAATGAATAATTTCTGAAATAATGAACAATTCCAGTTTAAAATTGTGCCCTTTTCTGAGTAGTGAGCTAAAATCTTGGGTGGTTGCTCCTTGCCCACTTGGAAGCAACTCTTGTGCAGTGTGTCCACACTGTATGCACTACCTGCCTGTTAGTCACTTAGCGGTTGTCTCGGTTATTGTCATGTTATAGCAGAACTTGTGTTTAAGTAACTCCTATTTGACTTAATAATAGCCCAAAGCCGAAGAGTAATGATGCAAAGCGGCACCGGGGCATGGCATATGGAAAGAACTATGAGCTCTGGTGCCATGTAGCAGTGCTTTAGGACATCCAGAAGACCTAGGTCAGAGGAGCCATCACAGAACCCCCCAAAAAAGTTATTTCTCCATCTCTGTGTGATTATTTTGTGCAGCCCAGTTCACCTGGGGTGACCCTGAGTGTTTAGTCGTGGGATGTGACACCTCTTCATGTGGAAGGAAATTGGGAAATGTGTCTTGCCAGGATGGCTGGCCTCTCTCTGGGTTGTTAAAACATGTTCCAGGTCACCAGACAAGAACACACATCCACAAATGAGAGCTCAGATTAATTGCACTTTGTTTTATAATTGTTCATTGAGTGCAGGACTCTAAGATTTGGTCACCTTAGGCACATGCGCTGGGCTCCCCACGTGTGACATCTTGCAACTGCTCAGCAAGCATCACAGGCCCTTGAATGATGGCTCTGTGAAACAATATCATCCCCCTGTTTTAACAGACCTGTACTAGTCCATTTTCTGGGAGTATAATGAAATACCTGAGGCTAAGTAACTTTATAAAAAAAAAAAAGTTTCATTTAACTCCCAGTTCCAGTGGTTCAAGGCTGTGGTGCTGGCATCAATTTGGCTTTGGTGAGGACCTCACAGGGGATGGCCTCCAGACAGAGAGATCACAAGGTGGGACAGGGAATATAAGCATATGCGTATCGTGGTCTGAATTCAATCATGGGTCTTCATGATTGAACTCCAGGATTTGAACATGCGGCTCCATCTTGATGATCTTCCCTAATCTTAACCATCTCAGAGGCCCCACCTCTGAACACTGCAGTAGAATCACATTTCCACCCACTGCACGTTTACCCACTGAGGACTCAACTCCGTGAGTGTTGGGGGGGTACACTGTATTCACACCACTGCAGGTCTCTCTGCCATCCCTAGGGCCATGGTCTCCCTTCCCCACATCCTCTCTGGCCCAGGTGGAGGTGGGGCCAGCTCCTCAGGTGTCCAGACTCCTCCCCTCCCTCCCATCCCTGTCATTACCAAGGAAGCTCCATTAATGCTCTTCTAATCTGGTCTCTTGGCTCCCTCTCTGCTCCCACCCTCCGAGGGGCATGGGCTCTCTCTCACCTATTGAGGAGGTCCATGGAACAGGGTAGAGAAGAGTGGGGCTGCAGTCACAAATCAAGACCTCCAGAGACCAAGCAGGAAGCAGGTCTGATTTTATTGTGCAGTTACCATGTATATATACTCAGGCAGCAGCTAAGCTGATTACAGGCAGCCACCAATGCAATGTCTGCTAACTGTCCTTGCAGCCACCAATCGAGGAGTGGGCTGTGGAGCAAGCACAGGGACTGCAACACATGACCTCATGCCCAGGTCTGTGCCTACGGGATAAGCGGCCTGCTGCTCACAGCCCTAGCACAGGGGAGTGGCCTGCCACCCAGAGTCCTTACTGTATGCCATGTATAAAGTATTCTATGCACTTATCCCCACACGGAAGGTCTCCTGCCCACGGGACAGCTTCTTCACTAGTCCTCCTGCCTGAAGTCTGCCCGGCTCTCCACCCTTTTACCCAAGTCATCTCAAAACCCAAATCGCAGCCTGTCACTTCCAGCTCCGATGTTGCCGTGTCTCACTGATGTGTCCCTTGGCGTCACCACGTTTCATGTGCCAGACATTCTTCCTTCATCCTCCTCTCTGTGCCCAGGGCCCCTGAAGGAACGTCACAGTGCCTTTGCACGTGGGCTGTCCTCTAAGCTTCACCCAGCTCTCACCTCTGCTGGGACATGTCATTGCATCTCCCAGGAACCCTGCCTGCAGCCCTTCCTCAGTCCTCAGCCCCCAATCTTTCCCTTCACAGTCATTCTCGTCCCACGGTGTGGGGGTCCCTCCCAGGGCTGCCGGGGAATGAGGCTGTGCCCCTTCAGCAACAGTGAGTTCTGCATCCTGCACAGAGCCATGGGACGCCTGGGGAGGGAAGGCGGAACACACAGTCTACACTCCATGGGGAGGGGACACTCCTGAGCCCTTTGTCCCCACCCCTGTGCCAGCCCTGACCGTGAGATCTTATCTGGAAGTCTGCCTGGGTCTCTGTGTCAATCTTGCAGCCTGACATGAGCCTTGGGGACCTGCTGGTAAATCAGTCACAGTGGCCAAAAGCGCTCTTTAGAGGGTGAGTCACTGGGTCACTGCACGCACAGGCGGGTGACCCACAGAGAGTTTGTCTACAGACACCTTTGTGGGCAGCCGTTCGATTTCCTGAGCACGAGGAGGCCTTGATTTCAGATTCCAAGCTTTATTGCGACTCCAGAGCCGCTGCCCTGACCCCACTGGTGACCTCACCCGCTTACAGTGATTCATGGGCTCCAGGAAACTGTGGCTCCCCCAGGTCTGCCAGCCTCAGGCGCAGGAATGCGGGCTGCATGGGCTTGGCTCCAGGGAAGGGCACTGGGGCCTTTGCAGGCCCCAAGTGGCCTGTGCACACCTGTAGCTGCCTGGGTGAGAGGATTGGTGAGGGGCCAACCCGGAAGGACCATTCTGAATGAAGATTTTTGGACACGGGTTGCTGCTCCCCCTGCAGCCCCCTCTCAAGAAGCCCTGAGCCTCGGCTTGAGGCTGTTCGACGGGGTGTTTCTAGGGAACCGATACTTGCCCAGTGCCCCCACACTTACAGAAGAGGGGCAGCATGGTGCGCTTTAAAGGTGGCAGATGGGCCGCCAGCCCTAGGGCAGAGGGCCTCCGAGAGCCCTCTGCACTCAAGGGACACTTGCTGGGCAGCGGCTGAGAGTGGCTTTTGAGGACTGCCAGAGTGCTTAAAATGCTGTGAACTCTTGGAGATGCCATTTGGACGGCGATTTTTAAAAACTACAAAACCAGAAAATAACAAGTGTTGGCAAAGGCGGAGGAATAGGATCCCCCAGCTCTGCTGGTGGGGTCCAAAGGGTGCAGCCAAATGGTACAGGTATTGCCTCAGCATGGTTCAGGATTGATGTCACTCCTGGGCATGTTCACAAAAGAGTTGATACGAGAGCCTCCGAGACACATCAGAATACGCAGCTCGTCCCAGAGTTCCTCACAGAAGCTGGGAAGCAACCCAGGTGGCCATCAGTGGACAGATGGCCAAACCAAAGTGCCAGGCACATGCAAGGGAATATTATTCAGCCTTTAAAAGGGAGGGAATTCTTATGCTGCAAGGTGAGTGGACGTGGAGGAAGGGGAACCAAGCCCCGCACGCAAGGGCAGATGGCATCTGACTTCACTTAGGTGAGGCACCTAGAATAACCACGTTTAAAGAGGTGACTCTGTAGAATGTCTGTTGCGGGTCTCCTTCCTCAACTCCTATCACCCACTCCCTCAGCCCTCAACAGGAGCCTGGCAAATCCTGTCACCCTGAACCTTGAGCTTCTTGGAGGACTTGGAGCAACCAAGCATGGGGCCGTGAGCACTTCAAAGGTACAGCAGTGTGTGTCAAGAAGTAGGAGTGGCAGCCACCGCCATCTGTCCGGGGGAGAGGCTCGGTTGTTGAGGTTTCTCCGAAGACAGTTGCCACAGGAGGTCCATGTCCCGGCTGTCCTGAGAGAGTGTAGGTGCCATTGTGACTTGATTTGGGAACTTAGACAGTGACAGTCTGATTTGCACTTTGCAAAATTCTAACAGATCCTCAAACGCCTGCCCAGATTTACCCCTTCCCTTTCCCTACAGAGCTCCAGAGAGAATGTGGGTCTCCAAGGCTCCCCTTAGAACCCAGGCATTATCCGGTTCCAAGATCTGAGTCTTAGGAGAACAGAATTGCTCTCTGGTAGTTCAGATGGAGACTTCCCTGCTGAATTTCATAACAGGCACGTCGTGACTGTGTGTCCCTCCCACCACAGACCAGTCAAGTCACTGGATCAAGGTACTCAGAACTGAGAAGTCCTCTCCAAGGTCACCACCTCCCAAGACAGGGGGACTGAGGACCAGGCAGAGAAGGAGAGGCCCACGTGACAGGAGAGAACCACTTGGCGGCTGGGAAGGTGGCTTTCTGAGCCCCCAAGCTGTGCTAGGGCGCCTGGCACTCAAGGGCAGCCTGCAGGGTCCGACTTCCTATTAACCCAGTCTTGAGGGGGATCTGGGTGCACAGCCATGGGTGCTTCCTGGTGGGATTCCATGCTTATTGGTTCTTATTCTGCTTCAGAAACTGTGGTGGGCTTTCCCAACCATTACCTTGTCCAGTACCTGCTAAGAGCCATAGCCAAGTAGTATGATGCATGGCATTTTTGGTTGAAAGGTGACGCCAGCAAGCCATTGAGATGATATGATTATGTTAAGATCTGCATTCATATGGCTATTAGACACCTGCTGTCCACCTGGACCTGCTTTGGGACTACTGGAGAGTTCCCATTGGTTGGGGAAGTGTGGTAGGAGGGAATTCCGGAGGAGGGATTTCCTGTTGGAGGGTCTGGGAGAACACCACGTGTGTCGGTTGGCATTCCCCCAACTCCCCAGCATATGGGGCATTGGTGGGGAGTTTCAAAAATAAAGTTTGTTCCTTCTTAAGTGGCTCATGATTTTGTGCCCAGCCAGACTGCGGCAAGTATATCAAACCAAGAGGTCCATGTCATTGTGCCCTTTCTTTTCTTTTTTTTTTAAAAAAAAAAAAAAGAGAGAGAGAGAGAGAATTTTAATATTTATTTTTTAGTTTTCAGTGGACACAACATCTTTGTTTGTATGTGGTGCTGAAGATCGAACCCGGGCCACACGTGTGCCAGGCGAGCGCGCTACCACTTGAGCCACATCCCCAGCCCCTCATTGTGCCCTTTCTATGGATGAGAAAACTGAGGCTCAGAGAGGAGTGCTGTCTTGCTCACAGTGGTACGACCAGCAAAGTACAGAGTCAGGCAATGGGACTGGCCCCGTTCTTTCTCTTTGTCCTTGTCCTTGGTCTCTGGCCAGAAGATTCTTATGTCCTGGGTCCAAGCCCTTTAAACTGTGGCTACTGTTCAGGGCCTCCAGTTGGTGGGATCCCAGAAACTCTTCACTGAGCTGTTCCAATGGTTCACAGGTGCATGACACCTCTTGTCTAGGAGGGGCCAGGGTCCCTTCTCCTCTACTTCCTTCCTGGGAGGCCTCTGGAAGAGCAGGGAGGAACTGAGCAGGCACTGGCTGTCTCAGCCTGCCCGCGGCTCACTCCTATCCTGTGTGTGCGAAGGGGTGCGTAGCAGGCCCCGCACCTTCCTGGCACTAAGTGAGATTGCTTCCCCTGTTCTTCCTGACTTAAAATTGAGAAAACCGTGGAGCAGGAAGACAATGTAGTTCTTTCTAGGATTGCTGGCCAGCAGAGGCCGGCTTGGAGGAGCCCAGTTCTAAGTCGAGAGTCCAGGTTGCTTATCACGAGTTTATGTCCCCAAGAGGGGCCTGTCGGCTTGATGGCTGAAGTTACCTTCGGTGTGTCTGCCTGCTTGCAGCAGACGGTGAGCTAGCCTCGGGCAGCCAGTCCCAGGCCAGGTGTGTCCAGGTGTGGGGTACGAGGAAGCTGCCAGGAGAGAGAGCAGCTCCCCACACTGAGAAGGAGGCTCTGAAGACTCCCAGGCTCCTGGGGGATGACACCTGTGGTGAATTCCAGAGGCTCTGTGAGTGTCCTGCTCTGCTGAGGTCCTTTGATTTCTAATGGCTTTGGCTCATCCCATGGGCCCTTCCCTTGGGGTTATGTCACCCTAGGTGAACAAAGCATCTTTTCAAGGACCCTAAAGAACCAGATTATGTTATGGGCTGGCAAATTAGAGGCCTGGAGAGAAGGCTTCTTATTTGAGGGTGATCACTAACCTTTCCCTGTGAGACGACTCATTTCCAGATAGAGCTTCATTTTCCTGACTTGGAACAACCTTTTCTGCTTTCTCCTGCCCTTGCCTGCCAGGCCTGGTGCAGACTCTCCTGGCAGCCCTCGGTGAGGCCCGGACACCTGGACAGAGGTACTGCAGGTGTCTGGGCAGGAACATTGCAGAAACTGGCCCCAGTGGTCAGGGAGGGTCTGAGTGTGAACCTCACTCTCTCAGTGGCTGAGTGGACAGGAGCACAGCCCCCTTGCAGGGTGCAGGGCTATGGAGACCAGAGATGGTAACTGTGAAGACCGACAAAGGACACAAGCTTCACCCACCTGGAAAGAGAGAGAACTTCAGAAACAGAGATGTGTGTTCAGAAAACAAGCCCTCAGAGTCCATCATCCCCCTTCCTGGGCTCAATCATAGCAGTCAACAATGACAAAATCAGCATGACAAGGAAACATGATGAGCCAGATTCTGTTCAAGTGAGCATTCAATGACAGTGGCAAACCTGATCCTCAATCAGAACTTGCTGTCCAGAACCTTGGTTCACAGATCTGTAGGATCTACTCGTCCCTATAGGTCAACTTCTAGGACCTGAAAATTGATTTTGTTGGTATATTTGTTTTACACTGTGCCCTGGGGGAATAGGGAATGGGATTTTCATTAACTCACTTTTTGGTTGTTTTGTGTAAAATCCACTATTTAAAATACAATGACGATCATTATTCTTCCAGAACCTCCAGATCCTTGTTCCAAATATTCGATCATTATTTGATGCAAATCAATTAACATTTACTTCCACAAGGTGGATGAGAGCAGGGTAAGAAACTGATGTCTATGTATGTGTCAGGACTTGCAGTGGGCAGGAAGGATGGGCGCAGTCTCCAGAAGATCTTGAGAGGGAGGTGATTCTATTTCTGTTTGGTTTTCCCCTACAATAAATCTCAGTCCTGTCCTGGATTCTTTCCAGTCTAATGTGTAACTGTGTCAGTCAGTAGGACAGGGTACTTGGCCACCTTTAAATGAATGAATATATAGTTGCCCAATCAGGGAAAAATATCTTTGAAAATTCAGTTTGAAATTAGTTAGTTTACACCATCATAGAGATTTCAATACTCCTCAGAAGAATAAAAAGAATACAGGAGATCTGATCGGCCTGAGAACACAAACTCAAACTGGTGGACATACAGGGAACCTGGTCCCTGCAAGCAGCGGGCATGTGTCATTCACCTGTGCCTGGAATATTGACAGCTACTGAGCAGTAGTGGGCCTCGGGGGAGCCCCAACAAACACGGAGGGGTCACTACCATAGAAATGACATCCTCTAACCACAGCACAGTGCAGCTCAAAACAAAAAGCAACAAGGTGATTCTTCATGTGTATCTCACACTTTTAGAAACTCACAAAAACCATTGCAAACAATCTGTCAAAGAAGAAGTTATCATGAACATTACTAAAT